>NW_028292583.1:3809536-4139536 GCF_029948245.1 Actinia tenebrosa
TTCGAATCCCCATTCGATTCATCCAAAATAAAAGATGTGTTTTAACATGGGTTGAACCTTCGTTCTCCAAAAAAGAAAAGGTGTTTTAACAGGGTTTGAATACCATTCGTTCTCCAAAAAATAAAAGATGTGTTTTAACATGTGTTTGAATCCCATTGTTCTCCAAAAAAAATGGTTGCGTTTTAAATGGGTGAATGCCATTCGTTTGCCAAAAAATAAAAGGTGTTTCAACATGGGTTTGAATCCCATTCGTTCTCCCAAAAAAAAAGAGTTTGTTTTAACATGTGTTTGAATCCATTCGTTCTCCAAAAACAATGGTTTGTGTTTAACATGGGTTTGAATCCCATCCGTTTCTCCAAAAAAAGGTGTTTTTTTTACCATGGTTTGAATCCAATTCGTTCTCCAAAAGTGATTGTTGTGTTTTAAATGGGTTTGAATCCCATCCGTCTTCCAAAATAAAGAGTGGTTTTAACATGGTTTGAATCCCATCGTTCTCCCCAAAGTAATGGTTGTGTTTTACACATGGGTTTTTTGAATGCCCTTCGTTCTCCCCAAAAAATGGTTGCGTTTTAACATGGGTTGAATCCCATTCGTTCTCCAAAAATAAAAGGTGTTTCAACATGGGTTTTAATCCCATTCGTTCTCCAAAAATAAAAGGTGTTTTAACATGGGTTTGAATCCCATTCGTTCTCCAAAAATAAAAGATGTGTTTTAACATGGGTTTGAATCCCATTCGTTCTCCAAAAATAAAAGATGTGTTTTAACATGGGTTAGAATCCCATTCGTTCTCCAAAAATAAAAGATGTGTTTTAACATGGGTTTGAATCCCATTCGTTCTCCAAAAGTAATGGTTGTGTTTTAACATGGGTTTGAATCCCATCCGTTCTCCAAAAATAAAGATGTGTTTTAACATGGGTTTGAATCCCATTCGTTCTCCAAAAATAAAAGATGTGTTTTAACATGTGTTTGAATCCCATTCGTTCTCCAAAAGTAATGGTTGTGTTTTAACATGGGTTTGAATCCCATTCGTTCTCCAAAAATAATGGTTGTGTTTTAACATGGATTTGAATCCCATTCGTTCTCCCAAACAAATGGTTGCGTTTTTCACAGGGGTTGAATTTCATTCGTTCTCCAAAAAAAAAAGATGTGTTTTAAGATGGGTTTGAATCCCATTCGTTCTCCAAAAATAATGGTTGTGTTTTAACATGGGTTTGAATCCCATTCGTTCTCCCAAAAAAATGGTTGTGTTTTAGCATGGGTTTGAATCCCATTCGTTCTCCAAAAATAATGGTTGTGTTTTAACATGGGTTTGAATCCCATTCGTTCTCCCAAAAAAATGGTTGCGTTTTAACATGGGTTGAATCCCATTCGTTCTCCAAAAATAAAAGGTGTTTCAACATGGGTTTGAATCCCATTCGTTCTCCAAAAATAAAAGGTGTTTTAACATGGGTTTGAATCCCATTCGTTCTCCAAAAATAAAAGATGTGTTTTAACATGGGTTTGAATCCCATCCGTTCTCCAAAAATAAAAGATGTGTTTTAACATGGGTTTGAATCCCATTCGTTCTCCCAAAAGTAATGGTTGTGTTTTAACATGGGTTTGAATCCCATTCGTTCTCAGAAAATAATGGTTGTGTTTTAACATGGGTTTGAATCCCCTTCGTTCTCCCAAAAAAATGGTTCCGTTTTAACATGGGTTGAATCCCATTCGTTCTCCAAAAATAAAAGGTGTTTCAACATGGGTTTGAATCCCATTCGTTCTCCAAAAATAAAAGATGTGTTTTAACATGGGTTTGAATCCCATTCGTTCTCCAAAAGTGGTGGTTGTTTTTTAACATGGGTTTGAATCCCATTCGTTCTCCAAAAATAAAAGATGTGTTTTAACATGGGTTAGAATCCCATTCGTTCTCCAAAAATCAAAGATGTGTTTTAACATGGGTTTGAATCCCATTCGTTCTCCAAAAATAATGGTTGTGTTTTAACATGGGTTTGAATCCCATTCGTTCTCCCAAACAAATGGTTGCGTTTTAACATGGGTTTGAATCCCATTCGTTCTCCAAAAATAAAAGGTATTTTAACATGGGTTTGAATCCCATTCGTTCTCCAAAAATAAAAGATGTGTTTTAACATGGGTTTGAATCCCATTCGTTCTCCAAAAATAAAAGATGTGTTTTAACATGGGTTAGAATCCCATTCGTTCTGCAAAAATAAAAGATGTGTTTTAACATGGGTTTGAATCCCATTCGTTCTCCAAAAATAAAAGATGTGTTTTAACATGGGTTGAATCCCATTCGTTCTCCAAAAATAAAAGGTGTTTTAACATGGGTTTGAATCCCATCCGTTCTCCAAAAATAAAAGATGTGTTTTAACATGGGTTTGAATCCCATTCGTTCTCCCAAAAAAATGTTTGCGTTTTAACATGTGTTGAATGCCATTCGTTCTCCAAAAATAAAAGGTGTTTCAACATGGGTTTGAATCCCATTCGTTCTCCAAAAATAAAAGATGTGTTTTAACATGGGTTTGAATCCCATTCGTTCTCCAAAACTAATGGTTGTGTTTTAACATGGGTTTGAATCCCATCCGTTCTCCAAAAATAAAAGGTGTTTTAACATGGGTTTGAATCCCATTGGTTCTCCAAAAGTGATTGTTGTGTTTTAACATGGGTTTGAATCCCATCCGTTCTCCAAAAATAAAAGATGTGTTTTAACATGGGTTTGAATCCCATTCGTTCTCCCAAAAGTAATGGTTGTGTTTTAACATGGGTTTGAATGCCCTTCGTTCTCCCAAAAAAATGGTTGCGTTTTAACATGGGTTGAATCCCATTCGTTCTCCAAAAATAAAAGGTGTTTCAACATGGGTTTTAATCCCATTCGTTCTCTAAAAATAAAAGGTGTTTTAACATGGGTTTGAATCCCATTCGTTCTCCAAAAATAAAAGATGTGTTTTAACGTGGGTTTGAATCCCATTCGTTCTCCAAAAATAAAAGATGTGTTTTAACATGGGTTAGAATCCCATTCGTTCTCCAAAAATAAAAGATGTGTTTTAACATGGGTTTGAATCCCATTCGTTCTCCAAAAGTAATGGTTGTGTTTTAACATGGGTTTGAATCCCATCCGTTCTCCAAAAATAAAAGATGTGTTTTAACATGGGTTTGAATCCCATTCGTTCTCCAAAAATAAAAGATGTGCTTTAACATGTGTTTGAATCCCATTCGTTCTCCAAAAGTAATGGTTGTGTTTTAACATGGGTTTGAATCCCATTCGTTCTCCAAAAATAATGGTTGTGTTTTAACATGGATTTGAATCCCATTCGTTCTCCCAAACAAATGGTTGCGTTTTAACAGGGGTTGAATTTCATTCGTTCTCCAAAAAAAAAAGATGTGTTTTAACATGGGTTTGAATCCCATTCGTTCTCCAAAAATAATGGTTGTGTTTTAACATGGGTTTGAATCCCATTCGTTCTCCCAAAAAAATGGTTGTGTTTTAGCATGGGTTTGAATCCCATTCGTTCTCCAAAAATAATGGTTGTGTTTTAACATGGGTTTGAATCCCATTCGTTCTCCCAAAAAAATGGTTGCGTTTTAACATGGGTTGAATCCCATTCGTTCTCCAAAAATAAAAGGTGTTTCAACATGGGTTTGAATCCCATTCGTTCTCCAAAAATAAAAGGTGTTTTAACATGGGTTTGAATCCCATTCGTTCTCCAAAAATAAAAGATGTGTTTTAACATGGGTTTGAATCCCATCCGTTCTCCAAAAATAAAAGATGTGTTTTAACATGGGTTTGAATCCCATTCGTTCTCCCAAAAGTAATGGTTGTGTTTTAACATGGGTTTGAATCCCATTCGTTCTCAGAAAATAATGGTTGTGTTTTAACATGGGTTTGAATCCCCTTCGTTCTCCCAAAAAAATGGTTGCGTTTTAACATGGGTTGAATCCCATTCGTTCTCCAAAAATAAAAGGTGTTTCAACATGGGTTTGAATCCCATTCGTTCTCCAAAAATAAAAGATGTGTTTTAACATGGGTTTGAATCCCATTCGTTCTCCAAAAGTGGTGGTTGTTTTTTAACATGGGTTTGAATCCCATTCGTTCTCCAAAAATAAAAGATGTGTTTTAACATGGGTTAGAATCCCATTTGTTCTCCAAAAATCAAAGATGTGTTTTAACATGGGTTTGAATCCCATTCGTTCTCCAAAAATAATGGTTGTGTTTTAACATGGGTTTGAATCCCATTCGTTCTCCCAAACAAATGGTTGCGTTTTAACATGGGTTTGAATCCCATTCGTTCTCCAAAAATAAAAGGTATTTTAACATGGGTTTGAATCCCATTCGTTCTCCAAAAATAAAAGATGTGTTTTAACATGGGTTTGAATCCCATTCGTTCTCCAAAAATAAAAGATGTGTTTTAACATGGGTTAGAATCCCATTCGTTCTGCAAAAATAAAAGATGTGTTTTAACATGGGTTTGAATCCCATTCGTTCTCCAAAAATAAAAGATGTGTTTTAACATGGGTTGAATCCCATTCGTTCTCCAAAAATAAAAGGTGTTTTAACATGGGTTTGAATCCCATCCGTTCTCCAAAAATAAAAGATGTGTTTTAACATGGGTTTGAATCCCATTCGTTCTCCCAAAAAAATGTTTGCGTTTTAACATGTGTTGAATGCCATTCGTTCTCCAAAAATAAAAGGTGTTTCAACATGGGTTTGAATCCCATTCGTTCTCCAAAAATAAAAGATGTGTTTTAACATGGGTTTGAATCCCATTCGTTCTCCAAAACTAATGGTTGTGTTTTAACATGGGTTTGAATCCCATCCGTTCTCCAAAAATAAAAGGTGTTTTAACATGGGTTTGAATCCCATTGGTTCTCCAAAAGTGATTGTTGTGTTTTAACATGGGTTTGAATCCCATCCGTTCTCCAAAAATAAAAGATGTATTTTAACATGGGTTTGAATCCCATTCGTTCTCCCAATAGTAATGGTTGTGTTTTAACATGGGTTTGAATCCCATTCGTTCTCCAAAAATAATGGTTGTGTTTTAACATGGGTTTGAATCCCCTTCGTTCTCCCAAAAAAATGGTTTCGTTTTAACATGGGTTGAATCCCATTCGTTCTCCAAAAATAAAAGGTGTTTCAACATGGGTTTGAATCCCATTCGTTCTCCAAAAATAAAAGGTGTTTTAACATGGGTTTGAATCCCATTCCTTCTCCAAAAATAAAAGATGTGTTTTAACATGGGTTAGAATCCCATTCGTTCTCCAAAAATAAAAGATGTGTTTTAACATGGGTTTGAATCCAATTCGTTCTCCAAAAATAAAAGATGTGTTTTAACATGGGTTTGAATCCCATTCGTTCTCCTAAAATAATGGTTGTGTTTTAACATGGGTTTGAATCCCATCCGTTCTCCAAAAATGAAAGGAGTTTTAACATGGGTTTGAATCCCATTCGTTCTCCAAAAGTGATGGTTGTGTTTTAACATGGGTTTGAATCCCATCCGTTCTCCAAAAATAAAAGATGTGTTTTAACATGGGTTTGAATCCCATTCGTTCTCCCAAAAGTAATGGTTGTGTTTTAACATGGGTTTGAATCCCATTCGTTCTCCCAATAGTAATGGTTGTGTTTTAACATGGGTTTGAATCCCATTCGTTCTCCAAAAATAATGGTTGTGTTTTAACATGGGTTTGAATCCCCTTCGTTCTCCCAAAAAAATGGTTTCGTTTTAACATGGGTTGAATCCCATTCGTTCTCCAAAAATAAAAGGTGTTTCAACATGGGTTTGAATCCCATTCGTTCTCCAAAAATAAAAGGTGTTTTAACATGGGTTTGAATCCCATTCCTTCTCCAAAAATAAAAGATGTGTTTTAACATGGGTTAGAATCCCATTCGTTCTCCAAAAATAAAAGATGTGTTTTAACATGGGTTTGAATCCCATTCGTTCTCCAAAAATAAAAGATGTGTTTTAACATGGGTTTGAATCCCATTCGTTCTCCAAAAATAATGGTTGTGTTTTAACATGGGTTTGAATCCCATCCGTTCTCCAAAAATAAAAGGAGTTTTAACATGGGTTTGAATCCCATTCGTTCTCCAAAAGTGATGGTTGTGTTTTAACATGGGTTTGAATCCCATCCGTTCTCCAAAAATAAAAGATGTGTTTTAACATGGGTTTGAATCCCATTCGTTCTCCCAAAAGTAATGGTTGTGTTTTAACATGGGTTTGAATCCCATTCGTTCTCCAAAAATAATGGTTGTGTTTTAACATGGGTTTGAATCCCCTTCGTTCTCCCAAAAAAATGGTTGCGTTTTAACATGGGTTGAATCCCATTCGTTCTCCAAAAATAAAAGGTGTTTCAACATGGGTTTGAATCCCATTCGTTCTCCAAAAATAAAAGGTGTTTTAACATGGGTTTGAATCCCATTCGTTCTCCAAAAATAAAAGATGTGTTTTAACATGGGTTTGAATCCCATTCGTTCTCCAAAAATAAAAGATGTGTTTTAACATGGGTTAGAATCCCATTCGTTCTCCAAAAATAAAAGATGTGTTTTAACATGGGTTTGAATCCCATTCGTTCTCCAAAAGTAATGGTTGTGTTTTAACATGGGTTTGAATCCCATTCGTTCTCCCAAACAAATCGCTGCGTTTTAACATGGGTTGAATCCCATTCGTTGTCCAAAAATAAAAGGTGTTTCAACATGGGTTTGAATCCCATTCGTTCTCCAAAAATAAAAGGTGTTTTAACATGGGTTTGAATCCCATTCGTTCTCCAAAAATAAAAGTTGTGTTTTAACATGGGTTTGAATCGCATCCGTTCTCCAAAAATAAAAGATGTGTTTTAACATGGGTTAAAATCCCATTCGTTCTCCAAAATTAAAAGATGTGTTTTAACATGGGTTGAATCCCATTCGTTCTCCAAAAATAAAAGATGTGTTTTAACATGGGTTTGAATCCCATTCGTTCTCCAAAAATAAAAGGTGTTTTAACATTGGTTCGAATCCCATTCGTTCTCCAAAAATAATGGTTGTGTTTTAACATGGGTTTGAATCCCATTCGCTCTCCAGAAATAAAAGATTAGTTTTAGCATGGGTTTGAATCCCATGCGTTCTTCAAATAAAATATTATCATAAACCAGAAGCGAGATATTTTGAAAAGTATATAACATGTACAGCGCGAAAAATATATCATGAATAGGAGTGAATATATACCACGCAAATATACCATATATCTACAGTGCCCAAATAATATCATGAATCGGAGTGAATACTAATATATTACATAAATACACCATATCTACTGTGCTCAAATAATATCATAAATCGGAGTGAATATTAACCACGCGAATATACCATTTATCTACTTTGCGCAAATAATATCATAAATCGGAATGACTATATACCACACAAATATACCATATCGACTGTGCGCAAACAATATCATAAATCGGAGTGAATATATACCACGCGAATATACCATATCTACTGTGCCCAAATAATATCATAAATCGGAATGAATATATACCACGCTAATATACCATATATCTACAGTGCCCAAATAATATCATAAATCGGAATGAATATATACCACACAAATATACCATATATCTACAGTGCCCAAATAATATTATAAATCGGAATGACTATATACCACACAAATATACCATATCTACTGTGCGCAAACAATATCATAAATCGGAGTGAATATATACCACGCGAATATACCATATCTACTGTTCCCAAATAATATCATAAATCGGAATGAATATATACCACGCGAATATACCATATATCTACAGTGCCCAAATAATATCATAAATCGGAGTGAATATATACCACACAAATATACCATATATCTACAGTGCGCAAATAATATTATAAATCGGAATGAATATATACCACGCAAATATATCATCTATTTTGCCCAAATAATATCATGAATCGAAGTGAATATATACCACGCAAATATACCATATCTACTTTGCCCAAATAATATCATGAATCGAAGTGAATATATACCACGCGAATATACCATATCTACTGTGCCCAAATAATATCATGAATCGGAGTGAATATATACCACGCAAATACACCATATCTACAGTGCGCAAACAATATCATAAATCGAAGTGAATTTATACCACGCAAATATACAATATATTTACAGTGCGCAAATAATATTATAAATCGGAGTGAATATATACCACGCAAATATACCATATATCTACAGTACGCAAATAATATTATAAATCGGAGTGAATATATACCACGCAAATATACCATATGTCTACAGTGTCCAAATAATAGTATAAATCGGAGTGAATATATACCACGCAAATACACCATATCTACAGTGCGCAAACAATATCATAAATCGGAGTGAATATATACCACGCGAATATACCATATCTACTGTGCCCAATAATATCATAAATCGGAATGAATATATACCACGCGAATATACCATATCTACTGTGCCCAAATAATATCATAAATCGGAGTGAATATATATACATAATTAGAAAACTCATTAATAATTCATGAAGAAAACACAATAGAAATCATGGCCATGAAGGTGATTTTATATCTGATAAAGATTCGTCTTCATTTGCATAAACTTTAACTTGGATTTTCTCTATCAAACTTGGTTCATTTCGTAAAAAAATCGGTACACAATGAGAACAAACATCATAAGTTTTCTAAGCCGTTCAATAATCTCGCAGATCGTGGTTTATCGGGTCTAAAACCACTCGGCTGCGCCTCGTGTTTTATACCCGATAAAACACTCCTGCTCGTTTATTAAACATTACATATACCATATCTACTGTGCCCAAATAATATCATAAATCGGAGTGAATATATATACATAAATATACCATATCTACTGTGCCCAAATAATATCATAAATCGGAATGAATATATACCAAGCGAATATACCATATCTACTGTGCCCATATAATATCATATATCGGAATGAATATATACCACGCGAATATACCATATATCTACAGTGCCCAAATAATATCATAAATAAGACTGAATATATACAACGCAAATATACCATATCTACTGTGCCCAAATAATATCATAAATCGGAGTGAATGTTAACCACGCAAATATACCATATCTACTGTGCCCAAATAATATAAATCGGAATGAATATATACCACGCTAATATACTATATATCTACAGTGCCCAAATAATATCATAAATCGGAGTGAATGTATACCACGCAAACATACCATATCTACTGTGCCCAAATAATATCATAAATCGGAATGAATATATACCACGCGAATATACCATATATCTACAGTGTCCAAATAATAGTATAAATCGGAGTGAATATATACCACACAAATATACCATATATCTACAGTGTCCAAATAATAGTATAAATCGGAGTGAATATATACCACGCAAATACACCATATCTACTGTGCGCAAACAATATCATAAATCGGAGTGAATATATACCACGCGAATATACCATATCTACTGTGCCCAATAATATCATAAATCGGAATGAATATATACCACGCGAATATACCATATCTACTGTGCCCAAATAATATCATAAATCGGAGTGAATATATATACATAATTAGAAAACTCATTAATAATTCATGAAGAAAACACAATAGAAATCATGGCCATGAAGGTGATTTTATATCTGATAAAGATTCGTCTTCATTTGCATAAACTTTAACTTGGATTTTCTCTATCAAACTTGGTTCATTTCGTAAAAAAATCGGTACACAATGAGAACAAACATCATAAGTTTTCTAAGCCGTTCAATAATCTCGCAGATCGTGGTTTATCGGGTCTAAAACCACTCGGCTGCGCCTCGTGTTTTATACCCGATAAAACACTCCTGCTCGTTTATTAAACATTACATATACCATATCTACTGTGCCCAAATAATATCATAAATCGGAGTGAATATATATACATAAATATACCATATCTACTGTGCCCAAATAATATCATAAATCGGAATGAATATATACCATGCGAATATACCATATCTACTGTGCCCATATAATATCATAGATCGGAATGAATATATACCACGCGAATATACCATATATCTACAGTGCCCAAATAATATCATAAATAAGACTGAATATATACAACGCAAATATACCATATCTACTGTGCCCAAATAATATCATAAATCGGAGTGAATGTTAACCACGCAAATATACCATATCTACTGTGCCCAAATAATATAAATCGGAATGAATATATACCACGCTAATATACTATATATCTACAGTGCCCAAATAATATCATAAATCGGAGTGAATGTATACCACGCAAACATACCATATCTACTGTGCCCAAATAATATCATAAATCGGAATGAATATATACCACGCGAATATACCATATATCTACAGTGCGCAAATAATATCATAAATCGGAGTGAATATATACCACGCAAATATACCATATCTACTGTGCCCAAATAATATGATGATTGGAAATAAATTTAGCATAAAATATTCGCCATTTGCAAATAATATTACGTAACGGATTCGAAATAAATTAAGTGAATATACCATATATCCACAATACGCAATTAATATCATTAGTAGATGTTAAAATTGATAGAAGTTAAAATTAACTATGAAGTTACTTATCAAAGTCTCAAAAAGACACGAAAAGATTGCCAGAGCCCTGCTTGCCGGCTTAACCCGTTACCACCTCTCACGGACGAGGACGTAGGGTTGGACTTTGAGAGGCGCCATAAATCTATAGTGTTAAAATAATTCGAATCTGAGTCAATTACACAGATATACCATATCTATAGTGCGCAAATAATATGAATCTTATTTACGATGAATCACATAAATATACCATATCTATAGCCGCAAACAAAACGAATCGAAACGAATCTACAGTGCACAAAAAACATTATAAATTGGGGTAAAGTTAAACCACGCAAATATACGTTGTCTACAGTGTGCAAATGAAATAGAGCGTAGGCATTTAACCCGTGAAATAAAAGATACTAGTCAACGTGTAATAGTCAAATAGGCACAACAGAGAGCATCGTGTTTATGTTTATCTCAACAGTGCGCAAATAATATTAGAAATAATATTGAAAATCATTAATTTTCTTAAATTCATAAACCTCCAATGTATTGCTACTATTGAATTTTCTCTTGTACCATGCACATGTGCAATCTTAAAAATACAGTAAAGCGTTAGGTGTTTTGTCAGTTGTGATAAAATATATTTAATATTTTTTGCAGATGACAAACCTGACTCTCAAAGACCTTAATTCTTAGCAATTAAAAGCTATTATTTTTTCACATTTCAATGGCGGGCTTTAGTTCTTAACTCCCAGCTTTCTTAAAGTTTAAAGACAAAAAGAATTGGGAGTAAATACAGTTTTAGAAAAGAATTTTTTATTCACGTGGAAGTTCAAATTTGCCTCTACACAACACGTCTCGGAGAATTTCTCAACTTTTGAAGACAAAATACTAAAATAATTCGTTTGACCAATATGAAATGATTTAATCACAAAAATAGTTCTAGATGAAATGAGAAAATGTATTTTTATATTCATAAAACTTCAACGTAACAAAAAAGTAAGATAGTTCCCCTTACCTCATTGCTTCTATTGAACTTTCTCTTGAAGGAGTTGGTATCCTAAAAAAAAGGAAGTCAATAAAGTTAGCTGTTTTGTTGGATAAAATATGGTATTCCTTGCGGAAAAGAAGACTTTGATAAAATAAGACGACTGTGCCGGCAAGACGCACTCTGTAGTAGTCGGCAGGTGACAAGAAAACCTCAATTTTTAGCGATTAAAACAGTTCTCAATTTTTCTAATATAAATTTTTGATTCCTAAGGTCAGCATAGCTCTTATATAAGTTTATTAAAAATATGAAATGCAAGTTATAAATACGTTTGGGAAAAGATTTTTCATTCTCAAAGTCATCCACGTGGTTCGCCTGCACACAACACATGCCTCATGCACAGTTTCTCAATTTCTTGAGACAAAACCTGCAAATAATTTATCAGCAAAATGCTTTAGGAGTTCATAAAAACAGTTTTAGATATGAAAATTATGTTTTTTGCCGTTTTTTGCGCCAAAAATTTTAGAATTTAATTGATAGAATTTGAAACGTAGTCCAAAACTACGACTAAATTGCAAGTCTTTATTCGCTTTTAAAGTGCTAAAAGTTAAAAAAATAATAATCTATAGCGCAAAATTCTTCTTTCTCTAGCGTATTTCTAAAGACACTGTTTCTTTCATCAATTTTTAGGTACGAATTCAGCTGTTTTATGATGAATAAAAGCATTGAACTTACCTCGTGGAAGCCTTGTCGTCGTCTGAATATTGCTAGTTTAGTTTAAAAAGCCCGCTAAATGCAAGCCATACCAATCAGCCAATAGGAATACTGTTGTTGTGTAAGTAAGCCAATAGAAAAACGAGGTTTTATTGTCCACAGGTTTTGACGAAATACTCACGGAAAGGGAGGAATGTGTGGGCATTCATCTAAATAGTTTATAAAACAGCGAGTAATAATTCTGATCTGACGAAATGCTTTTTAACAGACTTTATTAATAAAATAGAATAAGATGAGGAGTATAAATAGAACTCTTTACCTTCGGCCTAATGATTTCCTTTTTCAGACCCACTTAGAATATGACTTTTTGTTTGATTGTATCCATATTAATTCATGTGTCTTCTCGTGCACAAACATTAAACAAAGAAATGATACTGCAGAAAATGACAAGGCATGGTCTGAAATGGGAAAACAATACCCCCAAGGTAAAGAGGTATGTTGGTTGAATTGAAAAATAATGATGGAAAGATTAGCATAAATATAGCCATAGATAGGAATGGGAATAATAGGAATATTTAATAAAATATTTAATGAAAATAATAATAATAATGTCTTTATTAAATCAATAAGATACATATAAATTTTTACAACAATAAAATATAAAAAATCACGACAAAATTCTTTAACTTTGGTCTAATGTTTTCCCATTTCAGGTGAGTATCATTTCTTTGTTTAACGATAAAAACAAAGAATCTTATTCTCAAGAGAATAATAAGTGGTCTGTTATGGAAAATATTTTGCCCAAGGGAAAGAGGTTTATTCATGTTCGAAGTTGTTTAATATTGATGCAAAGAGTTTTTCCAATTTACCAATTTACTTTTTAAAAAATATTGCCATCTCTTTTTTCCTTTATTTGGCTAAAATTGATTTTAAAAGAGGCAAAGTTGTGAGTATGTCAAGAATCATAAAAGCATCAACCGTTTCTTCACGCCCAGCAAGTATCACACAATTGAATAAATTATCCTATGAAAATAGCCCAATTGCAAAATATACTAATACTTTTTAAACGCGAACTGTGGAAGTCCAAATTTAAGGCACGTTAGATAAACGTTATCATCTTTACATAAATCTTCTAATCTCTTTTACTCATCACAATGGTTTTGATATAACGATAGCACCATTGTAATATTGCCAAATTCTTGAAAAAGAAGGTAGATCGGAAAACCGTAATACGTGCTGGTACTCGTTCATTCTGTTTGTCACCTGCAACATACAATCATTTAATTAACGTCATGTGTTTGTACGCAAATATATCATTAGCAAATGTATACTGGGAAGTGAAAGATGTCGTGAGCTGCTAAATGCCGCCTCCTCGTACACGTCTGTGGTCATCGGGGCTTGATCCCCAGACCCGCTATTTAAGTAGAGTATGTAATTTTCTCCTGTGCTTTGAGGGGTTTTCTCGGAGTTCTCATATTTTCTGCCCTAGACAAAAATCAACTTCTAAATTTAAATTCATGATCAATTAAGAAATGAATATTATTTAATCATTAAATATAATTAAATTTCTAAGTTTTGAGGTATTTGTTTAATTAATAATTGATCATATGAACCAGTCAATTTAATCGTTCAAAAAAAAACTAATTATCATGTTAGTTACTTTGCATCGATGAAGCGATAAAATTTTGTCTTAATTTGACAGTAAGGAAGTGAGAAATTAGGGGTTTTTTTCGGTAGAGGAAAGACTACTTGGTTAGAATCTTGAAGGTTCATCTTATACTTTCGTAAACTTACCTGTCGACTGTTTACAAAAAGCGAATACACTTCTTTACATTCACTTTAAATAGGTAATATCAGTATATATATAATGGCCAGTTGCCAATTTAATTATCAACATAGGCACTGCCACAAATAGGACTTTTAAAGAACCGCCTTATGATAAACAAAATGCACAACCTGAGAAAAACTTGATGTTTCTATACGAAAACTAGCTCTAACTCTACCATTGGTCAGTTTTGTTTCCTGTGTCATTTTCTATAAGACTTAGCAAGTATGCTACCCCTATCTGTTTTAGCCGTTTTAATCAAGAGGTTCTTGAAGATTAGGCAACCGGCAGATTTTCTCGTTTGAGATGCGTACTACATTTTGGAGTCATCTTAAACTTATCATGACTAAACAAGTTTGGCTGTGACATTACGTGACTTATCTGAACATATTTATCCGGCCTACGCACGCGTCCATTATGTACTGACGTCATTCCATACGTTCAGTCTTACATTCATTAGAAAAGCTCTTTGCGATATAGTGGTTTTTGGCGGGAACTAGTTTAGTGACATTTCCACCAAATTTAACTGCATTTCTACCTAATTAATATGTGAAAGTTTTGTGAAGTCTACAGCATTTGGTTTTTTTGAGTAAAGTATAAGTTTAATACCATGTAGATAGCGCATGTATCAATATCAATATCAGTTATTAATTATTAATAGTGCAATCAACTTCCTTTCTTTGCGTAATAACTTGCCTTCAACATTAATTGATAAAAGGACTCTCATATTCTTTCCTTGAATCATAACTGTAGCAACTCTCGAGAGTGAAGAGCAGCCAAGAACGATGAAGTGTTTTGAGTTATTTGTCGTTGTCCTGTTGTTACACGTCGAACGCAGTACGAGCACGGAACAGAACAGTCCTGATCTTGTTCAACCAGAAAAAGGGCTCCTTTTTGACAACTTTCCAGGCAATATACTTCTGCTACCAAATAATGTGAGCGTCGATGAAAGAACAACAATGGTTGCTAGCAAGATGGATTGTGTGTTCGCGTGTATCGGAGTGCCTTGGTGTCGTTCAGTCAACTTCAAGATCACACCACAGGAAAACCAGCTTCACGCCTGTCAACTTCTGTCATTTGACAAACACACTCAACAGAACTACTTCAAACCAAACGAAACATTTACTCATCTGAGCGTTAAGGTAAGACTACTTTTATGTTGACACCATACAAATGCTGGTTTCCATAGAGATAAAATATAACTTTTCCAAAATATTAACATTAAAATTAACAAAAGTAGAAACGAATTCGGATTGCTGCAACTTATCTCCCACCTTTTTCCAATTGCGCTGTAGGTTACGCCATACACGCTGCAATGCTCCATGTAACTTGTGTCGCAACGCAGTTGCGAGGCAAGTTGGAGAGAAAATTGCTCCGTGTAACCGCGTCTTAAGGAGCGTTTTTAAATTGGGATTTTTATTTATGGCTCTTAAGGTTGGTGTTACAAATATCGGCCAAAAACAGGCAATTTTTTCACTGATAAAAGGCTCAAACTGATTATTTAACAGGACCCGTGTGAAGACAATCTTTGCCTTAATTAACGATGGTAAATGTGTACGTAACGACAAGAACAGACAAGAATATCACTGTCAGTGTGGTAAAGGATTTAATGGAGAAATGTGCCACGGTAAGTATTCTTAATAACGGCAGCGGGGAAGCATTTGCAACAAAACATTTTGTGATCAATATTTTCATCTCATTCCTATGACCTTCCGTTTTTCGAAATTAAAAAAAAAATTCGTATATATTTTTTTAGCGAATTTTATGGCCAGGTTTTGTTTCTTGTGTCTGCGTTTTGTACCTGCATCTGTTATTTTGAATTTTGGGGAACAAAGAGAGAGCTCCACTGTTTATATTAGTATTAATTCGCTTGATTCATAATCTCTAATCTTATTAGATATCAACGAGTGTCTTGGATCGCCTGGTTGTCATAGTAATGCACTGTGCATTAACACACCCGGTTCTTACAAGTGTATATGCAACAGTACGTATATTGGTGATGGTCGAACATGTGTAGGTATGTCCTGTCCTGTCCTGTCCTTCTTCTCCTCTCTTTAATCAGTGTTTCAAATTATATAAATACTCAATCTTTCTATCCAAACATTATTCTGTAACTGCTTATTTTTCAGCCATCACAGTTTCTGTCGCCAAAAATTGTAATGGTCCTAGTCACCAGTCTACTATTCCTCACAGCGGTGAAATAATGTCACCAGGTTACCCAGGAACATACAGTCATAACCTTAATTGTTACTGGAGTATCACATCCAACACCAAAATAGGCCTGTATTTTAAAACCTTTATGACTGAATCGACCCACGACCATGTCACAATCTATGATGGCACTTCATCGTCCTCGCCAGTACTTGGTAAATTTAGTGGAAGTGTGAAGCCTTTGAACTATTTCACCAGTTCTACAAATTCTCTGCATATGACCTTCGTTACAGATCGATCAAGCGTGAATACAGGATTTGCTATCAAGTATGAAGGTAAGATAAGGCATTGATAGCAGCTTTTGTTCGTCATCAACATCATTATGTCCATCACCATCCAGATGTCCATCATTATGCATCAACATCATCATGTATCATCAACATGTATCATCATCATGTATCATCATCATGTATCATCATCATCATGTATCATCATGTATCATCATGTATCATCATCATGTATCATCATCATGTATCATCATGTATCATCAACATGTATCATCATCATCATCATGTACCATCATCATCATGCATCATCATCATCATGTATCATCATCATGTATCATCATCATCATGTATCATCATCATGTATCATCATCATGTATCATCAACATGTATGATCATCATCATCATGTACCATCATCATCATGCATCACCATCATCTATCATCATCATGTATCATCATGTATTATCATGTATCATCATCATCTATCATCATCATGTATCATCACCATGTATTATCATCTTGTATCATCATCATCATCGTATATCATCATCATGCATTCTCATCATGTATCATCATCATGTATCATCATCATCGTGTATCATTATCATGTATCATCATCATGTATCATCATCATGTATCATCATCATCATGTATCATCATCATGTATCATCATCATGTATCATCATCATGTATCATCATCATCATCATGAATCATCATCATCATCATGTATCATCATCATCATCATGTATCATCATCATCATCATGTATCATCATCATGTATCATCATCATCATCATGTATCATCATCATCATCATGTATCATCATCATCATGTATCATCATCATCATCATCTATCATCATCATGTATCATCATCATGTATCATCATCATCATCATGTATCATCATCATCATCATCATGTATCATCATCATCATGTATCATTATCATCATCATGTATCATCATCATGTATCATCATCATCATGTATCATCATCATCATCATGTATCATCATCATGTATCATCATCATCATGTATCATCATCATCATTATCATCATCATCATGTATCATCATCATGTATCATCATCATCATCATGTATCATCATCATCATCATTTATCATCATCATGTATCATCATCATCATCATGTATCATCATCATCATCATGTATCATCATCATCATCATGTATCATCATCATGTATCATCATCATGTATCATCAACATCATTATGTCCATCACCATCCAGATGTCCATCATTATGCATCATCATCATCATGTATCATCATCATGTATCATCATCATGTATCATCATCATGTATCATCATCATTATCATGTATCATCATCATTATCATGTATCATCATCATTATGCATAATCATCTGGACGTGTTGTATCACTAACTGATGGCAATCAATTGACTCCCAATTTTTCGTTACTAGCACTTGTCCAAGGGTCTCTTCGTCTTAATGGTACATCAAGTAGGATAGGAAGAGTAGAAGTATTCTACAATAATCAATGGGGGACGGTATGCGATGATGGATGGGACATCAATGATGCTAACGTGGTTTGCAAACAGCTTGGTTTCCCAGGAGCAAAGACTGCTTTTTCAAGTGCAACCCACGGACAAGGTTCTGGTCCGATATGGGTCGACGAACTTGCTTGTACCGGCTCAGAATCGAATATCCAGGAATGTCAGAGCAGACCTTGGGGTTCTCACAATTGCGGCCACAGTGAAGACGCGTCCGTTGAGTGCAATAAACGAGTTAGGCTAGTCAATGGCGGTGCCGCTAACAGAGGTCGTGTCGAGGTCTACCACTGGGGACAGTGGGGTACAGTTTGTGACGATACCTGGGATATGAACGATGCGAATGTGGTATGTCGTGAGCTTGGGTACTCTAGCGCCTCGTCTGCTGCCACTCAAGCAGCGTATGGTCAGGGAACAGGGCCGATATGGATTGATGATACAGCATGTCTTGGTAACGAAGATTCTTTGTTGACTTGTGGATATCGTGGATGGATAAGTGGGAACGTAGGTTGTGGTCATAGTGAAGATTCTGGTGTCGTATGCAATTGATTTGCAGAATATCTCATAACTTACAGACTCGAATTAGAACTGTTTAATTCTGTTTGTGTTTGGTTTATTTTAGTTTCATAATTAGTATAAATCATTGAGGTGGAATACCTGTAAACTAGAGTCTTACTTTTAGCTAAGTGTATTTTTCCACGTTAAATAAAGTATGTATTTATGTATGTATGTATAAATCAAGTTTGAAACTTTCGTGAACTTTCAGTTTAAAACCTTGCCATTCCATCAGAAACTAACCAGGAATTTTACTGAAGCCATACTAGCTATAGTTTTTAGTCTTTAGTTCTCGTAATCCGTGGAATTTGACAGATTGATCGCTCTGACTAGCAAACACTTAAAAACCTAAATTTGATTAACAACGCTATCTTATAAATAAATTAAAGTGTAAAGCCTCATCTGACTATCAGTTATTACAACCAAGTCAAATAGTCCGGCTACCAATTGTTTAGAATTGATGACTGACTGCGTTACGCGCGTGAAAAAAGCTTTATATCAGTTTCATGGCCCCGTCCACACTATGCCGGATAAATTTGAATCCGAATTTTTATTTATTCGGTTAGGCCTACCGTCCACACTAGTCCAGGCGAATCCGGAACAATTCTTCACCGAAAACGAATTTTTTCGAATACGGTCTCCAGAGTGGAACATTTTAAAAAAAGGCTAGCCGTATTAGTGTGGACGGAGAACATTTCGTACCCGAAATTTTTCGAATACGATGACGTCATGATTGTCATGGGAACATGGCGGGAAGGCTAGCACATGCTCAGATGTGCAATGAAGCGTTTTTGCCGCCTCTGATCGGACTAGTGTGGACGCGAAACATTTTATCCGTTTTCATGTGTGGACGGAAAGCTTTTTTTTCGGTTTCGGTGTGAAAGTTGCAGATTCAAATTCATCCAGCATAGTGTGGACGGGGCCTAAGACAACTTTGTTGCTGGCAATTTCATTGATAGTTTCAGGCAGCTGTATTGAATACTTGCTAGCTGAACATAAATCACTATAAATAGCCCAGACTATTTCATTTCTTGTTTAAATTATGCCTTAAGAGCACCTATAAATACTTCATTATATACTAGGCTGCATGCTGCTGACAATAATATCAAGGCACCTGCAACTCATAAGAGAAATTCTGACCTTGAAACATTTGAAGTGCGACCAATCTCTGGAATTACCTCGCATAGAGCAGGTGCATGTTACGTCATCGCCGCCATCTTGGTTGACGATAACAAAGCATTCTTCATTAGATGGGGGGTGTTTGATTGTTATTCATATCTCAAGGGATTTTGAGTCACGTGGTTGTACACACTGTATAACCTTATTAGTCACTCCGAGGTTGAGAAAAAACTGGGTCGAGGAGGCATTGCAGTGCATTGTGGGACTGTTTCTAACTCGACCCAGTTTTTCCTCAACTTCAAAATGACTAATGGAAGGACCACCTTTCAAATTAATTTTAAAAAAAGCTTGCATAATGTGTTTTTAAAACGAAATTTTGCAATATAGAATATCAACGTTTCTATAAACTTATTAGTTTTTTTTAGTATTGTTTTTTTAGGTTAATCTTAGAAGGGTCATTATGTAAACTATTGGGGGTCTGACCAGTAATAATGTAGTGTTCACTCTCAATAAACAAAGTATTATTTGTAAGTTACTATTTAAAACTCAAAACCATAATTAAAAGTGTAATTTTGTCAAAATTGTTATACTGCATGAAATGAAACTTAGAGTAACTACCACAAAGGCTCATATTTTATTCACCAACAAATTGAAAACCTTTGCCATCCCTTTTTCAATTTTCTTTTCTGTAGCTTGAAACCTTTGTTATGACATATTTGACTTTGATGAATAGGTTTTTCTTATAAACATTCTTGCCAATCAGACAAAGACTGCACCTGTATTATATAATGTAGGTCTTAAGCCATTAACCATCACTAGCCGTACGTGTTTGATCACTACGTGTTTGATCCTTGCGGCACTAAATTCTTAATCTAAAGGGGCTATCAGTTGAAGAAAATTACAATTCTATAAAGCCCATCTTAGAATACTGCTACACAGTTTGTGGTAACTGTTCTATTGAAAATCTCGAAGATTTATTAAGACTGCAGAAGCGATGTGCTGGATTAATATTGTTAATTAGAACCTTCATTTTGAATATCTACATGTATCTACTGAAAATAAAATACTTTTAAAATACCTTTTGAATTTGCTTCATAAAACACAATTTACATCTTTAATAACTTTTCAAGGAGCACAAAAACCCCTTCATAAAGTACCTTTTGTTTTCGGCTTTATTGGACGTTCTCATGATGTTTTCTCATAATGTTTCGTTTTCTCATAATGTTTCCTTTTAATCTTTTTATAATTTCTTCTTTTATTGCAACGTCCAAAAGTTACTGCAAGTAATTAAATATTATTATTAATGACTCATAATAAATGCCCGTTCTTTTCATAATATGTACTCTTTGATAAAAGGACTCTCATATTCTTTCCTTGAATCATAACTGCAGCAACTCTCGAGAGTGAAGAGCAACCAAGAACGATGAAGTGTTTTGAGTTATTTGTCGTTGTCCTGTTGATACACGTCGAACGCAGTACGAGCACGGAACAGAACAGTCCTGATCTTGTTCAACCAGAAAAAGGGCTCCTTTTTGACAACTTTCCCGGCAATATACTTCTGCTACCAAATAATGTGAGCGTCGATGAAAGAACAACAATGGTTGCTAGCAAGATGGATTGTGTGTTCGCGTGTATCGGAGTGCCTTGGTGTCGTTCAGTCAACTTCAAGATCACACCACAGGAAAGCCAGCTTCACGCCTGTCAACTTCTGTCATTTGACAAACACACTCAACAGAACTACTTCAAACCAAACGAAACATTTACTCATCTGAGCATTAAGGTGAGACTAGTTTTATGTTGACACCATACAAATGCTGGTTTCCATAGAGATAAAATAAAACTTTTCCAAAACATTAACATTAAAATTGACAAAAGTAGAAACGAATTCGGATTGCTGCAACTTATCTCCCACCTTTTTCCAATTGCGCTGTAGGTTACACGCTGCAATTCTACGATGTAACTTGTGTCTTAAGGAGCGTTTTTAAATTGGGGTTTTTATTTATGGCTTTTAAGGTTGGTGTTACAAATATCGGGCAATAACAGGCAATTTTTTTTACTGATAAAAGGCTCAAACTGATTATTTAACAGGACCCGTGTGAAGACAATCTTTGCGTTAACAATAGTAAATGTGTACGTAACGACAAGAACAGACAAGAATATCACTGTCAGTGTAATAAAGGATTTATTGGAAAAATGTGCCACGGTAAGTATTCTTAATAACGGCGGCAGAGAAGCATTTGCAACAAAACATTTTGTGATCAATATTTTCATCTCATTCCTATGACTTTCCGTTTTTCGAAATTAAAAAAATATTTTTGTTTATAATTTTTTTAGCGAATTTTATAGCGAGTTTTTCTTTCCTGTGTCTGCATTTTGTACCTGTATCTGGTATGTTGAATTTTGGGGAACAAAGAGAGCTCCACTGTTTATTTTTTCGTGATTGATACTTTGATCAAAACACGCGGGAAGCTGGAAACCACTCCGCTACGCGTCGTCTCGTTATCTCTCAACATCCCAAGTGTTTTGATCAGAGTATCAAACACGGAAAACTGTTTTTGATTTGTTTTATAAAATAACAAACGCGCAAAAAGATAGAAGAAACCCAAAGTCTAAGTAAACTCTCCCTACGTGCCGTCTTTTTCAAACTGACCAATGAGCACGCGCGATAGATTAAAATCTGACAGTTGCAATACTCGCGCGCGCTAAAATGACGATAGCGTGTTTTGATATTCTCATCAAACATGGTTTTCGACCATTCATAGCGCGCGTAGTACCCCAATTATTTTATAAATTAGCTTTAATTCAGTCGTTTGATTCATAATCTCTAATCTTATTAGATATCAACGAGTGTCTTGGATCGCCTGGTTGTCATAGTAATGCACTG
Organism: Actinia tenebrosa; assembly: GCF_029948245.1. NCBI lineage: Eukaryota > Metazoa > Cnidaria > Anthozoa > Actiniaria > Actiniidae > Actinia > Actinia tenebrosa. The sequence continues at coordinate 3,832,165 of NW_028292583.1, forward strand.
TGCATTAACACACCCGGTTCTTACAAGTGTATATGCAACAGTACGTATATTGGTGATGGTCGAACATGTGTAGGTATGTCCTGTCCTGCCACTCTACTCCTCTCTTTAATCAGTGTTTCAAATTGTATAAATACTCAATCTTTCTATCCAAACATTATTCTGTAACTGCTTATGTTTCAGCCATCACAGTTTCTGTCAACAAAAATTGTAGCGGTCCTAGTCACCAGTCTACTATTCCTCACAGCGGTGAAATAATGTCACCAGGTTACCCAGGAACATACAGTCATTACCTTAATTGTTTCTGGAATATCACATCCAACACCAAAATAGGCCTGTATTTTAAAACCTTTATGACGGAATCAACCCACGACCATGTCACAATCTATGATGGCACTTCATCGTCCTCGCCAGTACTTGGTAAATTTAGTGGAAGTGTGAAGCCTTTAAACTATTTCACCAGTTCTTCAAATTCTCTGTACATGACCTTCGTTACAGACCACTCAATCATACATACAGGATTTGCTATCAAGTATAAAGGTAAGATAAGGAATTGATAGCAGCTTTTGATCGTCATCAACATCATTATGTCCATCACCATCCAGATGTCCATCATTATGCATCATCATCATCATGTATCATCATCATGTATCATCATCATGTATCATCATCATGTATCATCATCATCATGTATCATCATCATGTATCATCATCATCATGTATCATCATGTATCATCAACATGTAGCATCATCATGTATCATCATCATGTAGCATCATCATGTATCATTATCATGTATCATCATCATGTATCATCATCATGTATCATCATCATGTAACATCATGTATCATTATCATGTATCATCATCATCATGTATCATCATCATTTATCATCATCGTGTAACATCATCATGTATCATCATCATTCATCATCATGCATCAACATCATGTATCATCATCATGTATAATCATCATCATCATGTATCATCATCATGTATCACCATCATGTATCACCATCATCTTCATGTATCATCATCATGTATCACCATCATCATCATGTATCATCATCATGTATCACCATCATCATTATGTATCACCATCATCATCATGTATCATCATCATGTATCATCATCATGTATAATCATCATCATCATGTATCATCATCATGTATCACCATCATCATTATGTATCACCATCATCATCATATATCACCATCATCATGTATCACCATCATGTATCATCATCATGTATCACCATCAGGTATCATCATCATGTATCATCATCATGTATCATCATCATGTATCATCATCATGTATCATCATCATGTATCATCACCATGTATCATCATCATCATGTATCATCATCATCATTTATCATCATCATCATGTATCATCATCATCATGTATCATCATCATGTATCATCATCATCATGTATAATCATCATCATGTATTATCATCATCATCATGTCTTATAATGTATCGATATCATCATTATGTATCATCATCATCATGTATAATCATCATCATGTATTATCATCATCATCATGTATCATCATCATGTATCACCATCATCATGTATCATCATCATCATCATGTATCATCATCATCATCATGTATCATCATCATCATCATGTCTTATAATGTATCGATATCATCATTATGTATCATCATCATCATGTATCATCATCATGTATAATCATCATCATCATGTATCATCATCATGTATCACCATCATGTATCACCATCATCATGTATCATCATCATCATCATGTATCATCATCATCATCATGTATCATCATCATGTATCACCATCATCATCATGTATCATCATCATGTATCATCATCATGTATAATCATCATCATCATGTATCATCATCATGTATCACCATCATCATTATGTATCACCATCATCATCATATATCACCATCATCATGTATCACCATCATGTATCACCATCAGGTATCATCATTATGTAGCATCATCATGTATCATCATCATGTATCATCATCATGCATCATCATCATCATGTATCATCATTATCATCATGTCTTATAATGTATCGATTTCATCATTATATCATTATCATGTATCATCATCATCATCATCATGTCTTATAATGTATCGATTTCATCATTATGTATCATTATCAACATCATTATTATGCATTATCGTCACCATTATTATTATCATGATCATAACGAAACAAGCAAACTGTTATTGTAATGTTTCACGGAGGTAACTCTAATGTATAGCAACAAACCTGTGGCCCTCATTTCATGATCAAATTGGAATTTAAAATTAAGTTAATTTTAGGCAGGGAGCAAAACCCTTTTAAGCATATAGATCAACTAACCAAACAACCAACCATTCATTTTGCTTATTCAACCAACAATGAAAAGATAGAATGCAAGAAAACACCGAATCGAAATATGAAGACGAATTTGAATAGCTATTGTTCTGGACTGAGTAGCCTCTCATACATGTGTTTCCACATGAACACGAGGCTAGTCAGTCCAGAACAATAGTTTGATGCAGTGTATTCTTTCAAACCGCGAAACGAAATGAAGTGATCCAAACTTATATGATTGAGAAAATACGTATCAGTTTTGGAGGGCCAGAAAAACATCTGGACGTGTTGTACCATTAACTGGTAGTAATCTATTGACTTTTCGTTACTAGCACTTGTCCAAGGGTCTCTTCGTCTTAATGTTACATCAAGTAGGATAGGAAGAGTAGAAGTATTCTACGATAATCGATGGGGGACGGTATGCGGTGACGGATGGGACATCGATGATGCTAATGTGGTTTGCAAACAGCTTGGTTTCCCAGGAGCAAAGACTGCTTCTTCAAGGGCAACCCACGGTTCTGGTCCGATATGGGTCGACGATCTTGCTTGTACCGGCTCAGAATCGAATATCCAGAAATGTCAGAGCAGACCTTGGGGTTCTCACGATTGCAGCCACAGTGAAGACGCGTCCGTTGAGTGCAATAAACGAGTCAGGCTAGTCAATGGTAGTGCCTCTAACAGAGGTCGTGTCGAGGTCTACCACTGGGGACAGTGGGGTACAGTCTGTGATGATGCCTGGGATATGAACGATGCGAATGTGGTATGTCGTGAGCTGGGGTACTCTAACGCCTCCTCTGCTGCCACTCAAGCAGCGTATGGTCAGGGAACAGGGCCGATATGGATTGCTGATACAGCATGTCTTGGTAACGAAGATTCTTTGTTGACTTGTGGATATCGTGGATGGATAAGTGGGAACGCAGGTTGTAGTCATAGTAACGATTCTGGTGTCATATGCGATTGATATTCAACTTAGCAAACGACTTCAAAAAGCCTTCAAATGTTATCAATGCACTGAAACAACTTTTTGACTGATCATAGCATGCTAACTCACACATCAAACCCTGAAACAATCTCTATACTGATCTAAGTCAGGGCAAGGCTAACTCACATATCAAACCCTGAAACAACCTCTGGGCTGATCAAAGTCAGGGCATGGCTAACTCACGTATCAAACCCTGAAACAATCTCTATACTGATCAAAGTCAGGGCATGTCTAACTCACAGATCAAACCCTGAAACAATCTCTATACTGATCTAAGTCAGGGCATAGCTAACTCACAGATCAAACCCTGAAACAACCTCTTAGCTGATCTAAGTCAGGGCATAGCTAACTCACAGATCAAACCCTGAAACAACCTCTGGGCTGATCTAAGTTAGGGCATAGCTAACTCACAGATCAAACCCTGAAACAACCTCTGGGCTGATCTAAGTCAGGGCATAGCTAACTCACAGATCAAACCCTGAAACAACCTCTGGGCTGATCTAAGTCAGGGCATGGCTAACTCACAGATCAAACCCTGAAACAACCTCTTAGCTGATCTAAGTCAGGGCATAGCTAACTCACAGATCAAACCCTGAAACAACCTCTTAGCTGATCTAAGTCAGGGCATAGCTAACTCACAGATCAAACCCTGAAACAACCTCTTAGCTGATCTAAGTCAGGGCATAGCTAACTCACAGATCAAACCCTGAAACAACCTCTGGGCTGATCTAAGTCAGGGCATAGCTAACTCACAGATCAAACCCTGAAACAACCTCTGGGCTGATCTAAGTCAGGGCATAGCTAACTCACAGATCAAACCCTGAAACAACCTCTTAGCTGATCTAAGTCAGGGCATAGCTAACTCACAGATCAAACCCTGAAACAACCTCTTAGCTGATCTAAGTCAGGGCATAGCTAACTCACAGATCAAACCCTGAAACAACCTCTTAGCTGATCTAAGTCAGGGCATAGCTAACTCACAGATCAAACCCTGAAACAACCTCTGGGCTGATCTAAGTCAGGGCATAGCTAACTCACAGATCAAACCCTGAAACAACCTCTGGGCTGATCTAAGTCATGAAATGGCTACTTTAAAAACAACTCAAACAAAGAATCATATTTTCAAGAGAATGAACGTGATCTGAAGAGGTAAACATTGCACACCAAGATGACTTAGGTCTTTTTCTTCTAAAACTAACTGAAGTTTATTTTAGCCAGACTAGGTATTTGTTAGTGTTTTAATACTTGTAATCCATGGATTTGATAGGTTTATAGAGAACATCTAGAAAAATCCAGAACTATAACAGTTTAATCTTGCAAAACATTTACGACATATTCAAAACTGTATATGCTGCACGAAATAAAAGATAAAGTAACCACCGCAAAGGCTCATGGTATGTTAGCAAGTTATGCATGGACTTATGATCTCCTTGTGCTATTTTTAGCTTGGTTTTCCCGCGTTTACTTGAGTTAATTGACTACATCATTTTGGCCTCCAAATAGGCTCATCGCGCATCAAACAGTCACGTGCTGATAAATTACTTTGATAACCATTCAACTCAGCCAAAGGTCCCTTGGGGAAGGCGCTCTCTGCCGGATCGCGAACAAATATCTTATAAGAGAAAGTATTTTTTAAAAAAGGTTTTGGATATGACATTATCAATCCAGCAGAAGTTATTTAGATAAAGAAAGTCCAAATTTTTTTGCCCACCCAGCAACAGTCACATGGTTATGTCCTGCAAATGGCCTATAAAAAATTTTTTTTGTATCTTTTTTATCCAAAGTGAGCTCCCTGTTGCCTTTAGCGTACCTTATGAATTTTTAATCTTGGATTGGAAACAAGAGAATCAAGAATGGAAAATGGTTGAAAGGAAAGCTAAATTTCCCCCTTTCTTTTCCTCTACTTTAATAGCAATGTACGAGTTCATTCTTCACATGCTTATAATCGATACACGCCCTTGGCGAAGATAAGGTGTCACAGACAAGTGGCTCTGACTCTGTTCCATGTTGGACACCATTGGTTGAACTGCCGATGATTGACAGCAGAACATAGTTTTGAGAGTTCGCTTGAATTCAGGAAACCTTGAGGAATAGACTAGAGGGTTAATCAAACTATTGCTGTAGTGAAGTAACTTGAAGAAGTTGACGTATTTGATGGGAAGCGATCGGCATTCGACGCAGAAGAACATGGTGATATTCAGAATATGAAAAGGAATCCATGTAAAGATAAAAATAACAGTGATGATTGCCAAAGTCACAGCAAGTTTGTTCTCGGTCTTGTGGTCATTGAGTGTTGCTCGATTCACTTGACGTGGTTGTTTGATGTTGACTTTAATCCACACAGCGATATAGGCGACGCAGATTATTATGAGCGACACGGTGAGAGAAATCATGACACAACTAAAGAATCCTTCCAACGAAATGACTTCTAAATCAAAGAGAACCCTTAATAGAGTCTGTATCACGGTCAGGCCCCATATTAACACGATCATTGCCAAGTACATTTTTCTTTTGGCTCTTCTATGGTGATGAGGAAGAAACACGGAGTAGACTCTCTCGAGCGCAATCACAGTCAACCCAAAAACACTCCCAAAACCAGTTAGTACATCAATGCAAATGAAGGACATATAAAACCCTGGATTCTGTTGAAGAGCGTAGTTTGTTCCAGGCCATGTTAGTGCCATATACATTGGGAGGGTCACTGAACCAACTATCAAATCCGCAATAGAGAGATTTAATAACAAAATTGTTGTGCGCATGCGTCTGAGGCGTAGGTTACCAACAAAGAGGTAGATTGACAAGCTGTTGCCCACGATGACGAAAACAGCAATAATGCCGTAAGCTGAAGACCAAAGCGACTCTTCCAGAAGTGTCATCATACCTTAGTCTTGTTAGACAGTCACTTGGGATATCTACATGGGATATCTACATGTATACACTGAAAATTAATATGAATGCCAGTCAGTTATATCCACGAGGAACTGTTTCCAATTCCTGACATGATTTAATTCCTGTTATGATTTAAATAAATGTATATCCCGATACCCGGCATTCTCTCTCAAATCTCGATACCGGAGAAGCTAGCCCTCGAACATTTCCGCTTAAGAACTGACTACAATGCACATATATCCTATATCCGGCACTCTCTCAAATCTCGATACCGGAGAAGCTAGCCCTTGAACGTTTCCGCTTAAGAACTGACTACAATGCACATATAACCGATATCCGGCACTCTCTCTCACCATCTCGATACCGGAGAAGCTACAATCATTGCCATAATTAGTTGGCACGCTTGACAGATTTCAGTATATTAGAGGGTACTTTCCAAAACACTACCTAGGACTAAACCCCCCTCCCCCCGTACAATGTTGGGATTCCTGCAAGTTGGCAGAGGGTTGGCGAGTCTGATCAGGGGTACCAACTTTCTTTCAGGGAACAGCAACATTGTACAGGGGGGAGGGGGAGAGCGCGACAGAGGAAAGCCATTTTCTGTGTCAGCCAAAATGTGCCATCGTGCCAAGTATTTTGGCAATGATTGTAGCTCTCGAACATTTCCGCTTAAGAACTGACTCTAATGCAACTATATCCGATATCCGGCATTATAGCTAAAATCTCGCTACCGGAGAAGCTAACTAACCCTTGGAACATTATCTTGACCTATGTTTTCCTGAAGAAGGATTAATATTTACTTCTGCAACTGATCATCTGACCAAACGTAATTGATTTAACAGATCACATGACTATAGTTATAGGCACCTTGCATAAATTCCCTATCGAGAGGGGGAGGGGGGGTCATTGTTTTGACCTCCGCAGGTACGTATTTAGTGCAAGATAAATAGTCAATCTAATCGAAATAGAACTGATAACCAATAGTTATGGTGATTATTCTGCTACTTTTACTTAAATTAGGATTATTAGTTTTATACCTAGGTTTCCTTGTGAAGCAACCCTGATTGAATCTCCTTTTTTCCTAGATTCTTCTTCTTCTTCTTCTTCTCTGTCGTCGGCATAGAATTTTACTCGCTTTATGTACTCGCTCGTTGATTGAATCGTATTTGAATAATTATCCATTCAAAAAATTATATATGCGACCGCCGTTAAATCACCAATCTGTACGTAAGTTAGTAAGCCTTAAGGGCTGAGAGTATAAAGCATTACAAGTGGCTTGTACTGGCAGCGTTAAGAGATCAAGAACAGGAAATTGACGCTAACAGCCGAAAAGGGATCTGATGCATTAGGGACGAACGGACTCCAACGAGTTGCCGAAGACTCTAGATTTTGACAAACCATGTTTTTCAAATGTATAAATTTCAAGTAAACTTCTCTCCCCCTCATTAAAGGTTGTACACTAAACCGACGTCTTGTTTGCAGACGGTTATACACACAAAGTTCGTTTTCGATAAGAATCATCAAAAGAATCATCGAAAAAGAAGAAGAAGAAAAAAAAAAAGGATCATCAGCGATACCGATACATTATTGTAAAGATTTTGATAAATGTATTATAATCGAATACACAAAAGCGGCACGAAGGGGTTTATGGGACTTGTAGTCAAAACAGCCGTTCTATCAACTGCCATTTGTGTAAAACATACTCCAGAGAAATTTCTCGAATATCAGCGTAAGATTCACTTTAAAACGAACAAAGCCTGAATATGATCTAACTGCGACGCAGCTCCTAAAATTTCAAATGTTTTTGATATTTGCTTTTATCAGGATTTTGAGAGTACATAATACAAGAATAAAATTAAATTACCAGGATAATAGAGATCTACGAGAGGCACGCAAGGGATTAAAAACTAAGTAGATGATTGGTGAATTTATTGCTAATCGGCAAGCTAGATTTTCAATACGATTATACCATCATGTAGGTTAAGCAAGATTGCTATCTCAGACGCAAGTTTGGTTTTAAAGGATTTCAATTCTAATAACATGGTGGCCATCAGGATGGAGGCGTTGGAAGAATCACGTACACTTTTGCTAGCACGTATAGCCAGAAAAAAGAAAGAAAGAAAGAAGATCCAGATACTATTTGATAGCCATTACTCATTGCTCATGTAAAAAAAATGCCTTTGATTCTAAACAAGATAACTTTGTTTTTGAATCAAAAGGCTCTTGAGGAACACCCTCAGTGGCGCAGGAAAATTCCATATCAAAGAAGACCGCCTCTAACTTTGTTTTTCAGTAAGCATAGTGGTTGACATAATCTGAAGTTTGTACCAGGCCTTCGGAAACAAATTAGGAGACTCTTCAGTCTTAAAAGATATAAATAACATCAAGATTGATGGGTTTCATGAAGTGCGTTACGTTAATGTTGGCATGTAGAGACGGCTAGGTGTTGCCTGAGGATAGGATTAACACAGTAAATTGTCAAAGAACTAGATCAACTAATGGTTTTTAGGTCCTTAATTTGATGAAATTATTTTTGATTTAAAGCGAATATTCTTCAAGCTACGTTGATTTTAAGACGATGAAAAGAAATCGTTCCTCGCCTTTGAGCGAGTCAAGAAGACAAGAGCCTGGGTCGATCGCTCATATGACGTCATCTTAACAGATGAAGTTTTTGATTGATAATGAAAGGCCGAAGTCATTGTCAGTATCAATGGATGGATTATCACTCCGTTATAGGCTATTAGAAATATATAAATATTTGAAAAATAATCATTACTGACGTCTAAGAAGTAAACGCCACCAGCTTTCCAAATCATTATGGACCTAAGGCTTTTTTCGCTATCGAACAGCTATTTCTTTTTCTTTTCTAACGTGAATTTCTCTTGTATTCCTTTTGAATTACATATGGTTCAGTGAATAGAACTCGACATTTTTTTAATAAGCTAGTAAAAGAGTGCTCTAAACAGCATGATAACCAGGGTACTCCTACCATGTCCACACGGGGGCATTTGGATTACTCTTCTCTACTGGTAAAGCTGAACCATGTCAAATTAACCATGCCAACTTTATCATGAATTAAATTAACCTTGTGTATCTAATATGAATAGGATTAATTCATATGATAAAATCAAGCTTACCATGCAATTCAGTGTGACTCAGTACTCGTTATAAGGCGAAGATACAGCAGTATGTTAGTTCGTTTAGATCAGAAATCACACTCGCTTTTCTGCTGTCATTATGTATTTACAGGTCAATTCAAATACGTCGGCAAATCCGGACGAAATGACGCGTAGATCTGAAACTCTGAGATCTATCTCGAGGTACTTTCTTTGAACGTAAGAGCCAAAGATACACGATTTCTGATAGATAATTCTCACGGTTTTGCTGCGGAGCTTTGGACATATGGTCTCGGGGTCTTACATCTAAGACGAATCTCATAATCGGCGCCCTTATTGATAAGGAATAAATGGACCTCTATCGCAAATAAACTCACGTCAAAAGCTAAAATAATATTGAACTCCAGTAAGGATTTAAATATTCTAAATTTCAGTTTAATGAAAGGGTGTTTGTAGACAATAGTTCTCCAGCTTTCAATGCTATACTTACAGTGTCAATATTTTTCTATGCCTCTCGCTTTCTGTCTAAATGTGTTGGAGTTTTTTCTTTTTTTTTTTTTTGAATTAAGACAATAGGTTCTATGGTTCTTTAGTACTTTTTTTGTTGTTGAAAGAATTGGAAAAAAAACTCTTTCCCTTGAAGGACCTGAAGTCATCAGCAATCTTTTATTTAAATAGTTTTTCATCATTCCCGGTCATATTGTCTAATGCCTACTTAGTCGAATATAAATGAGTAAACTGAAGCTCACGGAACGTATAGCTTAGTCGAAGAAAATTAAAAGTTTTGGCCTTTACAATCAAAGATTGAATGACGTTGTTTCCGCTGATGTTCAATGTTGCTGTCATCTTTTTTATTGCCAAAGTTCTTCACCACTTTTCATACATCAATTTTCTGATCAAACACAAAGTATTCAACCGAAGGGTAGTTTAGTGTACCTTGCAGCCCCGATTGAATACTTTGTGTTTGACCATTGAAACGGTGTATGGAAATGGTAGTCGCATTTCTCCCTCTCAAACTCAGACGAGTGTTTTGGGCCGGAATCCTGCCTTCAATGTCCAAGCGCGTCCACAGCAATCCTGAAACACTCGTCTTAACTGAGTATAGGAAAATGGTGAATATATACAAAACATCTAAAGATTTTTTGCAAGGATGTCAAGAGAATGTCAGCTACTGACCAATCGCCTGATTTAAGATTAAATAATCTAGGAAAAATGAATATATAATACTGGAATACGCAGTTTCATGCTTTATCACATTAGTAGGAAACTAATAGTTGGATTAATTGTCATTACCAAAAATGTAAAATCCTCGGGTCCATGCTCCCTTTCCCAGGAGATAACAATAAATTCCATATGTATGTCTTGAGGGGATTTTGTCAGTGTTATCTTTAAACAAGACGAACAAAAGCTGGATCACTAGGATGACATGATAACTAACATGAGAAACAAGAGAGCCCTGTAATCGTATACTGGGGGGCGCTAAGCAGCCTCTCCTGATAACATTGGACTCACGATCACGAAAGTACAAAGTGAAGGTTTGAAAAAATACAGGTAAAAGGTGGCTCAAACCCGGGGTTCAAGCATTTGATAATCTTTACTTATTTTGTGCAAATTTGTGGAATTTCTTACAAAGTTTTTTACGAATATATGGTATGCACTCTAATAAAGGTATATTGCAGGTTTTCAATCATTCCCACGAGAAAGAAATAACAAAAGACACGGCGGCCATGTTGGAGGATATAACAAAAGAAACTGACGAATCTTTTGTTAAAGTTATCCAACATGGCGGCTGTGAAAACCATTAATATAAATTACTGCAAAAACTCGATCTTGAAACTTTGACAACTGGCCTTTAATAGAGTAATAAATTATTGCACAAAAAAAAAAAAACCTTTTTGAAACTTTGAAAGCTGCAAGGTGGTGAAATAGAAGTTGATCACTTAATAGTGATCCTATACTATTCCTGAGACGTCTAGTAGATTGTATTTATGTAAAAAGATATGTTTAAATGTAAGCTAGCATCCTGTGATTGAATTACGGTTCGTGTATCATAGAGGTGTAGGTTACGTACTAAGTGCAGTACAGCTATTAGCCACCTGTTAAGCACATGCACATATTATTATCATTATTTTCATTGTCATCGTCATCGTCATCGTCATCGTCATCATCATCGTCATCGACATCATTATCATCATCGTCATCGTCATCGTCATCGTCATCGTCATCGTCATCGTCATCGTCATCGTCATCGTCATCGTCATCGTCATCGTCATCGTCATTGTTATGAGCATCATCATCATCATCATCATCATTTTTATTTTTATTATTCATTTATTCAACTAAACTGAGTTTTTCTTCATTAGAACTGAGTCGAGGGGTAAAATCGTCATCGTCGTCGTTGTGAGCATTATCATTATTATTATTACTATTATTATTAGCATTATTCATTTATTCAACTTAACTGAGTTTTTTTTTTCTTTATTAGAACTGAGTAGAGGGATAAAGAACAGCTATGATCATGCTGATGTTCTCTTTTGAAATTGTTTTAAGACCATATATATCTCTAGTATATCATTGCTCATCTTTTACCATTACACTCTCATTTCCACACTTTTATACACATTTATTCATCAATTATACTACTTTTGTCTGTCTTTCCACCCATTTTCCAAACTGACGGCCGGTGCAATATTACAACTGAAAAGACCGTGACAAAGTTTTGAGCCAGGTAAAGATCCTAACAATAGAAGATTAAGCTTGTCCCTACATTTTTAAATCATAGTATTTTGACAATCCCTTTTTGATCTTCTTGATTCAAAGAGCTTTATCTTTTCTTCCCGTTAGTTAACAAGTTAGTTAGAAATTATTACTCTGATTATCGGTCCAACAAAGAAAAATAACCCCTCATGATTACAATGAAATCGATTTCCACTTTAAAAACAAAACTCGGCTAATTGTCAAATTCGATGTCAAGAAAACAGGATTAAAGGGGATTTGCTTAGGCTTATTCGTCGTTATTGATCTACTTTTTGCTGCTTTAGATAATCAATAAGATTAAGTTTTACCGAAAGTGGCAAAAAGAAAAAAATCGGATGTCTTGAAGTTTGCACTGAAATACAACACAAATGTTGGCCAAATGGCGAATTCAATTCAAAACTATTTTGTAAATAAAAATGCTGCGAACCTGATTTCTTATCATGAAAAGAAGATTATTTTGGTACAATTTCCCCAAGTATTCAGCGAAACAAAATTCGTGTTATCTTAACATATCTTCCTAATGTACGTGCACGAGCTTCGTCAAATTCATTTTTTCCCCCATTTTGTATATTTACACTATTTCAGTGAAATTTGCAGTGAAAGTAGTCAAAGAAGATGTCTGTAGGGGTCCAATTAACTGACTTCAGAGTTAAAGACAACAACATTGAGAAAAGACGTCTATTCTGGCAATACTGATAACAACTGAACATGTCAAAAATGAATTTCCTCTCATGGAAATGGAGTCAAAGATGACATGATTCGTATCAATTTTAAGGCGCTTCAACTAACCTCTTATTGCCTCTTCCTTGAATTTTCGGGTTTTTATTGAGTTAAGAACCCCGAAGTCGGATTCTTTCGATAAATGAAGATTGGAACTTGGAAAAAATTGGATTATCCATAGATGGCTGCATGAAATAGCTTTAATACTGTACGACTGGTTGTCATAGAATTTCCTAATTAGTTCCACATGAGAATTATTTTAGCATTTTCGATCGTTAAGCCCAATAAATACATTTTAAAAATCTTTGCTATTTTTACTTAGAACGCTTTTGTGACTAACGACTTTCGCTTGAATCCGTAGAAGTTGAACGGTTTCTCGATGCTCCTAGCTCTATTATACTACTTATAAGTTAATACAAAACTTTTGTAGTACTGAGCAAAATTTAATAGTTTTTTTGTGTGCTGAATAAAAGAAAAAAAACAAACGGTTGAAGGATATCCGACATGATTCTGGTAATACGCTATCAACATATCTCGGCCAGTGCTTTCAATCTATTATTGTATATTAGCCGGTCACAGTTAAATGTGAAGTGTACATTCTTGTTGACAAAGTAAAAGCTATTAAAAGAAGAACTTCCCCCTTCTACGGCACAAAAGCAAGACTTAAACATGTTATCGTCGGCCGAGACAAAAGAGGAATTCGAAGGCCAAAGATAGATGCATGAAAAACTGCGATGCATGAGAACGAAATGAAAAACATTAGCCACTTTATATATTTTACAGCACAAAACCAAAACTTAAACCATGTTATTATCTCAAATTAGAGGCAAAAAGGGAGGACAAAGATGCATAAAAATGAATTAAATTTTCATGGAACAGGACTTACGTCTTGTTGTTGTTGTTGTTTCTTCTCCTGTTGCTCAAGTGTGATTCATGAACTACTCTTTCGTCTGAACAACTTTCTCGAAAACACCTGAACTTTTATAGTCTAGTAACAAATCACGTGACAGTCACGTGGTAGAGCGTTTATTCAATCAAAACTTCAACCCTAAAGCAGACCTGTTACTCGATATACCACTCACGGATTTGAATACAGTTTAAGCTAGTAAACATCGAAAAAACCTTATATACAATATATACACTAAGATTAAATGTTATAAAAGCAGAAAAGGTAGGAGTTTGCTTACATTATTAATCAAAAGCAAGAGAGGATATTTATGCTCTCCTGTCAAAAGCTAGAATTTCATTAGACGAACAGGAATTATCAAAAAAGCTTAGCCTTATTCTGGATGGCGTTTCCTCAGTCTAGTTAGTGTTTACTGAGACATACATAGATAGACTATAGCATGTATATAGTAAGGTATTGAAAACTTTAATATTAAACCTTGAATGCATAGGTTGAAGTTATTGTTAGCTTGAGCGTTTGTAGTTAATTGAATCTTTGATGACTTAATAAGATATTTAGTAGGAACTCTTTGTAGATTAAAAGATCTAGATAACAATTAACAAAACCTATCAATTTTTGCTGCTGTGCCAACACGCACAGTAACGGAACAACATAATGTTGAAAAATATGTTTCCGAAAATACGAATAAATAAAGATAAAAATAAATAAAAATAAAAATAAACAAATAAAGATAAATAAAAATAAATAAAAATAAATAAAGATAAATAAAATAAATAAAAATTAAAAAATTAATAAAAATTAATAAATTAATAAAAATTAATAAAAATAACAAAAATTTAAAAAACCAAACAGGTGAAGCTACTTAGGGTGGGGGAACAGTGAAGTAGGAATGGGGTGGCAGGAAAAAAGGTGGACTGGTGTATTTTTTTTAAATGAGAGGGAAATTATAATTTCCTATTTATTGAATGGATGGATGGATGCAAGGAATTTGAATGGAAGGGAAGGAAGGAAGGAAGGAAGGAAGAAAGCAGGTGTGTTAACTCCAAGAGCAAACAGTACTTGCACTAGACAGTTATATTCCTAGTAAAACAAGACATTTGAGTCTCGAACAGACAAAAGTACTGCACCGCATGATACAGGAGTCAAATTACCTACTGCTATCTAATAATTATTTATACAGCAATAACTTCACGAAATGAACACTATCACCGACTATGGGGTATACATTGATAGGGACACCCCGCTGATATCTATATAATGGATATCTTCCCTCATGCTGTCTAGGATGTTGCCCATCTTTTCAGTTTGAAATTACTGAGCCATTTCGGGATTGAGGTAAAAGTTACATTACAGTGCAATGTGGAATTGTTTTGAGGGACATATTTCCAAGATGGTTTAGGCAAAATACGTCCCTAAAGCAATGCCGCACAATACAACTTTTTCCTCGAACTCAGAATGGCTAATATTCTCATGAATTTTGTAACATCGAGAACCGAGAGAAAACTGTCCGGAAATCTCACTCTACATGCAACATGTTTTTACCCTGAAAACATTAGTGAGGCTCCCATGCTGTGAAGATATCTGCCTTTTGATTACTGTATTGTATGGATGAGCGACTAGATGAGCGCTATATTTGCATTTATATGAAAATGGTTAAAGGCGGTCCATTTTCATTTTATATTTACTTGTGCAATAACTATTTTTTACAAGGAGTAAAAATGGTCCTGACGGTACTCCTAAAATTGTTTGTATAATTGATAGATGCATAGATGGGTGTGTGATTGGCTTAAGGACGGGTGAACGGGAGTATGGAAGGGTGAGTGGATGGATGGATGGCTAGTGATCAATAAAGTGTCTAATTGTATCATCACTCTATACTCCCATATAACCAACCATTGTCTTATTTTCAAATTCTCTCTCCTGTCCAAATTGAAGATTAATTGGATCGTTTCCATTCGCATTCTTTCAAGGGAAAACTATGACTTATCTATGTCTAGTATAGTTTGGGATGCTCGTCTACGTAACTTAGAGGAAAGGACGTCTTACAAATGTAATATACTTGCGTGAAAACACCGGCTATATTTGAAGGTACTTACTTAATTGGACACACCATTTGACCATTCCTGGGCAGATGGTTAAGAGCAAAGCATTCAAGCCTTTTGTGGTACAACAATATCTTGAAAACCATGTATGTCTAAATACAATTACAT
The DNA here is from genome assembly GCF_029948245.1 of Actinia tenebrosa. Taxonomy (NCBI): domain Eukaryota; kingdom Metazoa; phylum Cnidaria; class Anthozoa; order Actiniaria; family Actiniidae; genus Actinia; species Actinia tenebrosa. The sequence continues at coordinate 3,848,088 of NW_028292583.1, forward strand.
ATATACATAGATGGCTATCAAGGAACCGCTAATGTTGTGTCTACGAACTCAAATTATAGAAAATTATACTTCGAGATAACTAGACTCTATTGCATTGGGAAGTTCAATTCTGTTATAAGCAGGTGGTTTTGGAATGTTGTTTTGAAGGAATAAGTCGGCTTTTTTCAGTAATGTAATAATCAGACGCGTTCAAATTTTCGTAATGTGGACAATTAATCTGTGAAACACTAATTACTAAATAGTACAAAATAGTGGAATTTGCATGAAATTGTGCTATTTAGTATTACTAAAGTTTCACGGCTATATTGTTTGCACTCTATATGACAGCTTTTACCAAGTATACGAATCTCGCTCGAATAGACAATGGTTTCGTCTTGGCTTGTCAATCGACTGATATAAATAGTGTTATATTATAATAAGCTCACTGCTTTATTATTTTACCCAATAAAGATTATTATTACTATTATTATAATTATATTATGACATTTCAGTTAACCAAGCAATTTCATACATTCACCAGAAAATACAGTTCTCTTTCCAATGGTTATGAACCGTGAAAAGATGAAAAAACTGACGTTTCGGACGCTAGTCCTTCGTCGGAGTCACTCCGACGAGGGACTAGCGTCCGAAACGTCAGTAAGTTTTTTCATCTTTTCACGGTGTATAATTTACCTTTTCCTCATTACTGTTTCATTAGAAACACCGACGCAGTTCACACTAGTTTTTAGCTAGTTATATTTTCTAATGGTTAGTAAATTGAATACAATTGACAGTTTTCTCAAGGTTGCATGTGCATCTAACTTGACAGCCCACAAAACTGAAAAACGCGAATTCAGTAAAATTGAGAAGACAGTTTTATACTTATGAATAATCAATTTCATTATTCTTATCGAAAAAATTCATACAATGCAGCATCAATACTCATCATGAACTTTGTATTCTGGTATCGTGGGCCGTTTTAAATTTGGATGCGCACGCAACCTTGAGAAAACGATCTATAGAAAAGTATTACTATGACATATTGTCTTCCCAAGTAATGTTCTTCGCCATAGGAAAGCAGTTGTCTCTTTATGGCTGGCAAATTACATGCAATAGAGAAGTATTATGCGTGTTTTACCAATCAATTTCGCCCCAGTCTGCTTGTCATTGGTTAATCGAGGAAGTAGCTTAAGGCACATAATATGGATGAAGAATGATCCTTATACTTTCCTTTTTGCGTAGGAAATCCTAGTGCACCAAGCCGGAAGATGAGCTAAAAGATAAAGGAATCTAATATATAGCTATTACCGAGTCTTTGTCTGGTTTGTGAGCTTAAAATGCCGGCTAGACGACGCTACTCACTTTAGTGATTTCTGGAAAGAGATAAGATGAGAAATAAACACTACTCAAAAAATGTGGAGAAAAACACCAAAATAAAATAGCAAAAATAAAATAATATAAATCTATCTTCGGCCATAAGTTTTATAAAAACTATGGTGGATGAAACACACTGAGCCAGCTTAGGGATAGGGTAGGATAAAAAAAACCTGTATTTATAAACCTACTGATGATTTGGATAAAAGAGGCATTAAAAACCTTTTTAAAATAGCTGTATTACGAAAGAGTTTTTAAAAAACCTTGTATTGTGAATGCTTTGAGTATAATCGAACATAGATAGTTAAAAATGTATCAGTAGGTCTTAAATTTAAAGTTAATGCTTAACCAACATTATCATATACTTGGCGTAGACTCTTTGCGTATTATTTTCATGCAGATCAAAGAAAATACCCCTTTTTGATGAGCGGATGTTGAGATCGCATGGATGATGTCGAAAATGTGAGAGGAAAATCCAGTTTGTTCCTTAAATCTTTCTTGAGGTCAGCCAGCCATTCCCATCACGTTTTACTGGGAAATATACGCCACTCGTATTTTTCATACAAACTACATCAGGGACCTGAGTAATATATTTTCCATATCTTCACTAGCGAGGATATCGATGACGTCACTTGCGATTTTTTCCCGCTCACTTGAGGCGCGTTAAAAGAGTTTTTATTTGTGGATTTGTCTATATATAATAAAAAGAAAATTACACGTTCTCTTGAAGATATGAAGTTTATCTTCTCGTGTTGAAAAATATTTTTCACCACTCCAAGATAAACTTCATATCTTCGCGCCACCGTGTAATACCCTCTATGTATGTTCCCCGTAAGCGTTTCTAGAAAGCAAAGAAATAATACACAAGGGAATAAAGTGTGGTGTGAAACAGGGAAAGCAAAGGAAAGCAGTCTCCTTAGCAGACGTTTTTCCTATCGGTCAGCGAAGCTTTCGGGCAAACACGACAATAAGCTGCTGAGGAGACTAAGGAAGGCACTGAGCCCAAGCTAAAAGATATTACTATCATGCCCGAAAATTTTTCACGATATCCACAATAGTGGCAAACAATGCGGCTGCAGCTCCCAGGACTCCAAATACGATGATGAACAAGTCTTTACCAAACACAAGCCTGGTAAGAGTGTTGTCATAATGAAACGTAAGGATATGGATAGCAGCAGGTAAGATGAGAGCAAGGGATGTACTACCAATAGCACCCACTAGAGAGATCAGGTCACCAAGCTGGGGTATACCAACTGCTAGACCAGCTAGAATAACAAATATCAGTGATAAGAATTAATATAGAGCTCGACATGACGTAGCACTGAAACGGCTTCCCATGGGCATTGGAATGGTTATTGTACGAGTAGTAAACGTACGCGGTACTCGCTTACAGCATATACACGGTACGACATGCCGTAACATTGAAATGGCTTCCCATGGGTATTGGAATGATTATTGTACGAGTAGGAAACGTACGGTACAGCATATACACGGTACGACATGCCGTAACTTTTAAATGGCTTTCATTGTCTTCCAGTAATTCATCCAATCACAGCACGTAGTTATACAGTTACGGTAAGATACGGTACGGCTACAGAACGGCCAAGGCCATTACCGTATCCTTTCCTACATCTATGTAAACTGGTAAGTAGTACAAAAATACTAAACAATTTACCCGTTAATAACACCGTGAGCGTACGAACCACATAATCCACTAGGGTTTTGTACTGTTCGGATATTCTCTTCTGAATGGGAGGAATAATAATAGTCATCGGCACGTAAAATTGGATAAAGTATGTCAGCAGGACTGAACAAGCGAAAACCAACTTAACTGCTGTATAGTACCTGGAAAAAAACAGTCCTGTGTAAGTTTTGACTCTACAATAATTGAATGGATGAATCGATGGATGGATAGCAAATGGATGGATAGCGAATGGATGGATAGCGAATGGATTAGTAGACGGATAGATCGATGAATTGTTGGATGGATGCATAGAGTGGGTAGAGATGGACGGATCGATAAATGGGTATAATGGAAGGGTGAGTGAGTGTAACAAAGAATGGTAAAATGGAGAATAAATAGAAGGAACGGTGGAGGAACAGATGGACAGAATAATCCTGATAGAAACACTAGACTTACGGTGTGTTTGGTAGATTGAGTGTAAAGCTACCAAGACATTGTGTCCCACACGATAAATACCCTAGTACACTCATAAGAAGATAGATTAGAGTCACGATACCCATACCAACATTGAGAACCAAGTAGAAATAGCGAGGAAGAGCCGTCATGTTTTCTACAGGAAGGATCTACGAACACGAACATCGTATATACGTATGATTAATAATGGATGTTATAGTAATTTTCCATGGTCCTCCCCTCCTTTTATTAAACTTTCAAGATCTGTCTTGTTCAACGTTTCTTTGTTTACTCTATCTTATCAGAAATATTATACTGTGCGCTCAAAAGGTTTTCGAACCGAAAGTTTTATTCATAGACCTATACTTAGGCCCTGGCTAAACGAGGAAACATGTTTTCCTAAATGTTTCCTAAGGTGGAAAGACTGTCAGGAAACATCGGGAAACAATGTTTCCATGCGTCTTGGAAACATGAAATATTTCTGCCGCACAGCAAAAACATTTTTTGCGTCTTGGAAGCAAAATTTGTTGCATGCAGCAATGTTTCGCATGTGGCTAAACTGGGAAACATCGAGGAAACATGCGCGCGGTAAACAGGTTTCTGGAAACATGTTTCCTCGTTTAGCCAGGGCCTTAAAGTTGCGCTATCATACGAAACCGAAAACATTGAGGGCGGGCCGCAAAACTAAAAGAAAACATTGGGGATGAAAGTACGCATTAGAAACAAAAAAATCATCCTTTAGTTTCTCTTCGAAAAAAATTTTTTTTGATATATTCAGTGTTGAATTTCGTAGCTGGTCCGAGGTTTGAAAGCGCGCGCGCTATGTTGAGAAGATGTCCATGGCCTTCAAGCCGCGTAAATAGCTCTCTTCCCTCCCACCCAAACAAGTCCATCTTTAATACATCCCACACTTCCATCTCATCAACTCCTAATATTACCAGTGATCGAATTCACTGACACTACTTACCACACCGATCCCTTCAAAAGTAAACACCACAGACCCGAACGTAAGAGGTAAGGTCTTCCATCCTGCAAAAAGTGGCAAATCTTTCGGATCTTTTATCGTCCTTGCGGCATAAACAAGGACACACACAGTACCGATCACATATAAGACGTTAGAAATCGTCGACATGATAGCAATAACTTTCAATGTACGAATATAAGACATTAGAAGAACGGGTAGAAGAATGATGGCGACCCATAGTTTGACATTTACATCAAAATGACCATGGAATGTCTGGGGACAAAGGCGTTAGATTTAGACGTTAGAATCTAATCAGAACTTTGATATTTGAACATTTATGATAACTAAATTAAATACCTGCTTAAGTGTCTCGGCGACAAACAAGAGATATATACAGCAAAATCCCAGCATAGATATGACAAGAAATGTGTTGACAATTATCCTAAAATGACAAGATCACCCAATAAATTTGATGGAATTTAGCAGAGTCAATCCATGCACTTTACTGTCGGACACACCCGCTTAACATGGACACCTGTCATATATTGTACCCGCGGATGGTAAATTTGCCTGTACAAAGTGGAAATCCCGTAACTACTTTCATTAGTGCAATAGAGACTCCATGTTGTTGATTGTCGTATCGACCACTAATCACATCTATCAGCGTCAATAACAAAACACATAATCACCTTCCAATGTAAGATTTCCTTGGGTAATACTGACCAATGCACGATTCTGCGACATCAGCATAAGTTTGGAAAATATCCTTCTTTCTGGACATATGGAGAAGAAAATAAAGTTATCACAATGCATAGTGCCTCAAGGTGCGCTAATATCTAAGTTGCGCAACTTGGCAAATACATGACAAATACATAGCAAATAGACCTGTCAATTCAAATGCCATGTGCAGAGTATTAAACAGATAGTTATTTGCCACATTGTTCTTTGCAAATGCTTACAAAGCAAAAATGTTGTGCATTCACCATATTACTGCACCTGTAGAACATAAATTAAGGATGGATTGTTCATTGTGCCCCCATTACCCTAAACCTTTGTTTCTTCTAATGTTTTTCTCTTTCCCGATTCATCGAAAATGGCATTAAGACTTAATTATATACAGCAAAGGATAACATGGTGTGCAGAGCAGAATGGGCTTGACGAATAGTGTGAAGGTCTCATGTGCCTCCTGACACAATGAGTTAAGATTATGAGGATGATGATGATAATGAAAAAAAAATATAGCAATAATATTGGATTAAAACACAAAGTGTCCTACTCAAACAAATCTTTGGCAGGGAAAAATTACTATCATGGGAGTCAATCTATAGATCTGTGTCATGGTTCTATCAAATTGTTAGCTAGGCTAATTATAGCCTGCATCCTGAATGGTTGATAGCCGTGAAATCAAGCCTATTTAGGAATATTTACCTGTCAGAATGGACATGACTGCATTGAACTAAAAGCCTCATACAATGAATAGAGGTAACAGCCACAACTATCAGCAAAATGGGACCAGCCTGCAGAAGCCAAAAAGATATATATATGTATACACGATGTCTGTACACACTTGATTGCAGAAAGGTTGTAGTATACATTTATACATATATCTAATGAGATGCAAGATATCAAATGAGATGCAGAATGTAAAACATGCCTAAATACGACTGCTTAGCCACTACATTTTGTGGAAAATACTTTTTTAACTTGACATTATGTCTCTAATACAATAGAAGATAAGTAAGACCAAATAAGTTACTGTTTGAGGGGACATATTTCCAAGATGTCATCTATTTCATCCCCTAAAACAGTCCCAAAATGCACTTGGCTTGGCTAATTATGTATACGAGTCAATTCCAAAGGTTCCCATTCCCCCCCGGGCAACCCCCCGGGCATTTGACTTTTTGGGAAAAAATTGGTCAAAATCCCCACCATGCGGGTCAACAAAATGATCAGATGCCCCACCGTTCAGCCTGTCCGATGAATCTCTAATTTTACCTAAAAAGTACAAAACTGAGCCTGTATACATCCAACAAGTTTCATGTTAAGTACCTTTTGTGATCGTTTTATCATTTATAGCTTTAATTTTATAAGAATTGAGACTTGAAATCTTTGCCGACTTTGGAATTAGCGTAAAAATATTTACTGTTTTGGACTCCAAAAACTTATCTTCATCTACTCGTTCTGTACTGTCATCCACATTGAAAAGTTTTGCTTCTTTTTCTTTTAAATTCCAAGCTTTTCTTTTCCTGTTTTTCAAAGAAGCGACAAATATAAGATTGTATTTTGGAACCAAATTTTTGTGGCGATTCCATTTCAATGAGATCGTAATCAATTCGAAGTTCCACCTTTCCTTTGAATAGAGTGCGTAAAGAAATCCGCCAAAAAAGCTTTTCTAACTTCTCTTGTGCCATCCCAGATTTTAAACAAAGGTATTTGGATTTTTTTTTTTTGGATTCACAGGCGAACCAGAGTCCTCTAAGCACCATCCAAGCGTCAAATTTTGCAATACGCTAATTTATGCAAATTAGATAAGGGCCACTAGCGATATTTAGTCAAAAGTCAAATGCCCGCTCGTTCGGACATATATTCAATTCTCCACTCTACGGAACTTGACTACGGTCAAATGCCCGGGGTATGTCCTGGATGACGGGAACCTTTGGAATTGACTCATGCATTATAGATAAGTAATAATCTCATTACCAGAAGTCCTGCATTCATCATAGCGAAAGGTAAACTCAACGACCCTATTCCTAGATTCCCTTTAATCACATGCATTAGGCTTGCTGTTATCCTGAAAACCATAAAAAAACATAAAAAACAAAATAAATTCATGTACCAAATCTGTACAAAACAGAAGTTGAAGAACAACATAACCGAAAAAAAACCGAATATATCGAGACCGAACTATCCATACGAACAATGCGAACCAACCCTCCCTATACTAAGGTCAAAAGAAGATTTAACTTGAGTCACCAACAGATCACGAGATAATAAAATAGCAAACAAAATGTGGGGTATAACATATATATTATATATTAAAAGAACTGAAGGGCAAAATTGAAAACGTATTCAAGTCTTCTGCACTCAGTGATATTTAATATTCATACTGAAAATCCTGCACTGATTAATAATGGAAACATCTTCTACATTTACATGATACAATTATCACGCTAAAAAAGTAAAAACCTCTAGAGAAAAGTTATCAAAAGAAGAGGAGAATATCGACAACTACAGCCTTCGTACCAGTTATCCTGGGAAATAAATAATAAAGGTTTATTAGTTTATATATCTTGACTCACGAAGTAGTGTTCTCCAAGTATTGACTTCTATCTATTTCTAGCGTGTTAGGGAAGTCTTCTTTCGATTCGCTTTGGTTCGGTAACGTCGAGTAGCTTTCACTTGGATCCTCTAGGAGTAACGACTTCTCAGATTCTTGATAGCCATTACTAGCAGGGTTTAATGATGTGGCTTCGGGGTCGTTTCTGGTTATCGAGGCGTCCATCTTGTTGCAAGAAATGTAATGCAATCTATCGAGTACGATATTACATTCACCACAGGGAGCCCAATCTACCATCCGTCTTTTCTCTAAAACAACATCACTATTGATCTATTTTCAGTTTTGAATAGAGCAAAGGTTTCTGTATATTTTTTTTTACGTATTTCACTCTTATTTACGTTACGAGAATGATTTTTCTCGAGGTCTCAGGACTGCAACTAAGATTCCAACAACCCACCAGTACCCCACTACTGCAATCTTTGACCCCACCTTCTGCCCTAAGAATTATACTATATAAGAATAATATTTTGTTACCTATCATGAACCTATAACTCTGGACAGTACCTCGATTCCTGGCAGTATTCAGCAGCAATCTAATGCCGTTGAAACAAATAACTGCACCATAATCTGAACTTCACTACTTAGAAGAGTGAGCCTTGCATGACAACACTAAAAGCAGGTGCTATGGTGCGTAGGAGACTATATATTCTATTGAGTACAAATACTAAAAGCATGGTGTTATTTTACTACCACTACCTTATTCAAATTTGTATTCCCTCATAAGAATAGTAAGACAATTGTTGCTAATTAATAATAATGATAATAATAACAATGATAATATTTAAACATGATTGATATTACAGCATGGCTGATGTGGTCGTGTATAACTTTAAGACTATAATAAAATAATAATTATTGGAGACGAAAAGAAAACATTAAAATAATGAATAAAAGAAAAGAAAGTGTGCAAGGGATTCTGGTAGTGGTAGTAGATGATGCTATAAAGCAAGTGTCCTATTGAGCAATAGAAAACAATGGGGATAACAGTTTATAGTGCTAATTATGTTTTATGGCAAGTGTTTGTTCTCTTACAGTGCCTCCATCAACTCAGCGAATCTCTTAGAAAGGTGTAAACAGCTATTTAAAAAAAAGGTTGGCCAAGGTTTCGTATGTTGTATAACAAGCTTGAAAAAATATACTGGAAACATGCAGTCAAACCCAGTTAAACCTGAAAGTTTGGTAAAATTCCATGTTGTTGTAACCTTTTGCCAGTTGGATACATACCTCCAATAGTGCATTCTGGGCTTGGTATGCAACATGTGACAAAAACCTTTACCAATCTATTTTGCAATAACTGAATTCTAGCATTTGAACACCCAACTTGCAAGTCGATTTTTTTTCCGTCATGCTAACATTGCACAACATTTCAACATCTCAGATGTCATTATCCAGTACACTTGAATAGAAATAGCAAGCTAAATATGTTGCAGAAGATTGTAAGCATATTTTAATTTCCATTTGAATGTTTTTTATTAATGACATCTGGAATGTCGAAATGTTGTACAATATTTTATCACTGATTTTGTCGTTCGATGTTTACAAAAATCTCTGCTTTATGTAAAATATTCCCAGAAATATCTTAGTACACGGATATAAACTTACTTCAAACAAATTCGATGTACATGAAGTGAGCAAACTGATTATCTTGAGAGACCATACACTATTCTATTTTAGACCATTTTGATATATCATGGTATAAATCTTGGTTGGATGAAAGCGTGGACCAAAGCCACGGTTAATAGACCATTTTTGAAGTGAACTACCACTGCGTTCTTTGATTACATACTCATTCATAAAGGGGTGTCCAAGTATTCAAAAATACCAACGGAAAAGTAAAGAATGCAGAATGTCAACAATACAAATACTTCAAAACTCCAAGGACCCTCTCTGGAATGCATGTATATTTAAAGTCATTCCATACGAAATGGAAGCTAACCCGGCCTGTAGAACTAGAGTATTGTGCACCTCTAACATATAAATATCAGTTTATTTATTCCTCATTATTGTGTTCTAAAAAAACCAGGATGACAACAATATATCCTTCCACTTCCAACGTATGTAGGATTGCTTTGATCTTGGTATCAAAATTGGGTCAGAAAGGCATTGCTAGTTCAATAGAGAGGCAAGTACTGAACATCTGCATGAAGACTGTCTGGTAGAATAACTGGGCAATAAGCAAAGTAGGGCATATGAAGGAAAAAAATAATACATTTTATGCTATGTTCTATGGGCACTCTTTGGTATATTAAATTCCTGATCCAATTCTTTCATCTTCATTTGCTCTTTGAAACGTTCTGTTTTCCTTTTGATTCATAGCTTCAAACTATGAATAATCAGAATTTTAATACATTGAGAAGAGTGTATATATTTTCTTTTAACACATAAAAACAAACTAAAAGACATAGAAAAAAGAAAGGGTTGTAACTGTATTAATAACGAACAAATTCAATTCATTCACTATGCAAATAAAGATCCACATTTCAAGAGCTTTAAATGCAGGGGGATTGCTTTAATATATATTTTCATTTCTGCCAAAATATTGCTTTAAGAGGCGATAAAAAAATTGAGGGATAATGTTGTCTAAGCGTCTCACATGACTGAAAGTGGGTTACTTGGCAATTTTCCCGCCCCGGCTTGAGGATCCACTGCTGCGGCGAACGCCTCTTTGATTCCCGCCAAACCCTCCACCACCACGTCCATTCGCACCAGCTCCACTAGGTGCTGTGCGACTCCCTGGTCCTCCGCCACCACTGCCACGCCCACCACCTTTACCGCCAGCAGCTCCTCTTCCTGCACTGGCAGGTGCATCACGACGTGCACCACTTGGCTTCTTTTCTTCAATGTTTATTTCGTGTGTTCCAATTTTGATTGGCTTGAAAGAAAAATGACAGAATTAGATTTTGATTTACCCCCATTGAACCCAGGGTCTTTTTCTTTACCTTGTAGAGAAAAGAAGACCCAGATGGGGCTGGTCATGTGCCCCCAGAATCTGGAAGGTTACTAACTTTCTAATGAGGGACAAAATAATACTGTACCATCACCCATAATGAGTAAAGTATTTACATAAGATAGTAAGCTTAACAAAATTAATAAGCAATGATATTGAATCAGGTCACCATTATTATAGAAAATTATATTCAACTGACTCGCCAAAATGCTGTAAATTATTTTTGTTAAAAACCTTTTATTCCTACAGTACTCATAATAAAGTTTTTGGAAAATTGTTATTATTATGAATTTTTCTCTGGAAATTACCTTCTCTAACAGTATCTGCTTGACAGGATCTGGGCTGTTGAAGATGACAAATCCAAAGTTCTGAAATGTAAATAAATGGATTATATTAAACATCAAGTGTAAAAATTATTTTACTTAATGAAATTGAATGTCCATCCAAAATATCATTATAATAACTATAAATAATAACTAATAAGATACCTTTGGGTTAAGTCTGATCTCCAGAATAGATCCATACTCTGAAAATAAGAAAAATATTGTTAAACTGGACTCTAAGGAATTATAATTTCATCTCTTTATCTTCACTTCGAACTTGACAGTGGAGTCAAGGGCACCAAAACATTGTTCTTTAGAGTGTAAGCAATTAATCCGTGAAACACTAATTACTAAATAGTACAAAATAGTGCTAATTAAACAAATAGAAAACAATGGAATTTGCATAAAATTGTGCTATTTAGCATTAACGGCAACAATGATTGTCGCAAGACCAAAGAAATGCGGCTTATACACCTATTGGGCACTCTTAGTCCCAACGGGATTAATGAACGCTTTACTTTCAACTAACCTTTTCTTTTGTCTTTTGATTGTTTGTTTTTGTTTCCTTGCCTACCTTGCTCTCACTGGTTTCTTTTGTCTTATTCTATCATATATACACTCCTTTCTACCACTTCTTTCTCTTTTACTCCAACGAAGGACTAGCGTCCGAAACGTCAGTTTTTTCATCTTTTCACGGTGTATAATTTACCTTTTCATCATTACTGTTTCATTAGAAACACCGACGCAGCTCACACTAGTTTTTAGCTAGTTATATCTATTTAGTATTACTAAAGTTTCACAGTTATATTGTTTGCACTCTAAAATATAATCTTCCCTAACACCTATTATTGTGTCAGAAGGAAATTGCTAGCTCTGGGTGTCAATGTTTTGGCTAGTGCAAGACTATGTTGCATGCCGTGTGATTGAAACCAATGAATAATGATAGGCTGCTGGTCCCCTGTGGAGCATATATGGTCCTCCTACAGCGCATACCGTTCAATTATAGTAAATGCAAACTATTAATTAATAGCGCTTCTTAATTTGGGTTTAATGTTTCCCCTTTTCAGACCACATGTCATTCCCTTAAGAATAAGATTTTTTGTTTGAGTTGTATCTCTATTCATGTGTCTTCTCATGTGAAACCGTTAAACAAAGAAATTATACTCTAGGGAAGAACACATGATCTCGGAATGGGAAAACATTATGCCTTAAGCTATAAGGGTCTATTATCACTACTTACTAGAGAACACTTCTCTGACTTCAGCATCTTTGATCCCATTTGGCAGGTTTCCAATGAACACCTGATGATCATCTGGTGCGTTCCTTGCAGCCATGCGTGCCTCTTTGGTTACAAACCCTGGTCTTTCACGTGGTGGGGCAGGCTTAGCTACAGCAGGCTGGACCACTGGACGCTAGGAGATTAAAACATAATATGAGATCAAAATCCAGGATTTGATGATGATGGTACTGGGCAACCCCACCCCTCCCTGGGTGTTTTTGAGGTGGCAGTTGTTTTGAACTTATCCTGAAAGGCACTTGACCAAGCCTCTTCATGTCTCTTCTGAGACTTAGCCTTCTAGTGCTTTTTCAAATGACAAAATAACAAATGCATTTGTTTCAAGATACAATGCATTTGTTTAATGATGCTACGGATCTCACTTAACTGTGGTTGCATGATAGAAATTAACCACAAAGATGCATGTCTCTGTCAACAAAAGCAAAGGGATGTGTTTATCCATGGGGTGGCATTAGGGATAGTAATATTGTGTATGTTCTGTACATTTTCCTACTTTTTGTCCCTTTTTCTCATTTTTTTCTATTCGAAATGTTTTCTTAATTATTGCTATTTCATGATGTGAGTAAATAAATGATCATACAAATTGCCCCATGACTTAAATACATTCCTTTGCCCTTTGTGGGCAGAGTGGTACATTCTCGATGCCTGAAACACAGCATATTTTTCTCACATGAAACCACTGTTCAGTGAGATCTTTAGTAACTATAATAAATCTAACTTACTGGTGGTGTAGCCTTGGGTTGTGGTTTAGCTGCTGGTGCTGGTGCAGCAATACTGGGTCCGCCACTGGATCTTACTAACAAGTCTGCCCAGGTTTTGGGTTTCTCCTCTGTAGAACAAAAATGACAGCAAAATAAATTGCAATACGCTTGCAGTGAAGTCCCATTATCTCGAACTTCAGGCCTTGATTTGTTGAATACTCTGGTTTTTAGTTCTTTATTGCTCAGTGTTAACCTTAATAGCATGTCAAATATTCTTTAGTATTAGTAACAGTCTGTGGTAATGAGGTGAGAAATGTATACGAAGGAACAATAAAATATTGTTTTAGAAATGCACAGGTTTGTCTCAATTCTGAATATTTTTTTGTGATCAACACCGAGCAATATAGAACTCAAAACTGGAGTATAGAGGCTTTGCACAATCAAGTGATGGCAGCCATGACAGGAGGCACAACAATAAAGTCTTTTTTCCATGGGAAACTGAATTCTTTCTCATTAAGATCAGATTAGACCAGATTCAATTGTTCCTGCCTCCTGTCATGTGATGGTGCAAAGCCTCTATTGTGTCACTACTATTTCATCCTTGATAGATATCTTGGTCCTCGGTTCAGGTTCAAGATAATGGGATTCCACTAATACACAAGGGTACGTGGGAACAATGATACAATGATTTACTTGATTGATAATCGTCTACTGACAATTAACATTACCCAATATTTTTCTTAATCAGCTCACAGTATTATGGTAAACTGTGAAGCAAAAGGTGGTAAACGTGAATGCATATGCTGTACGTCAACTGATAACAAACCTTGTTTGGGAGATTCCTGTACTGGTTCATCATCCCTTGCATCTCTGAACATGTCATTGGGTGCTTCATCACTTGGCACTTGCTGAAGATGAGCTGTATCAGGTTCTTCTGGCTCTGCATTCTTTAGGTCAGGCATTTCAATGGCAGGCTCATTCAGTGCCACCTATTAGGATCAATAATGGAATAGATTAATACTTATACCAAGATATGGGCTCAAAACTGCACCAGTTTTATCACAACCAAACTAAAAAACAAACAGTAAGAGCTGTCTAGTACCTCAGTAAGTTGTTTGTCAACCACAATTTCTTGTAGTTCTTGTGACTCTTCCTGCATCAATTGATTCTGCATCAAACCAGAACTTTCACTGCAACAAACAAATGAGCCAAACAAATGTTATACCCATCATCATAATTATGTATCCTGAACCACTAGCTATAAATTCAAGTAGTCGGGGTTTTAACTTCTGTCAATCCAATTTCTAATCGTTCGAATTAGTAACTTTTGTCATTGACTGAGGCCAAGAACCCAGACATATAGGAAAATAAGGAAATAAGGAGAAACTATAGGCTGGGTGGTGGTATTGTACAGCCTGGCTACTAAAATACTTGAATTGTGCTGGATATCGAAAGACCTCATACAAGAGATCAACATGCCAATAGTCCCCTTCACAGTTCCCTGCGCCATCTTGAAAGGTAGCCCTGCCTTCGCATCGAAGGGAGACAAACGGTGAGCTTACGATGATAGAGACATGTAACTAATGGTCCAAGGTGTAAAAAAAATGTCTTTATCATCGCAAGCTCACCGTTTGTCTCCCTTCGATGCATAGGCACAGCTACCTTTCAAGATGGCGCAGGGAACTGTGAAGGAGACTATTGATTTTCATATATTTGCACCACAAGAATGCTGACAATACTATGAATAAGGTACCTACCTATTGTTCCTGATGGGGTCTGTGTAGTACAGATTAGTAGCAGGAACATCTTGAGCAACGTTCTGTACCAGAACAGAATCTTGTTCATAGTTTGTCACTCCATTTGTCACTTGGTTGTTTGTTTCTTCTTCACCTTCAGAATCTTTTATTATTAGGTAAATAAATAAAGAAATAATTAAACTTACTTACTCTTTATAAAGGCCCAAGAAAGATTGATATCTTTTCTTACCTACTGTGCCGTCAGCAGTTTCATCACTTGTTTCCTCAGGGAAAACCTCATCTTGATACCTGAATATGTCGTTGTGGACATAGTACTTTCTTGTGTCCTGGAAAGGAGAGTGAAGACAAGATTCATGGTTATCATTGCCCCCTCGCAAAGCAGCTCAATTTGAAGGAAAAAACAAAAGAATTTCTATCTCCTGAAAATGGTAAAGCTAATGGTTATGTCCTCCAAATTGAGCTGCATTCTGACATACTGCACAGGGTCTATTGCTGATTTTCAATCATTCCCAGTGGAGTGATTTAATTCCATTCCATGTTGGATGATTTAACAAAAACATTCATTGACAAGACTATTGTTAAATTCATCCAAAATGGAGAATATGACATCATGTGCAAATGAAGAATGGTTACCACTTCAGCTAGGTCAATGTAGAAATATGTAAATAAGATAGTTGTTATTATAAAAGGGTAAAACTATATTAGTCACAATAAGTTAAACCTTAGTTTATTAAGTCCTACCTCTCCAGGAGCCAAGACAAAAGTCTGCATGAACCTGCGCATGGACTGTCCATTGTTGGATAGTTCTCCAGACACTTGGACGACTACCCCTTCTGACAGGGTAGAGTGACTGTCCACTTGCCTTATCTTAGTGCGACAGTCCACAAAGTTCAGGTCTTGGATTTTCTTATAGATAGCCTGTGTAAAACAATTGTTATTGCCAACTGCATTAAAAAGTGTCATCAAGCTCAAAATAATGCAAGGGCAATGGACGATAACTGGCTAAAATCTAATTATTCATTCGCACTCTTTAGATGGATAAAATGAATGGCTCTTCTACCTGTCCTCTTGACAGTCACATTGATCAGTCCAATGTGGCTTGTTGTCAAGTACATACTCCTTAGAAATAACAAATTCATCTTCACAAATTTCTAAACTTTTGGTTTTCTGTATTACCTCTTGGCCCATGACAGGCGTTTCAGAGTGGCCATTGGCAGAGTCTCCATGAAGAAATCTGGAATTTTTGGTGTAGAATCTAGACAAAAAAAGCAAGAACAATTAATATTTCTAAACTAAAAAGAGGAAACAGAACTCTGGTTCCAGTCGTATGAAGGGTTAATAGAGCTTTCTGATGGATAAATCTTATCAAGTAGATAAATTTATTGGATAACAGCATCGACTTATCTACTGGATAAGGATTTATCCCTTGGATAGTGCTATCCAGGCTTCGTACAACCGGGCCCTGGTTACTTTGTACTTTAAATTACACTGATTTTAGCTTTTAAAATTGAGATTTTTATATACTTTTATGTACTTAAAAAACAAACCAATGACCCTGTAATATGAAAAATTGGTATTCATCCCCCCCCCCCCCCCCCCGAAATTCGAAAATGTTACCATATTCTCTTAAAACAATTCCTTTCAGAAACAAATGTTGTAAAGAACTGTCAAAAATGATCTTGAAGAACAAAAATAGATTTTATTGAACAATTTTATGAATTACCTGGGCTTTTTTAATAAATACCAATGTATACTTTTAATAAAATCTTTTAATATCTAGATGGGAATATTGGGCAATATAAATATGATTATATCAAAGTTAAAATTTACCTGTGAAGTTTCAAAGGGTCTTGATTGAGTACAGTATAATATTGCCTTACAAATTCTCTGCCCACACACTGAGGGCTCAGAACTACTGGAGCTCGATCACGAACCACTGCCATCTGCACCATCACCTGTCTTACTGCAAGAAATAACAACAGTCAACATTATTTTTCTGCACCTATCTTAAATATTTTACTCCTAACGATACACTTGAACTTAATTTTTAATATTTTTTATTTTTTGATCACATACCAAAAATAATCCTAAAACAAACCTGTTAAAATTTTAAAAAACTACATTCACGATAAAATGCAATCATCATCAAAACAAATAACTGTATTTTTAAAACTAATTTGAATTGCAGAACGTTATATTTTGTTTGTCATAATGTAAATTAAGAATCCAAGTGGGAGAAGAGAAGACTCTTTATTACGGATGATTATTGATTATTGTGTACTTAACATATTTTAAATCAGATTTTTTAAACTGGGATGCTGAGAGAACACTTGGAAAGCTGGAAACTACTTTGGTACGCTTCAGGGTTTCCTTTGCTTCTCTCATGTTCTAGCAGCATCCCATGTGTTTAAATCAGAACATCTAAAATAGAAAACCGTTTTATCTAATGAAGATCATCACACAATGAGGTACCGATCACAAGAAATATCTTTTTACTGCAAACAAAACTGGAGCCTTGCTCTTTGTAATGAAAATAGTCATTTGTTCATGTAATAAATCTAGACATTGCTAGATACATAGACAAGCAAGCTGCACATACATAATATACAACGTAATTTCCCTGCATTGGTATAATTATTACTGTCTGACACTGCAGACTATAAATAATTGGAGCATTTTGTGATTAGTCTATGAGAATAGATTTATTTAGTTTGAATATACCTAGAAAAGCAACGGAATTGTGTATCTCTGCATTCTTAAAATTAAATTTATTTGTAAAGAAGGCAATATTTCTTTGCCATATCATAAACCTAAAATGAGTACAAAGTATAGGCTGCCATGCACTTACGTTGCTAGGGATATAAGTCAGATTTTCTTTTTTGTAATGCTTACAGTAAACTACAAAATTAAATCATACGTCTCTCCATGGAATTGCTTCACATTCAAGATAAATTTGAAAGAGTCCTATCCATATCTGTTGACCATCTTATTAGACCAACATTCCTGTTTAAAGGCTTATACATTTCGTTCATTTAGACTGAACACCACAGAACTCACCACCAGACAAAGTATTGAAGGTCTAACCAACTAAACTAGCTCAGCAAAAAATCTTCACTAGAATTAACTTAAGCACACGATTGTGAGAGGGAATTAGTGGTAGTTCATTCGTCTCTTACTCAAGGATTTTGGGTTCGATTCCTGGACACCAAATTATTGCAAGAAAAATTCATTGGGCTTTTAATTCTCTTGATTTTAGGGTTTTTCTTTGGGTTTTCCACTTTTTCTCCCTCTGCAAAACCTAATAAGCTGAAATCCTATTTGATCTGTGACTTACATGAGCCCAAAGGTTGTTTTTAAGGGTTAAACAAAACTTGTTGCAAATGGCTACTCAGTGCTAACATCATTATTATAACACTGTATTCTAATCATGCAATATTATTTCCAACCGGTTTGAAATTTTCTTTTGTATAATGGTCAATGGTTAGAACTGTGTGTCTATCTTGTACAAGAAAAAGAAAAATAATGATATCTTTGGATTGATTTTATAGGTCTTGAATGAATGACATATACATCCCTTTACATGAAAAATCTAAACCAAAATGATATTGGAAAAGCTTTAAAACACAGTACAAAATTTTGAGATTCTTGATTGCAGGAAGTCATAATACAAATAATGTAAAATACTACGAAAAACACCTGTAAAAAACAGTCTTTAGTTGACGAATCTCTAAGTGAAGAATCTATAATAGGTTCAAAAGCCTTTTAATATTAGCAGTATCATTTATTTTCTTAATAAAAGGAGAGAAGTGAAAGCATTGCAAAACAAGAGAAGACTTGGAAGAGTACGTAGAATAGGATCGTTATCGCCGTCAAATACAGTCGATATTAGCAACTGCAACCAAGCTATAGTCTAAATACTTAATAGAACTATCCGACAAAAAGGAAACAGTAATCAAAGTGCAATAAAACTTCAAATTCGAGAGCAAGTCATCGCCATACAAGCATATATATCATTTGTTAAAAAAAGAATTAGCGCGCCACTATTATCACAAACTAGTGTGCTTGGAGTTAAACCAAATCAAAATAGTTTACCACGACGCCAAAAAAAGCAAATTCACGTTGGATCTGTCTAGAATACTACCTAGTAGCCTCAAAAGTACGATAACAAAATATTACGAAAGGTTGATAATGGATCATACACCGGCATTTTTTAGGACGACTACTCGTGAAGTTCGTAGTTTAGTTTAGTTTTCACAGATTCCCGCAATCAATAGAAATTACAACTAAAGATGTCAGCTTTTGAAATGAAGTGAGGTTATGATCGAGATCAGTAGACCAAGGATTTAAAAAACATCGAGCAAAGCCCGCGTTTCACGTCCAAAGTCGCTAAAATCAAATGTAATGCCCAGCCCAACACGCGTTCGTTTTTGACCTGTTTTTCTTCACACACTGGCGTAAAAAAACTCTGAAAACTTAACTTTTAACAGCTTACCTACCTTGTAAATCTATCTAGTTCACAAAGAGAGAAGTGTAAAAGTCATTTCTGTTCCTTATAGCTGTGTTTAGTTGTTTTTTGAGGATGAAAATCGAGTTTAAAGTGCAGAGAATGGCAATGATTTTCAATCTTTTCCCTTCTCTTCCAACATGGAATCACATGCGCACATCATTCACTGCACATGCGCAATACATGTCCAGGCCGAAACTGAAGGGGAGGGCGGAGTAGGAATGGTGACTAGGGGGAAGAAAGGACGGTATTCGTCCAGCGAAAAACTAAATGGAATCAAATGGAATGGGATGGGATGAGATGGAACGAATGAAAAAAATTGAGAGAGGGAATAATAATTCATAAGATGGGGTAAGGTGTGAGCAGAAAAAAGTATGCTTGCTCATGTTTTGCACCCCACCAATGTGTAGAGCCTATTTTATATACCAATGCACAGATGCAGATCATAAACTCCTCATTTTTTTACTGACTTCATATCTGGCGTGGCCATTAGTCCAGTGATCTAACATGCTAAAGTAGGGTGGCCCATTGCTATCAGGGCCAAATTCAAGTGACTTGTGCATATTTTAGCGATTGTTGGCTTGGTAGCAAAAAATGTTAAACCATCTTTTGCCCGCCCCCCCCTTCTCTCCCTGGTTAAGTATTATATAGATTATAATGTCCCTGACTGCTGTCAGTGCAACCAGTGCAAGGTGGTGGACTGTGAATAGTTACTACGGTTACTTTTTTGCTGGCAGGGACAGTCCCTCAACCATTTTTTTGGAAGACAAAAGAAATACTTAGTGAAATTGTAGAGCCAGTCTAGAGGGGATTGAGGAGCATTATTCCAATTTTATATTATTACATTCTCAAAATACCTTCAAAGCCCTTCACCCCACTCCTTTGCCACTGTACTTCAAAAGTAGTTTTGCATGATGGCTTAAGTTTTTGATCTTCATTTATTGCAGCATATTTTCGCAGACATTTTATACCCTCCTGTACTTCTTAGTAAGTTTTGCCTCATATACATTATACCAGAAAAATGTGCAGCTTGAACGTTCTCACTGTATGGGAAAGAAATGACGATAAAGTCAAGCTAATTATGTGGGCTAAAAATCTAATGCATTTTCATCTTTACACAAGGACTGTTCTTTTCTTTATGTTTGCACTTAACTTTTGATCATGATTATTGAAATATTAGGAATCAAGAAAGATGCGATACATTTACATAAAAGGTCACCAGAATGTTCCATCAATAACCTTCACTGAATGGTACAAAGTCTGCACTTGGTTTAATGAAAAATATTACAAATCAATACTGCACATGTATTTCCTTTAATTATGCATTACTTGCAAATGGTATAAAACAAACAAAAAACATCCATAACCACAGGTTATAAGTAGCCCACTTCCAAGAATATGCTTCGATTGATAGGTTTGCGTAAGAGACTACAGGTTAAATTAAATTAATTTTTTCCTTCTTTTATGAATCACCAAGCATTATACATGAAGTCTCACAATAAAACCTTTATGTGTGAAAAGCGAAGCATATTTTGGAATCAGACAATATATTAAAAGCCAAAACTGGAGCTCCCGGTCCTGCAAAGTGCCTCAAAGAATTCAAAAACTAAATGTACATTGTCTGAGCTATCTCTGTCCAATCGTTGTATTGATAAAGCATATAAAACTACCAGATAACATGTGGTCTAAGTAGATATTGTTGTGTTTCTAAGTAGCTGCCCTGCGGTGATATTCTGGAGGAGCTGTTTCATAGTCAGTTGAAAACAAACTATCTGCATTGGCTGCCAGGTATTCTAAACAATCGTGAACATGTCCTACTATAAACCGTATACTCTTATCTTCTAAGTTGGAATAAGATATAGCATTGCCAAGCTTTACAAACAACCTTAGCAAGTGTTCTGATCCATAAATTTGAGACATTGGTAAGTTGGGGTTTTCAGCTAACAAATCACCATACTGGGGACGTTCAAATTTATATAGAAGCTGAGTTCCAAGCATAACATTGAAATATTCTTGAACACCATCTACTACTTCTTGAGCAACTCCTGGTTTTACACCATTTGGATTCTTGGCCCTATATTTAGCATATTCATCTAAAATATCAGCGACAGTCTTTTTCCTTGGTAATGGAACAAGCTGTTTTTGACGTGTTATCAAATCCCAATCATCCACAAGCCACTGCTTCAAATCATCTGGTATCAATATCTTCACATCCAATCGAGAAACATCATTTTCGTCATTTTCTACATTATTTAGTCTTGCACGTTTTCTTCTTGTTGGCCCTGAGCTATGTACATCTTCACGTTTTGTACTTTTCTCGGAATCACTTGCCAGATTTCCACTTTTGTCTTGCTTTCTTCTAGCTCTTTTACTTTTACTACGAAGAAATAGAATACATGTTAATAATAAGTCATTAACTATAACTGCACAGTCCTTCATAGCAGTTATATCAGTAATTTTAATTTGGAGATATTCCTGCTATGCCAAAGTAGAGTAATTTTATTTTGTCAAAAAAGAAGGCATATTACTTCCTCTATTTTACAGATGAAGTAGAACCACTCTATATGAATAAAACATTAAACTAGCCTAACCACTCCTTGTTAGAATGATATGAGTACCATGAACACTGTGTAATGTCCTTCATCATTACTCTAACGAATGATTAACTTATGAAACATCAATAATTTTATTAATATTTTATGATGTCATAACCAAATTTTGCCAACCATGTGACGTTCAAATGACATTAATCTAAAAGCCATTCCTTCTCGTGCCATTTAATAGAAGCTAACTTTTCTTAACAACTACTCACTAGTCGGATCTGGTGAGGGTTCGACCAAAACAATAAATTATTACAATATTTGTTTGATGTAAGGTAATGCACACTTTAGCATGAAAATTATAAAAAATGTCCAGAAGCCAAAAAGAACATTAGCTTACATCGACAACCACTTTGAAGTACGATTTTATCGATCAGAATAACATATAAAATAGGAAGTGAAACAATCCCAAGAAAGAAGGAAATCAGATCGGCTTCTGATCCCCAAGGCAGACCGGCTAGCTCCACGTGTAGGGGAAGATCTCTCAATCACCATGAGTTATATATCTGACAAACGCCTTACTACAACTACTACATCAATGCTCTCGAGACAATCACATCATACAAATGACTCATTTTCTAAATCAATACAAACATACATTTGCTCTCTAAGTTCCCTCTGTTTTTGTAGATTGGCTTCGTTGAATTTAAGAACTCGGCTCTCCGGTACCCACTCATCCCAATTTTTGTTCCAGCCGTTGTAATGAATCAAATAGCGAGGTGTTTTTTCCTTTACTTGGCCCTTCATACACTTGGCTTCATATATCAAAGGTCCATGAAAACATAACACGCGTTCTCCTTCGGCAAATTTAAGTTTTGGTGGCATTTGGTAATAGAATTTGTTTAGTTTTTGCTGGTTGCTGACTCACTACCGGCAAACTTCACTCGAATGTCGAAGAGTTCGAAGAAAACGTGGTTGCTTGACATAGTACGAGCAATTTGATTGGTCAATTGACCTAGATTCCTAATAATTGACCAATCACAGACGTGATTGTATTCGTTCTCGACAATGCATTGCGGGTGGATTTCGTTTTGTCAAACCGAAAAGTTTTTCATACTTTTATAAAATGTTTTGAAAAACATTTCTGAAAGTTGTCAAAATCATGCTTCTGAAAAGCTTTTTATACTCGTGGGGTCACTAGCATACATTCCTGAAATGGTAATGAGAAAGATTTTGAGATTTCCTATTTAGAATTCCCACTTTTCTGCCCAAGACGGAAGTGGAAATACGATATTTACTGGAAGAGTTGATTCACAATGGCTTCTATGACGAGGGCATTTACTCAACTATTCGCGTACAAGAAGTCGTTGTTCTGTATGATCTTCGTAGTAGCCCTCATCCTATTCATAGAAAGCTTCTTCTATGTGTACAGTGATGCAGACGAGTCGTTACTCGAAACTATTGGAGAACAGTTTGTTAAATTTGAAGGTAAATTAGGTAATGATGTCCATGTCATACCAGACGTCCCACAAAAATCACCCGAATATGATGAGAACTGGATGGATAGCTATTCCGAAGGTAGTCCAGAAACCTAAAAAAATGTCTTATATCTTAACTAAAACCCAAAGAGCTAACTGTGCTAATGATATGAATACATTTTTATATTTGTTTTTTATATGTCATTAGGGAATATGGGGAATACAGAGATATGAGGTTTGATTGACAGCCAATTCGGCCCATAATGAACGATGATGAACCAAATCTGATATGAAATAGTGACGTAGAAATGACATCACTGCAAAACTGAGGTGTCATGAAGCTGTGACATTGATCAGCGAAAAATTAAAAATATGAAAGTCATTAGTGTTAGCAACAGTTTTACAGTGTCACGTTCATATTTTTCAGTGGTGTGTTTATACATGTATATTACGTATGGTGGTGTGTTTTTGTTCGCTGCACATGCCTTGTTATTACAGTAATTATGTGACACAGTCCATGTGTCTTAACCCTAATTACCTTGCTCGCCATTTGAGTTTCCAGTAGCTTAGAGGTTAGAGCATCCACTAGAACATGAACGGTTGTGGGTTCAATTCCCATCTGGAGCTCAGAAATTTTTTCCAAGTTTCCTCTCTCTGCATGCATTTCCTTCATACTTGTGTTTTTATTTTTTATGCACTAACCAATTCAAACTGTCATTTTTGATAGAGAACTTATATTATGATAAAGTTGATCATAATCTCCAAAATATAAAGAAACCAGCAGCTTATGCTGCCAAACACAAGCTTCCCATCATTATTTGGTGGACTCATTTTACTGGTGGTAATAGTATAAAGAGGTGTCCAAAGGGTGATTGCTATATTACAGAGGCTCGTAAATTCAAGACTCACCCAAGAACAAAAGGGTTCCTGTTTTATGGGACTTCATTCACTGCACATGATTTACCACTTCCTCGACTAGGTAGGTTTAATTTGTTGCTCTAGATTCCCATTTTTTCTGTGATTATGCCAATCAATGACTTTTATGAAACAACAGGTTAACATTTCAGTGTACATGTGCACAATAAGTTGCTGCAACAATGTATTTTGAATTGACTGTATATCTTAAATATCAAATTATCTAAATTTTCAGCTCACCATGAATGGGGTTTGTGCCATGAAGAATCACCTAAAAACAACCCTATCTTACATCACCAATCCACCATCGAGCTCTTCAACCATACTTCGACATTTCGCCGTCATTCAGATTATCCTCTAATAACTCAATTCCTAAATTCCATAGAAACTCTTCTTACTCCACCTCAATTTAACTTGAACCAGAAAAAAAAGAATGGACTTGCATCAATAATTTACATTCAGTCTGGGTGTAACCCACCATCAGACAGAGATGCTTATGTAGAAGAGTTAATGAAATACATCAAGATAGATTCTTATGGTAAATGTCTCCATAACGAAGACCTTCCTTCTAAATATGTAGACCCTATGACAATGGATGAAAAAGGTTTCCATGATATCTTAGCCCAATATAAATTTACTCTGTCCATGGAAAATGGAATCTGTGAAGATTATATAACAGAAAAATTGTGGCGACCATTAATTTTAGGCTCAGTTCCAATTTATCGTGGATCTCCTACTGTTAATGACTGGATGCCGAACAGCAAGTCAATTATTTTGATTGATGATTTCAAAAGTCCTAAGGAACTAGCTGATTACATTCACTGGCTTGACAATAACGATAAGGAGTATTTGAAATACCTTCAATATAAGACTGAAGGCGTAACTAATGAAAATTTGTCAAATTTCATGAAAGCAAGACCTTGGGGACACACATTTAGTGAGCAAACATTTGTTTCTGGCTTTGAGTGTTTAGTATGTGACAGAATTCATGATAATCTGAAGCTGGAATCCAATGGATTGCCAAAAAAGACGCACATTGCAAATCAGGATCATTATGGCTGTCCTAGACCAGTCATGTTTGATTTTCAAGACTCTAAACTTGTTGGTAAAACTTATGAAAGAAGGATATGGATTGATGAATATGATCAGAGTAAAATACAGTCAGAAATGCTTAAGCAAAAAATACTGAGTTCCACCCCAAAGCCATTGGAAATTAGTTAGTTACTTCAAAATAATGCAGTACATACAGTATGACCACCTGCGACATGTCAATTGGAGAGGAGTTAGTGAAGTGTTGGTAAAATGTCAACCGATGATCACCCATCAGTCACCCAATAGACTACTTTGACAATACAGTGGCCATCTTGGGAGGGCATCCAGAGGGCAAATATAGAGCTAATATGAGGCTTAATGATATATTTTTCTTTATATCGCCTGTTATTATTACATCCAAAGACAGCACATAGCATGCCGTTACCCATGAAAGAAGGGTAAACTCAACTCTATATAGGATCTTCCATTTTTGTTTTGCTCCCCTGGAGGCCCCTTAATGCCTTTTGATCCAAGATGGCTGCTGTATCCTCAAAGTAGTCAATAATTGTTGATTGATAGATAACGACTAGTTTTGGAACTAGCTTGGATTGACATGTGTGGGCTTGTTGATTGACATGTGTCGGCTGGTAATAAATGAAATACAGCAAGTTTGAGTTAAAGTCCTTTTAGAGACAGTGCTCCAAAAATTATAAAATTTTTCATGTTTGTACACCTAAATACACTTATTTCAATAAAGTTAGTCACCTGAAAAGCTACAAAGCTGAGACTGACAAGGATTATGGGTACTGTAGATACATTTTACATGTTTCAACTGCTTGATAAACTTGAGTTCTTCTACTAGTTACAAGTTAACCTCCTTTGAGCATCCTCAACTGCTGCAGTTTGTGTCAAAAGCTTTACTTGTTGGATATAAAACATTTCCTTATGATTCTCAGCAATCAGCTTTCTAACTGACTAACTTTATTGAAATAAGTATATGGACAAAATTTCATGAACAAAAACTTCAAGTACAAATTATAAACAAAAGTTCCAATAAACATTTTAAAATCTCAACTTTCTTGAAGAAGGTTGGCATCAAATTTTCAGCAAAAATTATGATTATTTCTTTTAGAAAAAATTTTTTTTAACAAATTACCAAAATCAAAAAATTCAATTATAATTATATTTTATATATAAATATCTGTAAATCAAAATGTATATATCTATGGAGATTGATAAATTCTTTATGAGAGATAAATAAACTTCCACAATGTTTATTATCTGGTTGATTGAAAGATCAATCGTCCACTAAAAGTTCCTTAAAGTCTTGATTGCCAGGACCCTTCCTTTTTTGAAATTATCTCCCCCACGGCCACTATCAGTGTCATCACCAAAAAAAGGCTAAGAGAGTCTAAGAACCCTGAAGACAAAGTCTCGATAATGTATCTGGTTTAAAATTTCTCAAACCCCCTCTCCCCTCCATTTTATTGTTAAAAAAATCTCCAATCCCCCTAATTTCACCTGCCCCTCCCTCTGCCATACATTATGAACACAGCCTTAATACCTTTACTGATTTCGCTATTTTTATTTATTATCTCTTAAGCCTATCAAATAGAAGTCCAATTAGTTACATAGGGTTTGTGCAAACACTGTAGCTTATAAAGATTTTTTTCATGTTAATTTTGCACTGAACCATGAATGTACGAATTCATCTTTATACTTTCTGTTATCACCAGTAACCACACTTAACAAACTGATTAATAGTTCATGAGGAAAACACAATAGACTTGGATTTTCTTGGGCAGATTCACTTTTATCTTGAAAATGTTAGTGAAACAAAGGAACTAACCTAGATGATTGTTAAGGAAACCGCTACGCCTTGAGTTTATGTATCGTATACAACACGGTCACTCATACTGTATATATTACTTACAACATAGTGATTTTTATATTGGTTCTTTAGTCTTACAATAGATTTGATCTATTTTTAACAGGATAATTCTAAAATTAACTTTAATTTGTGGTTTTAAACCAAGTTATTACTTACACCAGAGCATGGCTGAACATGATGCAATGTTGCATGCAGCATTGACATGCGGAGTCAATTTGTAGTGCATCACCAATTTGATGCTGCATATAACCCCATGCTGATCTTAAAAGTAGGAACCTTTTCTATTCATGACATGTTCAATATCACAAGGCTGATTACACTACATTTTTTTTCTCCAATGCAATCAATGTAGCATGCAATTTGCATGTATAAAGCTGGGGCAGAACTAGGGGAGAATAATTGCACACACATCTATATGAGCTGATATCTACTGTGCTGTTGATGCTTAAGTTGGTGAATGGCTAAATCAGGGGGAGTGAATAAAGATATGCAAATCTATCGATACAATTAAATTAATACTGCAATCCTAAAATAAATTGATAGTTGCCTAAATCAGTGCCCGTAGTATACTGTTACCTCACTACACAGATTTCAGGGTCACATTCTTTACCATTAGCATATTATGAAAGCAATTTACTCAACTAATAAGCTTCATATTGTTCTTCCTGTATTCTGCTTGATCTGAAATGCCTTTGCAAAAAAATTACATTCTTTGCTTACATTTTTTGAGTACAGTCTTTGTGTTACATACTTTCTTTGCCCAGTACAAAAACCTATAAATTATCTTTTCATTCTTACCTCTAAAAACACATCTACACAAAATTAAAAACACTAAGTGTTATTAAACCATTTGTAACATTTTCTAATATACAGCCAACTATTTATTATTTTCTAGAATGGCAGTGTTCATGTCAAATAGCTATGATCTTGCAGAGAAATTATACAACAAACCTATATGTCTGATTTTGTGGTACTGTAACATCCAGGATGAATAATAACTTAATTGTTTTTCATGCTGCTTGTGCCATTCCAAGATTCTCTCTGACTTGAATTTCTTTTAGATTATTTTATAAACATAAGATAAATGGGACAGGTATAGAGTTCTACCTCTAAGCTCATACCAGCCTTGAATAAAAACTGCCTACCTAAATATTTGTAAAATTAATATATACCAGTGTTCACTGCTACTCTAATACTTTAATCTATAAATACTGTACATAATAAAATACACGATGACCTATAGTTACCTTATATATCATAAGGTAAAATACTGTATGGTAAAAATCTTGCTTGGAGAAGCAACAGTCGCTGGAAACGTAGCTTTTCTCCAGGGAACTTTACTTACTGATTGTAGTAACAATAAAAACTAAACTCACAAACATTTTTTTCCACACTATGTTTCCAAACCCTCATTACTGTCTCCATTAAAAGTATTTGTCTGTTCTATATGTACTTCTTGTAAATGTGGAATAGTGACCTCTGGTTCAATGTTGATGTTGTTTCCCGTTGGACTGCATGTGCAGGTACTTTGCTATGAGAAATAAAGGACCACACTTTATCATTTCTACTTCTAATACCATCACCAGCTCCACTATTACCACCATTAACAACACCAATATCACTACCACTACCATCACCACTACCATTAAAGACACAGTACTACCACCACCAATACCACTGGCATTGCAACCAACACCATTACTACTGTCACTACTACCACTGCCACCACCAACACTGCCAATACCACCACTACTACTTCTAACACCTCCAGCATCATGATCAAGAACAGCTCCACCATTATTGCTATAACTGCTGTTGCTAAAGTTAATGATAATGACTGAATAATTACCAAGAATACAGTTAACCATATGAATGAGGGAATGAATGGACAAATAAAGTTAATGAATGAATTTAATTTGAATGGATGAATAGTTGAGATGGGTCGGCTTAATGCAGAAGATGTATTGGTGGACAAAGGAATGAGAGAAACATAAAAGGCTTTACCTGAGTTGCTTGAAGCTGTTTTTCAAGTTGAAGTATTTTAACATCTTTCTTTAAGTTTTCTGTTTCCAGTCGTTGGACTTGATTTTCTAATCTAATTAAATCTCTCTCCTGAAATATGATGAAACAGTAAATATACCTATGCTACGTACTAGTTATAAAGCAGGTGATAATCGGCCAATAAATTGCAAGAGAAGTGTTAAGAGAAGCATGACACAGCGTAGTGTGTGCTTACATAAAGCATGTGCCCTAACCAATCAGAAAACAGTTATTTTAGAATAAACAATTGCTGCAAAATTAAAAATTCAAGAAAAAAGGTAACATGGTTTACTTCTCTAGGGTAGATTTAAAGTCTAACAGGTTTTATGACCCACTTGATAAACCAAATGATAGTTCAAATTTAAAGTCGATTTTTATGGTGGGATGAAAAACTGGAGAACCCAGAGAAAAAAAACCATGAACCACAGGGAAAAAGCAACAAACAAGTGAATTGTACTGGGACGTCACTGCACATGCCACCTGCACTTCCCAAAATTTATTTGTATAACTTCTAGTATAATATTATCTAATGTATTATGCATACCTTGAGGGCATGTAACTGGGTTTCCAGCTCAGCAATATGAGAAATTTTACTCAGGTTTTCTTGTTCAAGTATACGAATGTGGTGTTTAAGAATGGTGATCTCATGGGCTTTTCCTTCCAACTACAAAAAAAGAAGAAAAAAACATGCAAAATTTTAGATTAAAATTTCAACGTAATATTTTTGTGGTTTTCAGATGTCGTCACGCAACACACCTGTAGGTTAGCTTGACGTTTTGATAATCCAGGTGAGGCGGCCACTGACCCAGACATCATGCCTTTGGATAAATAACTGGATGGTGATGGTCTGATAGAGGTATGCGATGGTAGTAGAGTGACTGATGACCCTGATGTCCGCAGCACTTCATTGACACCTGATGAAAGTGCAAAGTGGGAAGAAGGAACAGAAAAGGGTGTATTTAGAGGGCTGTTAAGAGGTGTGAATGTAACATGAACTGTGGTTTTGGAAGGATTTGTACTGGTTGTTGAAGATGTTGTTGTATCATCCTGGTCATTAGACATATCAGCAGTTTTGTCTCCAACATTAATTTCTGACCATGAGACTTCTGCTGTATTTTCTTCTGTCTTTGGTGTTTGTGGATCATTCTCTTCAAATGCTTTGGTGTTAGTATTGATAGTATTTTCTGGCGTTGCCATGGTTGGGCCAATTGATGGTCTGACACGCTATTGAAAAAATATTTTAAAAATATCATTATATCAAAAAAAATATCATTAATAAAGAGAAATCATCCTCCATCCCCACCTACTCCCTCTCTAAAATTGCCAATGATTTATACCCAATAATTATAAATGTAAATAAACCTGATATAGGATATTGCTATCCAATAGATAAATCCTTACCCAGAGGACAAGTCAATGCTGTTATCCAATAAACTTATGCACTGGATAAGAGTAATCTATCCGACAGATATTGCTATCTACCCTTCGTACAACTGGGCCGAGAACATTAGATCACCAAAACATCATTAAAAACTTTTGTTAGGAATGGAAGTGGAACGGATGAGAGTGAACAAAAAAGAATGAAAGAATAGATGAATGGAGAAATGAAGGAAAGACGAAAGAAAAGAAGGGAGGAAAACCAGAGGAATGACAAAGACTTATTTACTGGAACATGGTTCCAACTAAATATGTTATTTGTTGTGAAATGTGGTCGTCAGGGTGAGCAGAGTCTTGAGATAGACTGTTGTTGTTGGTGACTGATGTTTCATCTTCAGAGTCCAGTGAGAAAACGAGAGACAGTCGATGGTATTTATACCTCTGGTTGGGTCGTAATCAACAACAACAGTCTTTCTCAGGACTACACTCACCCGGATGATCACATTTCACAACAAACTTCAACACCTGGGTTCAAACCATTTACTGTACTCTTAAATTATATTTTTCAATCATTTTGTATAATAACTCTTACTTTCAACATATGCCTAACTTGATCTCCATTTGGTAC
Organism: Actinia tenebrosa; assembly: GCF_029948245.1. Classification (NCBI taxonomy): domain Eukaryota; kingdom Metazoa; phylum Cnidaria; class Anthozoa; order Actiniaria; family Actiniidae; genus Actinia; species Actinia tenebrosa. Next base: position 3,879,309 of record NW_028292583.1, read on the forward strand.
CAAGCGTGGATCATCTGCATTCAAGCCTTGATCTTCAACATACTTTTTAAACCACATTAAAGCTTCATCAGGGCTTGCTCCTTCCATTCTCTTCCTCTTTAGTTGATTCCTGACAGCCGCAGGTACCCGATGTTTGTTCACATCTGTAATATTCCCAGCCCCGTGGCTCCCGGAGAAATAAATCTCCGACATATTTGGATCATCTCCGTATATGCTAACTTTACACTGAGCGTAGCAGTGACGTCGTTTCCCTGTACAGTTGGCTCTCGGTGTACAACCATAGCGTCGACCAGGACAAAAAAGGCACTCACTGACGAGAAGATAACGATCGATGTTGGATCTGTTACTCAATGGACGCATTCCATCTTTCAACTTACAACCTACGTTTCCAGTGATCGTTGGTCTCTCAGCTCGGCCCGATGGAGTATCGATCATAGCTCCGTTTCCAAAGTTCAGCCGTTCGAAGTTCCAACTGATTTGCTTGGCAAAAAATGTTGGAAGATCAGCGACAGGAACTTTCATGGGCTCGCTCCACTCCGGAACTGGACACAGTCGACACATGATTTCCTTTGTCTATAGCCTTTTTCCAGAAGTTTGACGCAGCAAAGTAACCAGATGAGTTATTAGTTTCTTCAGGGCATGCAAATGAATGGAAGCATTTGTACTGTGAGGAGATCTTTAGTGTTTTCTTTTTTACAATCTCATGTTTGAAAAAGATGCCATTTTGATTTCAAAGGGACTATAATGGTGCGCTTGTTTTATGCCGGGCAACCGCATACAGCCATCTTGTAATATCGCAGTCCCCTGTAGCACAATTGTTCTGTTTTCTGTCGCTAAATATCTTTATTCTTTTTTTTTTAATTTTATGTTTTCTATATATTTTCTTGTCTAGTAATTGTTTAGTTTCATTATCTGTTTCCCTTTCTATTTTGCCCTTTTTTTTCTTTTCCAGCTTTGCCTTTCTTTTCTTTCTTAGTCGCTTTTCGGGCTGTTTTCGCGATTGTTTGTTTGTTGTTTTTTTTCAGGAGGCGGTTATCGTTTATTTCTGTTCTATTATTCCAGCAACTCTTAGTCATAAAATAGAGAACACTCACAAATTTCAAACCTTACTTGAGTCGGTCGAAAATATCCGAAAATGTGCAAGACCGTATTTTTTTCATGTTACAGATCATCAGCTTTGAAATCTTTCAAGATACAGAAACGTGTATGGCGAAAATCCAACGGGCTTGGGTATCAGGCTTGGAAAAACTGTAAAGAATGAGGATCGGTAACAATCCCACTTCCGGTCAAGGCATTGAGTACATCCGGTTGCTTTGATTTCAGACATCAGATAACAATAAACAGATGCTCAAATCAACCAATCACAGCTCAGTATACTTTATTGCCAGAATATCTCCAATCCGGCTGCTTGACCCGCGAACCTCGCATACCAATAGTGGCCTCTACCTTGCCTGAATTCTAGAGAAAACAGTCGAGTTGTCACTTTTCTTTGGACTTTGAGAGTCAGAATGAAGGTTTTACTTCTTTTGGCATTCGTTGTGCTAGTGACTGCTTTTGCGGAGGCAAAACCAAAATGGAAGGTGAGATTCTGTGTATTTATGAGTTTATTGAACCAGGGGACTTATTCAATCTCTCATGGCTGTCAGTCCTTACATCAAGTAGTCTGTTATATTCGCGAAGTATATAGTACCCATCACGTTAAACCTCAGAGAAATCATTCTCTTTACCTATCACACCAATCCAGTGTGTATTACCCCGACGTGGCAAAACAACAGTTGTCCGAATTAATGAAATGCTTCTTCTGTTTCTAGAAGTCTTGAATTACAGTCATTACATTCTCATTGAGATGGCCTTCTTTTTTGGGCTTCTACGCCTCAGATTCTTCACTTTTGCTTATTTATATCTTTATTAATAGTTACAAATGATAGTTGATAATATCTTAGAGAGGGTTTCGCTTTACGTGGATGTTTTTGGCTGTAATCTAGAAAGCGTGAGAACAGAGCTGTCTTTGTACGTAGACGGGACAGGCGTGAAAGTTGCCCTTTGACCCACTCTCGCTAAAGCGCTAAAGCAGCTTGACAAAACGAAGCCTTGTATCATCATTTCTCGACTTTAAAACAGATAGTCCCTTCATAAGGCCTTTCCCTCCTTTCCGACACGATTTTTAGTTTGATTCCCTCATTTTTTGCTCAAATGTGAGAGTTTTTTTTGGCAACTTTCAACTCGTAAAATAATTTCTCCCAGAGACGATCCTTTTGCGTGACCTATGGAATTTGTCTTATGATGACGTAACTATCCTTTTCGTTCATACTCTTTATTATTGTTTTAAATTATTATTATTTTCGTGTTGTTAAAATTAACAAAATTAGAAATATAATAAAACTAATAGTGATAAAACCTGTTTTTACTTGCGCATGTTAAGCTCAACGTAAACTGCGCAGTTGTGTTGTGCTTGCATCAGTTGCTGGAGACTGGAAAGCAGGCGCTTGATAAACAATTATTCTGCAGCAAATGTTTCTTTGTCAACTGAAAACGCAGAAATTTTCCGAACATTCCTTTCGTTTGATGTTTTGTTTGTAGAAAGTTCTGCAAGAGAGGAAGCAAAGGATCACCGAGGAAAAGCACAGGCAACGTACGTATCACTACTATAAAATGACCCAATTGTTCCTTCTATTTCTACATGCAATTCATTATCACCAATCGATTTAGAATTCGAAATTAATTGCGAAAAATTTTCTTCTTGGTTACAGACTGCAGTGAGATAGAATGCCCTAAGTATTCTGCCTGCAAGATCAAGAAAACTGGAAAATCCGTCAAAGTCATTTGCGTCAAGTAAGTAAGCAAGTTTACGTTTCTCAAGATTCATTACAAAATGAAAATGCACTATTTTATCTGATTTTGTCGCGGTTCAATCCTCATGCCAGATGCAAGCCATGCCCAGAAGAGGCGGAAAGTCGCCCAGTGTGTGGGACTGATGGTAACCAGTACGAGAGCCGCTGTGATCTGAACTATCAGGCCTGTATGCATAATAAAATAGGCCTTCTTAAAGTCAAATGCCAAAGTACTTGCGCCGAATGTAGCGGTAAGTGTAAGTTGCTGTTATGGTTATTTATGTACAGTGGCCCATAATGGACATGCAGCAAGTTAGATGAGTTGCGCATGCTGCAAATAATGAGAAACAAGTTGCTGCAAATAAGAAACGAGTTGCTGCAAATAAGAAACGAATTGCTGCAAATAAGAAACGAGTTGCTGCAAATAAGAAACGAATTGCTGCAAATAAGAAACGAGTTGCTGCAAATAAGAAACGAATTGCTGCAAATAAGAAACCAGTTGCTGCAAATAAGAAACGAGTTGCTGCAAATAAGAAACGAGTTACTGCAAATGAGAAACGAATTGCTGCAAATAAGAAACGAGTTGCTGCAAATAAGAAACGAATTGCTGCAAATAAGAAACGAATTGCTGCAAATGAGAAACGAGTTGCTGCAAATAAGAAACGAATTGCTGCAAATAAGAAACGAGTTGCTGCAAATAAGAAACGAATTGCTGCAAATAAGAAACCAGTTGCTGCAAATAAGAAACGAATTGCTGCAAATAAGAAACCAGTTGCTGCAAATAAGAAACCAGTTGCTGCAAATAAGAAACGAGTTGCTGCAAATGAGAAACGAGTTGCTGCAAATAAGTAACGAATTGTTGCAAATAAAAAACGAGTTGCTGCAAATAAGAAACGAGTTGCTGCAAATAAGAAACGAATGGCTGCAAAGTTGTTGCAAGTAATAAAAATATGGTGCGAAGAAATAAGATATTGCTTTAAAGAAAACGAATTGCTACAAATAAGAAACGACAAAAACGCAGGAAAGTCGTACTCACGTTTTTTGCAGAGATGAACAGAAATGATTGGGGAGCTGGGTACTTAATTGTGCGTGGGGACTGGAAAATGCTGGCCCCTTTGGGTAGACATAAGGTACTCGTAATGCCACATGAATATAAATTACAACCACATATAGAGAGAAAATATACCGAGAACCAAAACCAAGTGGAGTAAAAACACTTGCCACTGAGTAAATTAATTATAAATATGAGAAGAAAGGAATCAGGTAGTCACTCTGTCTTAAAAAAATAGAAATAAAAAGAAAGTCTTTTCTGTTTACGATGGGGTTTGAACCAACGACAGAAATTTCAATTAAAAAAAAAAAATTAAAAATGATTCCACTGTGCCATACCCCCGAGACATCCGCAGAGCTGGGGCGTCGTATGGACTTCGGACCTGACGGCGATTAAATCCTTCTGCCCTTGGGTGCACGAATTACGCAAGAAAATGTTCTAGCCGAAGCATCAGGGGAGAGACCAGCCGGCCCCCAGACCATATCGGCTGATCCCTTGCATCTCTGCCACGCACGGAATCGGTTGAAAGTATAATGTCAAAAAGTCTAGTCTATTCGATCCATTGTTTTCAGGCTATTGTTATGCTAATTAACCTGGAACCGTGGTCCAGTGGAAAAAAACTTGGGCTTCCATGACACTGAGTCAAGTCCGGTTGAGCGAAGTTAGTACCTGGATGGGTGACCTGAATCTTAAAACCTATCTAAAAACTTTTGCAATATTCTTTTTTTGTAACTTTAAAAATATTATTAAAAGATTCGTTAAGTTTAGAAATTATTAAAAATTAAACTAAGCTTCTGTACTGAAACTAGACCAGTCCTAATCGACAAACTGGTCCGCAGTACTTATCATCTATAACACGCAGCAACTCCGTTTATTATTTACGGCAACTCGTCTAACTTGCAGCAACTCGTTTCTTATTTGCAACAACTCGTCATACGTCCTGCATATCTCTTATGGGTCACCGTATCATAAAGTTTATGAGGGGGTGACATACGTTGATTTTTGCGATCAAGCGAAAAGCACCCCTTCAAATGCGGCTGATAAAAACTCCAAACCACCAAACCGCACTCCTCTCCCACTAAAAGCAAAACTTTAACTGACTATTTTTATTTATTTATTTTTGTTTTTTGTTTCAGGAAATCGAGTGAAGGAACACATGATCGACAGTAACAGACTGCCTAAAGCAGATACGAGGGATAGTGACGGGTATCTTACCGAAGGGCAGCCTGAAGAAGAAGAAGAAGAAATGGAAGAAACTGAGGTATCACACACATGTGAAATTTGTGCTTCTCTAAAATTCCTTATATCTCGGAATGATTCAAATGGGTGTGTGCGGCAGTGTACTCGTTCGGTTCGTTGGGTTCAGTTCCTTATAAATGGAACTTGCTGGCTGAGTGTGTGCCTAGATATTACTGATGTAGCAACAGGTCCAGTTAGTTGGATAAGATCTTAAGAAATCTGAAACCTATTTCAGACCTGGACTTCTGATGGTCCAAAAAAAAAAACCCGGCTCTTTCTTGGTGTTGCAGGGCACCTGAGGCATGAAGACAATAAAAAATAACCGAGAACAATGAGTTTGGAGCTAAACAATACCCTGCAATACAAAGAATGGCAACCCAGAATACGTTACATCTTGCAACACCAAGAAAGACCCTGAAAAACGCTAGGTCGCACGCTCAGATTAAATTAAGTCCTTGCAAGAACTTCACTGTACTGATAATAAATGTTTATATGACCTTAAAGAATATTAAAAGTTCCAAGAGGTACAAGAAATGGAATCAATGGAAGAAGTACAAGCATGACTTCCAGAAGTACAAGATGCAAGTGATGCAGATGGCTGGCATGCAGCTAACAGATGAGAGTAAGTTGCTCAGTAAAGGACATGTATCTCGTCTTACAATGAGGAACTGTAAATACTTCGAGTTTTTGTCACTTAAAAACTTTACTTTAATGATTTTACACTGCATAAAAAAAAATAAAAAGCTATGGGGAGAACCTAAAACAAGTGACAGTTTTTGTCACTTATTTTAAATGTATATCATAAATCATCCCTTGAGCCAATCGCTTGGAAATAAGATTTATTTAAATCACTCGGTATACTACGTAGTATTTTCAATGTTTTCTTTTAGAGGAGTAGAAAGTTCAGGAGAATACCTGGAAAAAACTCGAAATGCTCATGGTTCGAGTGTCCTTACTGAAACGAAATATATTTTTTCTCCAAGTCCTGAAAATCTCACCGCGTTATTTTGAATTTGTTATAAATGACTAACTCAGGACTGTCGTTACTGTTGAATATCGCATAAGAATAATGCCGCCTTGAAGAACGATGTAAAGGATGTATTGAGGATCATGAATGGTTGATGCATGTTGACGACGGAGTTGGAATATAAGTGTAACAAGAATGCATGATTTTGGTGTTGACATTGTGGTAATGTTGATGGGTGATCAGCGTAGCATTGATGATGATGACCATAATGATTGAAATAAATATAATGATGGCACGATACAGTGGTAGCTAGTGTTGGTGTTGATAGACGTAGTGATTATGCATGATGCCATGATTACATTGCAATATGATGTATGATGTTGGTAATGACGATGATGATGGCATCAAATCGATGTTGATAGTCGTGAAGTCATAGGTATTGATGATGCTAACGCCGGATACTCTCTATGATCTTATTGATATGATGATGATACAACATGACGAGGACATCCTATAGTAAAACATGTTTTGATTTTTTTTTTCTTTCTAGACAACTGCTCTCAGTACGAGAACGCGACTTTAGGAAGTCGTTTGTTGGACTGGTTCCACGTTCTAAGGTCAGAGTACATCAAGCACAACCTTAAAAAGGCCGGCAAGCCCGTTGTCCATCCAATAATTCCTCAGATGGAATTGAGACAAGCGCATGAACCCTACCCTTGTGGTGAGTGTAACATACATTGAAGACCCGCCATTCACCAGTCACATTATCCCTAGAAATAGATAAGATGCCCACGCGTTGCGCTCGTCCACGCGAAAGCTCTAACATCTTTGACAAAGCATGCGCATAGTATACAAGTATAATGATTGAATGAGAAAAGTTTTGATTTTATTCGGAGCACAGAAAAACAGTGTTTTCAACGATTTTCACTTAGGACAGCGTTTTTGATAGTTGCGTTTCCGGTGACCCATTTTCACAGATACGTGTGAACTAAAGCGCAAAACATTTACCACGAATAAGAGAATGTTCCATCAAGTTCAGAAAAAGCTGTGTAGAGATACGTGAGGACAGGCAATGACCTTTGCTTTACCACGCTCGGTCTATAAGAATATAAAAACCATATACCTATAAATCCTATTGTAAGATAACTGTTATAAATCTCGCCTTCTGAATGGTTGGTTGCGCGTGCTATATGAAAGCACACAGCACATGCGCGCACTTTCCATTTCGTCATTGCTATCCAAAATAACTTCTGGCGTTCTGAATGGTTGTAGCGCGTGCTTTATGAGAGCACACAGCACGTGCGCGCACTTTCTATTTCGCTACTCCTATTCAAAATAACGGTTGTAATTAGTATTTTATAACGCTGGTATTCGCCGTGTTTTTCCTAATACTTCTTTCGTGTTCTGCCAACCCCCTCGTTCTTTATAACTGCACACAGCACACGTTCGCGTTTTCTTTTTTTTCTCGATATCTTTAACTATTCATTGCTGTGGCTTGTTTCATTAGGCCATCACCATGACGAATGCCGTGAGCCTATTAACTTCATGTTCCATTACCTGGACATGAATGATGATCACGTGTTGGGCCAGGAAGAGTTGCTGGAACTCAAACAGATCCCTTATGAACACTGCATTACGCAGTTCCTAAACAGCTGTGACAAGACCAAGGACGAACAACTGTCCGTCCAAGAATTTTGTGAATGTTTCCCCGTTGGTAAGAAACTGTCAATATTCGTACTACTTCAGGTTCCATGCAAGAGCCCCATACTATTCCTCCAGTGATATCACTATGGATCAAACAAAACTAATATTTTCGCTCCTCGATTATCACATTTTTAATAAATTAACTTGTTTAACCCCAGAACCACCCTGTCTTGCTAAATTGAAGGATGTCCCAACCATCGTCCAACGAGGCCAACCAATCCCTCTTCCAGGCCACTTTCTACCTCGATGTGACACGGACGGGTTCTTCCTACCCATGCAGTGTCATATGAAGGCAACGGCTGAGTTCTGTTGGTGTGTTGACCGTAATGGTGGCAAAATCGAGGGCACCTACAAGAAAGGAAAAACTGATTGTGGTACGTCTGAAATACAGTATCCCCTTCCTGCAGGATTGGCTCCCGGCCATCATAGATAAGAGTACAGAAGGCGATGCTAGGTTGCCGGGAAGAAAGGGATTTGTTGAAGGCAGATCAACCCTACAGGCTATCTTAGTCGTTCCTCTACCCTTCCTCTACTTATAGATGCTGTTACGTGAGACCGACTACTCATTTTACAGCCAATATCAAAATGTTCCACCAATTCTCTTTTTTTTCAAATTTGTGTTCTTTATGAGAATATTGCCGTACTTAGCCCCGTAACTGCGCGTTGTGATTGATTGAACTGACTGAAAGGCAATGGGAAGCCATTTTAGTGTTACCGCATGTCGTACGTACGTGCTGTCAATCATCAGTACCGTTTCTAGTACCGTTTGGTAGAGTGCATACTATAAATCTATAAAAATGTTAACTAACAAAATTGTACAAATTAGTGCAAAGTTTGCTGATCTACGGTCTACTGAGGTCTACTGAACTTAATGATCTGTTCAAATTTGGGGAATTTCTTACAATGTTTTCTTCACGCGAATATATGCTATGCACTCTATCTATGAAAGGAAATACCACCTTAGTTATCGAAGAATCATGAAAAATACCACTTGCATTTGATGAAAGTGGCTTACCACTCGTTTCCCGCGCGTGCCGTGTGCCATTCGTTACATATCACATGACAAACACACACGAATAACACCCATCCCTTTTTCTTTCAGATGACAACACCATCAACCCACGTGACAATGAAGACTTGTAAAGTGGAGCAATATATTTTTTAAATCGTCTTATTTTAATCAATATCTGTTAGTTAAATTTATAACTAAATGTAGCAAACCCGTGGTGCTGGTATTGCATGGTGAAAAACAGTTAGATTTATATTTTTAAGATCGAAAATTTTTTAATTACCAAAAAATAATAGCCGTAGTAATTAGAAATGATTTGTAAAGTTTGCTAGTTTTTTAAACAAGTTTTATGAAAAACATAACTGGAGTTGATGACCAAATTTGAAACAACGAACTTAGCTGTTTAATAAAGACAGTGGGCATTGTACCGTTTCTCAGACCTTCACAGCGTTTTACATTTTAGTTTTTATTATTTTCTATTTGCGGTTTTTGGCTTGTCATTTCTATCTGGTTAGGCATTACCGACGCAAGCCGACGCAAGGAATGCAAAATCTTCCGTACTCTAGCGCTTGCGTGGCTTCCCTTCACAGTTAGAACATGGAGTTGCGTCTGCTTCGGTCACTAGTGAAATCCATCTCGCGAATCGTAAAGCCATTTTTACAACTATTCCAAATGATGACTATAATCGAAATAGGTGACCATAGGTCTACGATTAACAAGTAAAAACAAAAAAGACAGAAGGAAGAAAAAAAGAGTAAGACTTTGGGATTGAGTACCAAGCCGAACGAATAATGACGCACTTAGCCTGCGTAGCGGCTCTCTGGTCTTTTTTTGCGAGGAGTGGGGTACTATAGGCCAAACTAAATTATACCGCTACAAAAAATGCTTTTCACAGGGAAATTACATCATAAATATCAACATTGCGTAAAGCGCGCCAAACAATAACAAGGAAATGTCCATAAAAGGAGTTTTCTTCAAAGCAATAAACATTGCTTATCCAAAAGCAGTTACTCCAAGAATCGTTTTACAACATCAAATCAGAAGGCAGATTCATTTTGCTTTACGCTAGGGCAGCCTGTAAAGACAAGAATGATCTTAAATGATTTTTGACACACTACAGCCCCTCCCCGGTTAGATTCTACCGGATGTGACGTCAGCTATGTCAACATCCTGATCACCGTTATTTAAACGCAGCGAATCTGTAATTGATAATCACTCTTCGACAGGAAACTTAAAATGGCGACCAATTTGTTTTTCAAGAGCGTTGCTCTATCAATATTTGTGGTGCTCGTAAGTACAAACATGTGTGCTAAGTTTTTTGTTTTAAGAGTGAGTCTTTTTGATCATTTATTTACTTAAAGCCTAATATGTTTGCTCAATAGCTGCCATCAAGCATTCAAAAGCCTCTTAATACAACCACAAAACCCACAAGCTCCAGCATCGGTAAGTTGTCGAAACAATCCGGCTAACAAATATCTATATCTACCCGTAAAATTCTCGGCAAATCTTTAAGTATATTCTTATTTCTAAATGCACTTTGATCGAGGAAACAAAGGAAGACATAAGTTGCAATTTTAAGATCGGTTTTCTTCGATGACATGTAAACTTGTTGTTTGTCATCAAAAGCAACATTTGCATGGCTTGTAACCACAAGAACGTCATCACATATTAAAACATCTTCCCTCTCATTCATCATGTCATCTTACATACCAACACGTAATAAATGGATAACATTCTCTAGAAACTAACTTTTAATTGCTTTAGGAATCTAAACTCTTAAGAACTTTTCACTGGAAAGTTCTCTACAAGTTTGAGTTGCAGCAGATAAATTTGATCAAGAAATGACGAATTAATTTCCTAGAATCTTAAAATAGGATTTAGAATTATCAATTCAAAGTGCATATTTTAAATTATTGAATGGATATTAAACAAACATTAAAGGAAGACGGCACTTTTAATCTCAAAAGTGCGCTTTTAAGAGCTCAAAGGTTGAGCTTTCTAACTGTTTTGTAAGTAAACTTTATTTGATAATAGAAGAGGATAAGGAGCAGAAAATTAATATCCATTGTTGGTGATAACAGGATTGACTTTCAATTGCTAATACAAATTTCCTTTTTAAAAGGGTTTATAAAACAATTCTGTTATTAAAGACAACTTTTAGAAAGGATTTAGTACGAAATAAATCAACGAAACAAGAAAATAAATAATTCAAAGATTTTCACTTCAACTGTTTTAAAGAACTACTTTTATCTAGTAGCTAGCTAGGGCGGGATCTGTAGGGTACATTCCTTTCTGAAAGCTTTATCTCTAAATTCTTTGAACTCTTATTTTGTTATTGTAAGGACTAGGCGTATGTCAGCTACCCTTAAAACCAGGATATTGTATGGGATACTTTCCACGGTGGTTCTACAACCACAAGACTAAAAAATGTCAGCAGTTCATCTATGGAGGCTGTAATGGCAACAGTAATAACTTCTTGTCCAAAGCTGCTTGTCATTTGACTTGTCATGGTAAGTTGAGAACAAAAACAATCCTGTAAAATATCACTTCCTTTCCCTGGGTAGAGGTGGTTATACTCCCATATGTAGCCTGCATGGTACTATTCTGCTGTATAGGGTATGGTTTTGCGGGATTGATTTTTCCCCCAAGATATTCTTGTCGTAGTTAGAGCTAGGGTTTTCCAATCCCATCATACATTACTATCACTAAGCCACCCTCAGTAACCCCCCTCCCAGGCTTGTTTTGTATGGGTCTTGAATAGGATGAGACCAAACTTCAGTCCCTGTAACCTTACAGGTTAGGGTCAGCCATTATAAGTGGGAGAAAAAAGGCTCTGCTCACAGATAAGCCTCTCCCTTTTCAACAAGCCAGTTCCTGTTTACATAGGTAGATTGTACCTCATCTTTTTTATCACAAGCATATCTTCATATGCATTCTTTAACTATTTATCATGCTTTTTTCTTGCCTAAATTCCAAATCCAGGATTTTCGCAAGGGGATTTGAACTGGTGAACCAAACCAAAAAAAGTGCTGTAGTTTAGCAGACCAAAAAAATAAAAATAAAAACCAGCTTCTAGATTCTAATTGTATAATTCCATAAGATATCCATACCACACTCATGGAGGAAGCTGGAAATTCTGGAGGGGAGGGGAAGTTAGAGAAAGAATAAAATTACAGACTTTGTATGAAAGAAAATTGGAAGTTCCTGGGCCGGGTAGTGGCATCCTTTTACGAATTTCCTCTGTGGTGGGGGTGTGGATATTTTCTGGAACTACACATTAGAGGGGTAGTATAAAATCCTGATAATCTAATTTTGGGGTTCATGGTTGTCATTTAGGGTGTTTAATCATGGTTAAACATCCAACTTGGATCTGCCCCTAAGTCCACAAGAACATGAGCGTTAATGTTATCCCAATATTGAATAAGACAAAATACTTGATGTTGTTATTATCTTATCCTAGCTGGTAAGCAACAAGGATTAAAAGTACATGTTCCCCCCATATCAACGTTCAAATCTACAGTAAAAATCTTCTCCAAGGAGAGAAGGACAAAAATAGGTAAGTAGAATTGAACTTTTCTTAAATGTATATCCTGATATTCTTCACTAGGGTTTCATTACTATTTCTATTGCTATATGAGGGGTTTTGGAGTAAGATAAAAAGCTTACGAATTTGCATTTTTACTGTTTTTATTTCTAAAGTTCCATTGATAGCAGTTGAATTTCAACTGAAGGATCTACCAACATTAAATATAGGTACCTTTACCTTTTACTGTTTCATAATATTATTATAGATCTTAAACCAAAGAATTCTGTGCCTCTTTTGTCACCTCCACCACAAAACCAGACTATAAAGGCAGCCCAGCCATGCGAAATTGAAAAGACAAAAGCAATGGATTCAAATCAGAGTGGAATATTTGTACCAAAGTGCGATTTTCAGGGCAACTACGAGACAGTGCAGTGTTGGAAGCCACTTGGTCTCAAGGAATCCTGCTGGTGTGTGGACAAAAATGGAAGAAAAACTGGCGAAGTTCAATGGGGGAAAAGTTGCCACAAGACATCACTTAAAGGTAAAAAATAGCCCTTCATCCTTTCAAAATGTTATCAATGCTCTGACACTACCTCTAGGTTGATTGAAGTCAGGGTATGGCTAACTCACAAATCGAATCCTGAAGCAACCTTTGGGTTGATCTAAGTCAGGGCATGCCTAACTCACAGATCAAACCCTGAAGCAACCTCTGGGCTGTTCTAAGTCAGGGCATGGCTAACTCACAGATTAAATTGGAATTTAGCTAGCCCCTGTCACAGTGCCACCCTTGATACAAAAAAGGCAGTCTATAACTGCATTCTACTGCTTTATGGCAGGCAGAGATAAATTGCATATAAATCTCATAAAGCTATGCTAAGCGTTGTGCATTAATATGCTATAGCTAACTTGTTTACATATATTATTTTTTCAGTTACTTTTGGATAAATAAATAAGGCAGAGTGCAGCTCAACTTGGAATATATTTCCTAAGGCCATTTACCATCATTCAGCACATTTTTGTACCCACATATCTTCATGGTATTCATCAAACATATTTTAGTCCTTTTTAGTGAGTAGAATAGAATATTTGGCTCAAACATTTAAAAAATTATATGAAAATACTTAATATTATTAAGTGAGATGTATACCTTTTTATGGTATGATATATTAGGACATTTTTGCATGCTTTCCGTTTATCTATTAGGGACCATTTATTATCTAATAGAGAAAGTATACTTCTTTAAGTCTCCCCTCCCTGATTTTCAAGGCCAAACAATTTAGAAGCCTCTTCCTTATTGAGAAGAATTATTCTCTAAAGCATAAACTTCCAAGAATGTTAGATCCCACAAGCACGTTTTCACCCATTTTTATTTCACACTTCCATGAATAACAAATGGTTCTATAGACTATGTGACATATATCTTTTTCGTAAGATATATCTATTGATATTTACAAATAATCTAATCAGATTTTATCTAGTATTTAGTCATCCATATATTATCAGATGATTGTTAGCCGTATATTTAGCTTTATTCAAGCAAGTTATTGAAAATCCTTTTTTAACACAAAATTTTCAAAACCTTTTTGAAAGATTTTTAGATAAGTATAATAATGTATTTTAAAAGCAATATTTCCTATCAATATTTTTTCAACAAATAAGAAAACATCTCTTATTCCAAATGTATAACTAGTACATAAAACAACTTAGGGTTATAAAAATGAATATATTTTTTCTTAATTTAATTTCAGTAAAGTTTTTTTCTTATGTTAACTTTAACTTTTTTACATTGATCCTTTTGTATCTTAATAAATGTCTTTGTTCCTTTTAATTTATTGTTTTGTTAATGAATTGTCCAGACCATCCTTTCAACCATGCATCATAGTCTCACACAACAATTAAATAATGTGTGCACCTCAGAGCCAAATACGAGTCAAGTAAGGGCCAAGGTCAAGATAGGTCAAATTTGCTCATAAAAACCTGATATTATGAACAGCAACAGACACGGGGGAAAAGAATAAATTAGTTAGAAAAGTAACATTCAAACATTTAAATTAAAATGGCCATCAACTTTTATAACCCTTTCTTAATATCCAATGAACACACCCAAATTGAAAGTTTAAAATTTCAATAAATGTTTTTATCGCCAAAGGTTATAGGCAATAGGCAAAAAGGGATAGGGGCTAGGTCATTCCAAGTTCCAAGAATAGCTGAAATGACTTGTTTTTCTGCTTCTTATTCTTGTCAAGAACATGGACCTTAGTGTTGAGATTGATAAATTATTCTTTGTATGACCTATCGCCATAATCCTATAACATTCAAGGTTAACTAGAGATCTTATCCACTACCTAACTCAATATTATCTATCACTCATCTATCTATCAATCATCTATCTATGTATCTTCATCCACTATCTCACTAACACTTACTGTTTATCCAGTAAATCCAAGCAGTGTTTTATTTTAGGGTTGTGTCATGAAGAAACCAAAGTCACATAATCCAAGTCCTCTTTACTAATAGTTTCAGGTTCAGTAAAAATCCGTGAACTAGACGACCTCGAGCGACCTTCAAAACTTGTTTCCTCTGAATCATCATCCTCGATGATGACATCTTCGTTTGCGACATTTTCATTCTCCTGTTGAGCACTATTGTCTTCATCGGTTTGATTGTTGCTGTCAGTTGCAGACCCCAAAGACGTAAAGCTTGATAAAAAGTCTGAGATTTTTTCAAAAGAGCTTTGCGTATCCCCTGCTGTGTCACCTGAATCTGCTTCAATAGCAGTATTTTGATCTCCAGAATCAGAGCTTTCTCGTACACTTGAATCGCTCGTATCTTCATCAGCTGTTTTACTCTCTGAAGACGGATCATCTGAAGTAAAATTTGACAACAATTCACCTGTAATCTTATGTAAAGAGCTCTGTACAAGGCCATCATCGTCTGTAGATTCCTCAGATTCCTTCGTGTCTATTGACGTTTCTTCTTGTGAGTCAGTTTGCTCGACTTCAATTGATTCTGTGTCGTCTGAACTACCTGAAGAATTAAAACTTGACAAAAAGTCTGTAATCTTTTCTAATGAGCTCTGTCTACGTTCTTCAAGGTCACCATCGTTTGATCCTCCAGATTCAACATCTGTAGTATTTTTCTCTGTGTCTGTCGAAGTTTCTTGTTGTGAGACGTCAGTTTGCTCGACTTCATTTGATTCTGTGTCTTCTGCCGCAGAATTTGAGCTTCCCACCGACGTAAAGCTGGACAAAAAGTCTGATATTATCCCTAGAGAGCTAGATTTGCTCTCAACATTGTCATCATCGTCAGACATCTCTTTAATTTGGTGGGAAAAAAATTGTTTTTCAAATGTTTTCTTTGTCGTAAATTTTTGGTCAGTACTTCATGTAAGACTCCATGTAATGGCACTATTATACATGGTTCTACACTGTATACATACACGATATAGGATATACTTATAACGTTACTTATATCACTGTATTCATGTGTATTCACTGTATTCATGTGTATTCATGTGTATTCATGTGTATTCATGTGTATTCACTGCAATCATGTGTATTCACTGTTATCAAGTGTGTTCACTGTGATCATGTGTATTCACTGTATTCATGTGTGTTCACTGCAATCATGTGTATTTACTGTATTCATGTGTATTCACTGTATTCATGTGTATTCACTGTAATCATGTGTGTTCATGTGTATTCACTGCAATCATGTGTATTCACTGTTATCATGTGTATTCATGTGTATTCACTGCAATCATGTGTATTCACTGTTATCAAGTGTATTCACTGTTATCATGTGTATTCACTGTGATCATGTGTATTCACTGTTATCATGCGTGTTCACTGTGATCATGTGTATTCACTGTGATCATGTGTGTTCACTGTGATCATGTGTGTTCACTGTTATCATGTGTATTCACTGTAATCACGTGTATTCACTGTAATCACGTGTGTTCACTGTAATCATGTGTATTCACTGTAATCATGTGTATTCACTGCAATCATGTGTATTCACTGTTATCAAGTGTGTTCACTGTGATCATGTGTGTTCACTGTATTCATGTGTGTTCACTGCAATCATGTGTATTCACTGTATTCATGTGTATTCACTGTATTCATGTGTATTCACTGTATTCATGTGTATTCACTGTAATCATGTGTGTTCATGTGTATTCACTGCAATCATGTGTATTCACTGTTATCATGTGTATTCATGTGTATTCACTGCAATCATGTGTATTCACTGTTATCAAGTGTATCCACTGTTATCATGTGTATTCACTGTAATCACTGCAATCATGTGTATTCACTGTTATCAAGTGTGTTCACTGTATTCATGTGTGTTCACTGTAATCACTGCAATCATGTGTATTCACTGTATTCATGTGTATTCACTGTTATCATGTGTATTCACTGTGATCATGTGTGTTCACTGTTATCATGTGTGTTCACTGTGATCATGTGTGTTCACTGTTATCATGTGTATTCATGTGTATTCACTGTAATCATGTGTATTCACTGTAATCATGTGTATTCACTGTAATCATGTGTATTCACTGTAATCATGTGTATTCACTGTAATCATGTGTATTCACTGTATTCATGTGTATTCACTGTGATCATGTGTATTCACTGTGATCATGTGTATTCACTGTCATCATGTGTATTCACTGTCATCATGTGTATTCACTGTCATCATGTGTATTCACTGTCATCATGTGTATTCACTGTGATCATGTGTATTCACTGTAATCATGTGTATTCACTGTAATCATGTGTATTCACTGCAATCATGTGTGTTCACTGTATTAATGTGTATTCACTGTTATCATGTGTATTCATGTGTATTCACTGCAATCATGTGTATTCACTGTAATCATGTGTATTCACTGTATTCATGTGTGTTCACTGCAATCATGTGTATTCACTGCAATCATGTGTATTTACTGTATTCATGTGTATTCATGTGTATTCACTGCAATCATGTGTATTCACTGTTATCAAGTGTATTCACTGTTATCATGTGTATTCACTGTGATCATGTGTATTCACTGTTATCACTGCAATCATGTGTATTCACTGTTATCAAGTGTGTTCACTGTATTCATGTGTGTTCACTGTGATCATGTGTATTCACTGCAATCATGTGTATTCACTGTTATCAAGTGTGTTCACTGTGATCATGTGTATTCACTGTATTCATGTGTGTTCACTGCAATCATGTGTATTTACTGTATTCATGTGTATTCACTGTATTCATGTGTATTCACTGTAATCATGTGTGTTCATGTGTGTTCACTGTGATCATGTGTATTCACTGTTATCATGTGTATTCATGTGTATTCACTGCAATCATGTGTATTCACTGTTATCAAGTGTATTCACTGTTATCATGTGTATTCACTGTGATCATGTGTATTCACTGTTATCATGTGTATTCACTGTAATCACTGCAATCATGTGTATTCACTGTTATCATGTGTATTCATGTGTATTCACTGCAATCATGTGTATTCACTGTAATCATGTGTATTCACTGTATTCATGTGTGTTCACTGCAATCATGTGTATTCACTGCAATCATGTGTATTCACTGTATTCATGTGTATTCACTGTATTCATGTGTGTTCACTGTGATCATGTGTATTCACTGTGATCATGTGTATTCACTGCAAATATATCATGCATGAAATTAAGATTCAGAAACCTGCCAATTATTATTTTTTTGTTATCAACCAAACTGTAGTTAGTAAAACAATTTTTTTTATTGGTTGAGCAAATATATCATGATTGTGATTGGATAGCTTTACACACCTAATACCTTATAAAGAAGCAGTTGGTCATTGTCTTCTTTGATCAGTACCTTATGCGGAAGACTCACTCTATCATATCAAACAAGTCATAAGTAGCCACCTTTTAACAATAAACTGACCCGGGACCAACCTTTTGGCCTTGCTTCTTCCTACGACGGACAAACGTCAAAACCTATTATAAACGGTTTGGTTGTATGAAGCCAAAGGAATACCTTATTTGGTTCAAATTCCACTTTGTCGGAAATCCCTAATTCTCCCATTTCACACCCCCATAATGCCTTGCGTTTTGGGGGGTTAACCAATCAAAAAACTCAGTGGCGGATCTAGACGTGGGTTTTGGGGGTTGCAACCCAAATGTTAATGTTAATGTCAAGTCCTAGCCTTCCTTTGCACTAGGTTTAATATTTGATGGCCCTGATCCCATTAATTCCTCTAATTAGCTCTTCCACCTTTCTTTAAAGTGCTAGTCTTACGAAAACTACACCATCCCTGGATATATATATAAATATGTAATTTAGTTTACTGTCCTAATTCTTTTTCGATTCGAGACTGGGAAGATGTTGCATTTAGCCTGTAAAGTTTGACCGTTTGAGTCCGCCATTAAGCGATTGTGTTCAACGTTTAGTGATTCAAAGAAAGTGACGTCATACGCGCAACCCTTCAAAATTCGCGGCTTTTCACAATGTATATTTACAACTAAATTCCGATCACTTTTGATTCAAAAGTGAGCCTTAAACCAAGTCATTCTTTCTTACAGAGAATACTGTAAAGTAAGTGTGGATAAAAAGGATGCCCGTTGCGATAAAACTAGCATTTTAAATGCTATCTAAATTAAAGTACATTAAATCGATCACAGACGACATAATTAAAACGCTTTCATTTTATTAAATAACCCCAAAATTGTACACCAGAAGGTCACTTCTCTTCACTCTATTACACTGGGATATCAGGAATTAAAAAGGGGATATTGTGAAATGGCCGAAAATGGTAAAGAGGAGAAGATATTCTCCAAGAGTGCCATTTTAGAGATTAAATCACTGATGGATCTACAATTTTTAACTTCGTTCAGTTATAGTGATACAGGTTATGATGAAGATTATGTGTACGAGATTCAGATGATGATGTCAGTATGTCTGAATCTTGAACTTAGGCTTCTATAGTGGTTCTCAGTAGTAGTAGTACGTAGTTGACCAAATTATCCTGTTAATTAACACAAGTTTGTTGCTGTTGTTGTCCTTTAATTGACTTCAAATATATGTATATGATTTGAGAGGTAACATTTTATTAATTCAAAGAGTGTACATTTGCAAACAAGGAGGAAACCATCACAAATATCTATCTGCTAGTATGGATATTTTACGCTGTATACCAAAATTGTATGGAGTTGGATGTTTTCCTATTGAGATGTTTTATAAATCTGCTTGCACAAAGGTGTTAGTTGACTTCATCGAAACCCAGATCATTCAAGGAGTCAATTTTCTACAAATCTCCGCTGGGATTGCTGCAACAAATTTTAAAGAGTACTGTGAAAAAATGGAACGTTATTCTCTCTTTCACAATCATTGTGGAAATGATTCGGATCAGAATGATTTTGAAGGGTTTTACAGCAATATTCTGTTTTCGTTTCCAAGTAACGACAAAATTATGGAAATATTCTTAGCTGACTTTAATGACAAAGAACCGAATTATAAAAGGGAAATGGAAAAATGCGCACAAGTTAGTAAAATTATAACATGCGACCATACTTTTAGAATTAGTAAATATATCGGGGCTTCAAGAGCTAGTGACAACAGGTTTATTCGGCAATTTGAAAACTTATACATAGTGATGAACGAGAATCGCCAAATCGTAGGCTGGCGGCTTACAAGATCAACGGCGTTTGAGGAAATTAAAGATTTATTACAATATTTAAAGAGTGTTATGAGAGAAGGGCTTGAAACGGTTATCGTCGATGATTGTTGTAAAGTGAGAAAACAATATGAATCAGTCTTTCCGGGCGTGGTCGTCAAGTTGGATTTGTTTCATGCTGTACAGAGAGTCGTGAAAACTTTTCCAAAAGGTACTGAAACATCGAGACAAATATCTAAAGATTTTGGGTTAATATTTCGCAACGACGGAGATTGTGAACACCTTCGCAATCAGCAAACGCCGCAACCTGATGTTATTGAACAAAATCTAAATAATTTCCTTATTAGATGGAGAGAACTTTTGAACTGTAACACTCAAACTAAAACTCTACAAGAACTGGAAAATTTAAAAATACATATACGTAAGGGATGTTTATCAGGACTTCCACCGGGACAAGGCACTGAGTGCAACGAACGTCTCCACCACACCTTAAACGAGAGTCTTCTTTGTGGTGCCACAACTATAAGTCCGGAAATCGCTGTTGCAGTTTTAAGTCTGATTTTTTATGGAATAAATGTAAAGAAAATGGGCAAAAAACACCAAAGCAATGCAAGAGTCGTACCTTTTATGCCTCTTCCAAAATATAGCTTAACTGAAAGCGATGCCGAAAAAGAGAAAACGAGTTACTTTAAGAGCGCGACACAGAATGCTAACCACAGTTTAGATAGGGTTTGGGAACAGCGTAAAGTTAAAAACATCAAGAACTTGGACACAGATTCATCAGGATTAGTGGTAATTGAGACCATCGAGGATATGTTCAACGATTTCGTGGCAGCGATGATTTGTGAAAACACAATAATGTTATTCGACACACTTGAGAAAGTGAAAAAGCAATGCAAAGACAGAAGTTTTAACGTCATGGATATTCCGTGGATGCAGCTGACTGGAGTAAAGAATGTTCTGTTAACAGACAATGGACACAACGATATTTCCCAAAGCGAGCAAGAAGATTTACTTAGCAGAAATTTAACCTCACTTAATTTGAGTCGTGATCCAGTAGCAGGAGATGGCGACTGTGCTTTTGCCAGCATTATTAAACAGCTTCGTAAATCAAACGAATTGCAAACGGAAACAACTTTAAAGAAATACTTAACAGACTTAGGCTTAGGAGGAAGTTTTGACGAAGACGTCCATTTCCTTCGTCAAATTTTTGTCAACGCAGTGCAATCAAGTGAAGACTATCAACAAATGCTTGGAGTTGATCAACAGGAAATGAACTATGAAACTGAACGATTTCGAGATGAAGGGACCTATTGTGGGGAAATGGGAGACTTGATAATGAAAGTGTGTTCAGATGTGTTGAAAATTCCCATATTGGTCGTCACCAACTTACCTGGATTACCATATATTCCCTTTGTACCCGAACAGCAGATCGTGACAGAGATGCTATGCATGTCCTTTAATGCCTATGGTCCAGGTCATTACGACGCTACTTCATTGCTGAACAACGATGAAGGTAATTTGAACGATATCATATCAGGGACTGGAAGGGGTTTTACGTGATCTGTTATTTGACTTAAATCCGCGAGTGCATGATTCGAGATATCATAAGTTCTCATTCATGAATTTTTTGATATATTCAGTTTTAATTCACGGGAAAAAAAGCGCGTGATTCGTGAATTGATCGAAATATAGTCTTTTGAAATACAGTCATACGAAGTTTGGATAACAAATGTTTCATTGTTATTTTATCTTTTATCTTATTTTATTTTATCTTTACAGAAAATGCCAATGAGGCCGCTTCGAACGGTCAAAGAAAAACCTGTTCTTGTGGAAGAAATAAGAAAGGGCAAAGTGTGTCGTCTTGCATACCATTCGACACTGACACTGACGCTGCGCGAGCTGGCCGGAAATGTCCTTGTGTGATGGAGGGATTGTCCTGCTGCAACAGCTGCAGATGTAGAGGCTGTCAAAACAAGGATGAAATAAGCACAGACACAGAAAAGGCACAGATGTCCTGCAGGTGCGGCGAAAGCGCAGAATATAAAGAATCTAAAGAATACATCGCATGCAACGATACAACACGAAAAACAAAGTGTCCTTGCTTCAAAAACAAGAAACCATGCGGAGAACATTGCTATTGCAAAAACTGCAAAAATGTGTATGGAGAATGCACTAGGCCTTACGATGTTTCGCATAGTCCAGTTACGAAAAGAAAAAGATCAAACCCCTCACCATTCAAGAAGATGCGGAGTGCTGATTACCTATTAGAGAAAGGAAGCAAACCGACTTCTTCCGTGTGGTCAGAATATGAAACATGTATGCTTTTCACTATAATGAAAGCTATCCTGTCCTGTTTGGTACCACTTTCAGTAGGAAACATTACCCAATTGTACAACCATGTTACGCAGTCCACAATTTGTGAGGAAACTAAACTACCCGTGCGTTCAAAGAAAACTAGCGAAATTCAAGGAAAGTTGAAGCAGATCGAAGCGAAGCAAATGGTCATCATGGGAAAATCCGGTGGTCATGGTGAACATTAAGCAAGACATTTAAATTGAATAAATAGAGGATATTAATGGGCGCGCTGAGATAATAATGATTAATAATGATTAGACATTTTATCGAAAAGGAGAAATATAGGTACTTTGTGGATAATTAAGAATATGGAGTGCAAACAATTAATCTGTGAAACACTATTACTAAATAGTACAAAATATTGCTAATTAAACAATAGAAAACAATGGAATTTGCATGAAATTGTGCTATTTAGTATTACTAAAGTTTAACGGTTATAGAGTACAAAGACTAAAAGTGTGCAACGCTTCGCACTATTTAGTGAGTAATTAGTGCTAATCAAACAATAGAAAACAATAGGATTAGCATAATGTAGCAGTATTTAGTGGTATTTATGTTACACACTTATAGTGTTGTACTCTATTGTTTGCACTCTATTTATCAATCTACGAAAGTTAAACATAATCATCATTTTAATAGTTGCTATTATGTTATTGAACGTTGCTGTTTGTAAAAAATATCTTGTTAATAAATACTGTACGGTGAAATTACGATGAAATCAACCTACAAAACGGGTGAAAACGCACTGCGCATGCTCGTAACTTTGTCGTAATTTACAACATACAAACAATAAGCAAAAACTTAGGACATTTCAATGGTTTTATAACTCCAAATATACTTGAAGTTTGGTGGTATACTTTTACTAAGAAAGGAGACAGCCAAACACTTTGCATAACGACGTTTCATACCTCTATTATCGCTGTCCCTTTTATTCTCTTAATTTTTTCTATTGTCTTATAATTTTCAAAAGTCATTTTAAAATAAAAGAAAATTTCCCTTCAATGTTGCCCTAAAACTGCTGTTTACACATGTTTTTTTCTCTCGCAATGTTAATTGTTTATTTGTCGCGTTGCAACCGACCACAACTCAAACATTTGTGACAAGAAATCAAAAAGCTTGAAATTTTCTCTGCGAAGTTCAGTATTCAGGATTGCACTGCTAGACTAGCGAAAAATGAAAAATGAAGCGTTTTCATGAAAATTAAAATTGGATTTTTATGCTGTAACAAAAATATGAAATTGCAATGCAAGGTGAGAAAAAAATAACTGCCGCTTGTTAGGCAAAAAATATAACATAATAATATAATATAAAATAAGTAATATGTGGAAATTTTGTTTCGCGGATTTCGCAAGCACTGAGAAGCCAAAGCACTCAAGTTCAAGTTTAATGTAGTACTGAATCTTCAAAATTATTCTATGATTTTTTTTGTTTTTAATTCTGTTATTTTAAGTTCATTGTTATGGTATAATGAAAAAAGAGAAGGGGGTCACCGTATTGGTTAAAAGATATAAGGCTATAAAAGGAGGGATTTTTCAGTTTCCGCACGTTTTTTCCGAAAATCTTCCTCCTCTACTAAATTTGAAAATCGTTTTAAACTATAGAAAATACACATGATAACAGTGAACACGCATGATAACAGTGAATACACATGATTGCATTGATAACAGTGAATACACATGATCACAGTGAACACACATGAATACAGTGAATACAAATGATTGCAGTGAATACACATGAATACACATGATCACAGTGAACACACATGAATACAGTGAATACACATGATTACAGTGAATACACATGATTGCAGTGAATACACATGAATACACATGATAACAGTGAATACACATGATTGCAGTGAATACAGTGAATACACATGATCACAGTGAATACACATGATAACAGTGAATACACATGAATACAGTGAATACACGTGATTACAGTGAATACACGTGATTACAGTGAATACACATGAATACAGTGAATACACATGATTGCAGTGAATACACATGAATACACATGAATACACATGATTGCAGTGAATACACATGAATACACATGAATACAGTGAATACACATGATAACAGTGAATACACATGATCACAGTGAATACACATGAACACACATGATTACAGTGAATACACATGAATACAGTGAATACACATGATTGCAGTGAACACACATGAATACAGTGAATACACATGATGACAGTGAATACACTTGATCACAGTGAATACACATGATTGCATTGATAACAGTGAATACACATGATCACAGTGAACACACATGATTACAGTGAATACACATGATTACAGTGAATACACATGATCACAGTGAATACACATGAATACAGTGAATACAAATGATTGCAGTGAATACACATGAATACACATGATCACAGTGAACACACATGATTACAGTGAATACACTTGATCGCAGTGAATACACATGATTGCATTGATAACAGTGAATACACATGATCACAGTGAACACACATGATTACAGTGAATACACATGATCACAGTGAATACACATGATCACAGTGAATACACATGAATACAGTGAATACACGTGATTACAGTGAATACACATGAATACAGTGAATACACATGAATACAGTGAATACACATGATTGCAGTGAATACACATGAATACACATGAACACACATGATTACAGTGAATACACATGAATACAGTGAATACACATGATTGCAGTGAACACACATGAATACAGTGAATACACATGAATACAGTGAATACACATGATTGCAGTGAATACACATGAATACACATGATAACAGTGAACACGCATGATAACAGTGAATACACATGATTGCATTGATAACAGTGAATACACATGATCACAGTGAACACACATGAATACAGTGAATACAAATGATTGCAGTGAATACACATGAATACACATGATCACAGTGAACACACATGAATACAGTGAATACACATGATTACAGTGAATACACATGATTGCAGTGAATACACATGAATACACATGATAACAGTGAATACACATGATTGCAGTGAATACAGTGAATACACATGATCACAGTGAATACACATGATAACAGTGAATACACATGATCACAGTGAATACACATGATTGCAGTGAATACACATGAATACACATGATAACAGTGAATACACGTGATTATAGTGAATACACGTGATTATAGTTAATACACATTAATACAGTGAAGACACATGATCACAGTGAATACACATGATTACAGTGAATACACATGATAACAGTGAATACACATGATCACAGTGAATACACATGATCACAGTGAATACACATGATCACAGTGAATACACATGAATACAGTGAATACACATGATAACAGTGAATACACATGATAACAGTGAATACACATGAATACACATGATAACAGTGAATACACATTAATACAGTGAACACACATGATTGCAGTGAATACACATGAATACAGTGAATACACATGATCACAGTGAAGACACATGATCACAGTGAATACACATGATCACAGTGAATACACATGATCACAGTGAATACACATGATCACAGTGAATACACATGATCACAGTGAACACACATGAACACACATGATTACAGTGAATACACATGAATACAGTGAATACACATGATTGCAGTGAACACACATGAATACAGTGAATACACATGATGACAGTGAATACACATGATCACAGTGAATACACATGAATACAGTGAATACACATGAATACAGTGAATACACATGATCACAGTGAATACACATGATCACAGTGAATACACATGATCACAGTGAACACACATGAACACACATGATAACAGTGAATACACATGATTGCAGTGAATACACATGATTACAGTGAATACACATGATTACAGTGAATACACATGATGACAGTGAATACACATGATCACAGTGAATACACATGAATACAGTGAATACACATGAATACAGTGAATACACATGATCACAGTGAATACACATGATCACAGTGAATACACATGATGACAGTGAACACACATGATTACAGTGAACACACATGATTGCAGTGAATACACATGAATACAGTGAATACACATGATTGCAGTGAATACACATGAATACACATGAATACAGTGAATACACATGATTGCAGTGAATACACATGAATACACATGATAACAGTGAATACACGTGATTATAGTGAATACACATGATTACAGTGAATACACATGATTACAGTGAATACACATGATTACAGTGAATACACATGATCACAGTGAATACACATGATCACAGTGAATACACATGATCACAGTGAATACACATGATCACAGTGAATACACATGATCACAGTGAATACACATGATCACAGTGAATACACATGATCACAGTGAATACACATGATCACAGTGAATACACATGAATACAGTGAATACACATGAATACACATGAATACACATGATCACAGTGAATACACATGAATACAGTGAATACACATGAATACAGTGATATAAGTAACGTTATAAGTATATCCTATATCGTGTATGTATACAGTGTAGAACCAAGTATAATAGTGCCAGTACATGGGGTCTTACATGAAGTACTGACCAAATTTTTTTAACGCACCAAACCACTGACCGCAATCACAGCGGGCTTTAGTAGTGACGTCACTCACTAGTTACCAGATTGCACTCGTATTTACACAGGGAACCCACTAGAAGAGCCGTATTAATATAAAATTTCAAAAAGAATCAACCTTTTTGAGAAATAATTATTTTGATTTCTTGATTTCAGTTCCCACTTGCTTCACGTGGGATTTTTTAATTTATTGATCCAGATATCGACTGCTGAAACCGTAATGCAGCCAAAACATTAACTCCCTTTTTGTTTCCACTTGCATAAAACCTCTATGACACATGCGCAGTTTAGTGCGAGTACATCCCACAAGAGTTAATGGCTCAAAGGATATGATATTGTTTTCTGAAGCAAAAATAAGGCGGTTTCGAAAGTACAGCATACGGTTGCTGAACTGCGCATAATCCACTCAGGACTGGGAATTTGATACTGATTAGCTTGTATAATCGATATCAGATGAATTAAATCAGTGTTAGCAGCGTATCAGTGCCTAAATCCTTATACATAAAAATGGTAAAATTAAGAATAAACAACTTTAGTAATGCAAACACTTTAAATTCCAGTGACTTTTAGGCAACACATGAATACTCTCCACAAAGTAAAGGCTAACCTTGAGCAACAGATAACTCCAAACCGCAGTATTCTTCAAATGACCTATAACAATAATGTCATAGGTATTGCTTTTATATTTACGCAAACCTGTGCGCAAGAAAAAAACCAAGTATAACAAATGCGTAACCAATTTTTAGAATCTTAATGTGTTGCGAAACATTCTCACATCTTAACCCTTTTCAATATTTTAACAAAAAATTCGATTTCCACTTGCATATAACCTTTATGACACATGCGCAGTTTAGTACAAGTGTATCCCACATGCGTTAATGGCTCAGGAGAGATTAGTTTGTTTTCAGAAGACAAATGATATATTTTCAGAAGTGCATTCTACGGTTTTAAAGTGCGCATAGACCATTCAGGATTACTCGTACGTTGGTACCTCTCTTTTTAAGGAGGCATTGATAATCAAATGATGGGTCAGAAAGATCGTTTGAGTTTATGAAAGAGTGCAAAAAAATAATTGGAATTTTGTGTCTTACGAATATTTATTGATTTGAATCGAAAAAAATGTTTTTAATTGAGACGGTAATTGGAAGGTTTTGTAATAAACCTGTCCGACCTTGATGAGAAGGGGATTTCAACAAATGGAAATTACCAATCAGTTGCATCATATTCTACAAGGTTTATAAAAACATTCATACATGAAATGAATATCCTGAAATAGGCCATTTCACGGATCCCGTTACTCAAAAAAATGTATTTGCAATTGAACTTTCGCTTGCTTTTATATGTGCGCAAGCCCACGCGAACTGACAGCAAATTCATTTCCATCCCAGTATGCATTTCAAACGCATCCCACATGGATAATCCTGTTTGAATAGGCAATTTTAGTCTCTTGGGATTTGACGTTTTTGCTCCTGCAGATAATTTATGCCTAGCGCAAAAAAAGGTAACAACGCTCATGAGAGCGGTGCTCGAGCCAAGAAGTAATAAAAGTAAAAAGTTTAAGCAAGAAAATGATTGATATCCAAACAGCGAGAAATGCAGTTAACCTTCAACGTGTTTTCTGGATTAAGGGTGAAATAGTCTTGCATATTTTCGATATGGTTCATAAATTTATGGATATTTGTTGAAGAAAATGAAAGATTAATTGGTTCATATCTTATCTTAATTGTGATCTCCTGTCCACCTTCGTTTTGTCCTCGTTAAAAAATATGAATGAGCTTGAAAAAAGAAGATCCCACATGCACCACAGTGGTGGTATTACCTAGGTAGTTGCATTTTTATAAGACGGAGTGGTTGGATGGGGATGCGGAGGATCCTATATGGATTTTCATCTACTTTTTTAAGGATCTTCCAATGTTGAGATCCTTCCTTGCTGGATAACCAGATTTATGGGTCTTCCATGATATCTCCCCGTACAGAAAGTACGATAAAAGGCTAAAATAAAGATACTTGGTCGAACAGAAATCTTGATAAATTGTACATTTGTTAACAAATTGTACATCCCACATGGACAGTTGTGTCCGAAACATAGAGAAGGAAGGCACCTGCGTAGGCAGGTGGTGGGGGTAGATGGAAAACGAAATGATGAAACTAAAATTTGACTTCTAAACATAGACATTCTAGAGTGTCTCTATAAAACTGAACACTTAGTATATATCCAAGATTCTTAATTAGTCTTAAGGGTCGGATCAAAAGTACCCCCTTTAAAGAATCAAAAAATAAAATTGTTTTGGTATAAAAAAATAAATTTGTTATAAATCAAAAAATAAAAAAATAAAAATAAAAAAAGAATCAAAAGAAAAATTGTTAGGGTTATATTGTTAGGGTTAGGGTTATATTGTTAGGGTTAGGGTTATATTGTTAGGGTTAGGGTTAGTGTTAACCCTAACCCTAACGATCTTTACCCTAACCCTAACCCTAACCCTAACCCTAACCCTAACCCTAACCCTACCCAGCTAAAATTATTGCTAGGGTTAGGGTTAGGGTTAGTTTTGATCATTTTTAAAGCTAGGGTCAGTAGGGTAAGTTTTTTAATTTTTGTGTGATGTTTTTTTCTATATCCAAAACAGAAGAAATGCTTGTTTGAAGATTAAACCTTGGAAAAAGTAGTGAAAGCAGTAGTTTCTTTTGCAGTCGTTCGCACGACTGTGCAGGAGATTATAAATCCAGACCTTTGCGCTGCATATCATTCCTCCATACAATTTCACACGATTCATCTACCTCTTTCCTACCAACACTCGTGTCCATGTGGGATGTTTTTGTTGACAAAATACTGTTCTGCTAATCTTAGTTCCCTTAAGTTGTGTGCGCAAGCATAATACATGCAAGTATAATAACCGAAGGATTAGGAGCGCCAACTCTAATCCCAAGGGAGTATAATTCTCTAGTCCACCATAACCAGAAGCAGGTTTATTAATGTGGGATGCGTTTGAAATTTGGGGAGGAGACCAAAGAATCTTCCTTTGGATTAAAATGGTTAGTATACTGTGAAGATGGTCAAAACTATCTTCTAAATAATCAATTGCCATGGGTCATTTTTAAAAAGAACATTTACCATAACCAGGCTAGGATATAAAGTACTCCAAGGACACACTCAGTGTTCGATAGGAAAAATTCAAGGTCATCAGTATTAATAATATTAATATGAATTAATGATATGAACTGTTTGACACCAAACCATTTTTCATTAGATTAATTAGCCGCATAGTAGCTCTCAATCTAACTGATAAAGCATAACACACACCACATCAAGTGTTTGAACCTTGTTTTTATTATCTCTATTCTTAAAATTCATTTATTGATGATATTGATAAAATTATTTTCTGCTTCTATTCATTGATATCGTTAACTGAAACCCATCACTCACACCCTCCTTTGCGCATGTCAAGTTTGTTTTGGAATCACAGAACCTTCACTAATGAAGGTAGTTCATTTTACATGCAACTTTGATAATAAGGAGTAGAGAAAGATATCAAATATTTCCTCTTATTACTGAAAATCGTCACCCAGTAAAGGATGAGAGTTACCATATTCCTTGTAATATTTGAATTATACACACCAGGACACGTGCAATGCACCTTACAGTTAATGTAAAAAAATACTTCTGGCAACGACATCTTGTCTCAGGATCCATTAATACTTGTGGGATGTACTATCCTGAACTGCGCACGTGTCAAATATTTGATAAAGTTTCTTCTAATAGACTTCTTAACTTGCGCGTATTGTTTTCCTACTTTAAAGCACATGTCATTCCCTAGAGCATTACTTTTTTGTTTAACGGTTGTGCATGAGAAGGCACATGAATATGGATACAATCAAACACATAGTCTCATTCTCAAGAGAATGACACGTGGTCTGAAATGGGACATTACTCTCAAGGTAAAGAGGTCTATTACGTTAGCACTTGTCAACAATGTTTTGAATATTCTACTTGTATTTACGTCTTCAGATCTAGACATTTCAGCAGCAATTTTTTAAATAAAACTCTAACAGATATTATGTTTTAAATTTCAGGTTTAGACCACATCAATACGCATGCTCAAGAAACTTTTCATAGCAAACCAACACTCTGCTGAAGAGGGCGGTCTGTCCTTCGTATCTGCAAGAGAAAAAAATCGCTTTAAAGTGTCACATCAATGCTATTTGAAGTGAGTTGTAACGCTTTGAAAAAATTGTGGTTAGTAATAAGCAAAAAAAGTATTAGAGAGAGAGACATGTTGTTCTGTGTCTTTTTATGTGAAATCAAGAAGGGAAAAGTCGAAAGTGGAATATAGTTGAGAGATGCGGCATTGAAGGTACGACTTGGTGTCAAAGGCTCTCTGGTGTCATAGTATGGTGCCTGAGTATAGAAGAGTTAGAAGTTTAACAGGAAACTTTAACGATGCGATCACTGCCCAGGACGAGAATGAGATTTACAGTGATTGGACGCTGCTGTTCGACTTCCAACCTTTGCACTGTCCGTTCATTGCCATCTTTTGGGAAGAAAATCTAGGTTAAGATGAGAGAAAGAACATTCCTTTTCCCCTCCTTTCCCCTCCCCTCCCCCTCCCCAGGGAAAAAAGACAACGGCCGAAATATATCGGAGGCTCTGTCCAAGCAGGTCAGGTGAGATTTTGTGTCAACACTTCTCTCAATCAAATTTGTTAAACATTAACGTTGACAAATCTAATACCAATGTTTGTCATATGACCGATCATTGTTTGATTTGCGATCAAACAAAGCGATATAGACGCGTAAGCCCTTCATTACGATACGAAAACGACTAGATGACTTAGCTTATTGCAAGAACTAATCTCAGATGCAGACGAAATAAGCTACATCGAGTGTAATCTTGTGATGTCACCTTGAAGTCTCGCGCAGCTAACACGAGGTCCAATAACTTCCAGCCTTGAGATCTACCTAGGCCTATTTGTAAAGCTTGGTGCTATAATTGATTTGCATTGTAATTATGTCTAAGCAAAGAAGTGGCAAGAGGAAGAAGAAGGCTAGTACACTTTACCTAAAAAATGACATTGCAATAGCCATGAACAAATAAGGTAAGATAACCAATTTGCACAAGTCACAACAAACAGTCCTTTGACAGAAACGCAAATTGGTTGCGAACGATTAGCCTGAGCTAAGGTGATGGAGTTATGAGGTCTTGAACAAACTCCAAATAAACAGTCGATGACAAAACATGCAAAATGAATCTTTCCTTTAAGAAAAAATCATCCTCTTATTCAGTATGCAAGTGCTGGCTTTGTTCTCATTTGAAGTGCAATGAAAATACATCATTATCGCCAGGAACCAAGTCCAACACCGGAAACAGCCCTAGAGGGTTTGTGGAAGCCGTCCCTCAAACGTTAAACAAACGTGGAAGCAGCTTGTGCGCTTATGATTTACGAGCAAAGATGAAGAGTGTGTTTACAGAGACAAGTCAAAACTGTATTATCAGTACCTTAGGGGCAACCGTCCAAAGCGATCAAGATATCATTAAATTAGATCAAATCGATAAACAATCTATATTCTATTCTTGTCAGTCAAAATTTCTTCACAGTGGCGATAAAAAATGTACGGAGTGCAGAAGAATAGATTTGCATTCCTTTTCGCATGTAAGAGGCCTTGACCTAAGAATGAGAAGAACATACGAAGACTCGGTGGCTACAAATCACGATCACTTCACCAGCTTCGATTCTAAAGGTACCGAAAAACTTGTGTCGATTTTTTCCAAAGACTGTGCCGATTATTTGTGTCATGATGAACAAGTATGTAAAGGCAGTTGTTTGATTCATGGAATACAGTGTGTTCGGTGCTTGGGAAACCAAGGTGAGTTGAATCCCGTGTGTAGAGAGAAATCACAAATCACGAATTTCGAGGCATTTGTAGCTCCATTTGGTGAAACCATAGACCAAGGAAACATAGATAGCCATGACTCACTCGATAACCCTTGTGAAAGGTCAAAACTTGTAAAGGAATAGGCCCTTTGCAGCTAGTGGTCACGTGCTTGGATACCGCTTAGCAACACAAAACTGGAGAGCAAGCCTTCCAGTAAACAAAAGTTGTAATAGGTCAAGCACGCGTGGTTTTATACGATAGTTTCATCGTTCAAAACGCTTAATCCTTTTGCCCTATCTACAAACACAGTAAGATAATCTTAAATTCTCTCCTTTGGACTCGATTTTTGGTTCGAAGTAACGATATTCTTCGCGTTATCGCGAAAAAATTGTCACCGCCGGCCCGCTCGACGGCTGAAAAACATGGCGACTTCGCAAGGTATGTACTTCAAAACTCTCCTTTTTTTTGGTTTCTTTTCAATTATTGGACTTCTAAAATCTCTAAAATAACAGTTTAGATTGTGAATGGTGATCGATTGTAATTGGACGGCATTTTAATGGACGATTTGTTTATTTTTTGTGAGAGTGATTCCACGTCTAAAGTCAAGACTAACCCATGTTTACATATATTCGCTGTAGATGTTAGAACTCCCGACGAGCCATCACATACCAAGAAAAATTCTTCGTACTGATATTTTTATATTTATTTTTGTTTTAGATGAAGTAGAAACTCAAGACATCTCTATCTTTCCTTCCCTCACCTTCGATGATGTAGGGAGCTACGCTATAGAGAAGTCTGGCTGCACAAGCACTTCGAAAGCGTACAAATTTATGGCGGAACCAGGCTATTTACATGACGTTAAAGGTACTTGATAGCCAAAATGTTTTTTCTATTTCATTATGATATGAATGGCAGACAATTCACACTAATTTTTCCAATTTTTTAGTGATATATACCGACCAGTGCGTGAGAGTTAAATGCAAGTGTTACCGCTCAATGAGGAAGTCTGAACCACCGCACATTTTAGAGGTGTCAGTCCAGAACAACAATTTGACATTGCTGTCTGGGCTGTGCTCATGTGTAGCCGGGGCAGGTGGATACTGCCATCATGTGATCGGGCTTCTTTACTATTTAGCCCTTCTTAAGCAACTGGGACATCGGACATTGCCTGATGAGCTAACATGTACCAGCATGAAGCAGCGTTGGAGCATACCTAGAGGATCCAAAATCGCACAAAAAGAAATACAAGACGTGCTAGTGAAAAAACCCCAACTTGGCGCTTCGTACAGTAGATATATCAAGAGTAATTTGTATTCCCCATCTACCCAGTATCCTACCCTCACAAAAGAGCACTTTAATGGCTTCCAACCACCTTATCCTCTCTTTACAACCATTCTGCCCAATCAAGA
Organism: Actinia tenebrosa; assembly: GCF_029948245.1. Lineage (NCBI taxonomy): Eukaryota > Metazoa > Cnidaria > Anthozoa > Actiniaria > Actiniidae > Actinia > Actinia tenebrosa. The sequence continues at coordinate 3,913,568 of NW_028292583.1, forward strand.
TCAACTTGGCAATATCCCATTTGTACAGAGCAAGTTTGGAAATGTCCCAAAAGGCTGTGTCCTGTCATATCAACAAAAGATGTCAACTGACTACATCATAAATGATTTTACTTGCACTTCTTTCCCAGAGCTTCCCCTCTCAAGTGCAGAGGACAGATTTAATAACAATGTGTCAATCTGTCTTGACAGTCGTCAACAATCTATATTTGGAACATTGTCTGTGACAACAGAGTCATCACTGAGAGTGCAGCAGCAAACAGTCACTCAAAGTCAGAGTGATGTATGGCACCTGCTCAGAAAAAAAAGGGTAACAGCAAGCAAATTTGGCATTGTCGCTCGCCGGGTGTCACATTTTGACACCCTTGTCAATCAGCTAAACCCCACCAGATTTGTACAAACTGCAGCAATGAGAAGAGGCATTGAACTTGAACCACATGCTGCCATGGTCTATGCTAGCAATGCAAAGGGTGGAAGAGTAAACCTCTTCCCATCTGGGCTGATTGTCCACCCAAAGTGCCCATGGCTAGGTTGTAGCCCAGACAGGAAAGTTTATGACCTTGATGCCGTAAATAATGGTCAGAATCCCTTTGGCTTGTTAGAAATAAAGGTCGTTAAAGAGGGGGAAACATCATTTGACAATGTGAGGTATCTCACCAAGGACCAGAACACTAACCAGTACAAACTGAAAACAACAGACATTTATTATTACCAGATCCAGTGCCAGCTTGGACTCACAGGATTAGAATGGTGTGATTTTTTCAGTTACATTGACGAAAATTTGTTTGTTTGCTCTAGAATTAATTTTGATTCAGTGTTTTTCCAGCAAGCAAAGGACAAAGTTGATAGTTTTTTCTTCAATTACTATTTACATTAATACACTAAGATTTTTGTTGTTGTTCTCAAACCATGGCCAGATTTCTTATGATAACATAAATATAATAAAAAATAAATTAAGATTATGAATTGATTTGTCATTAATAAAAATAATATGATATTTATCATATTAGTATTATATTTATTTGTGCTATTTAGATTTTGTGTTTGTTCATTAGTTTTTTTTTTTGAGTTTTCATTTACAAACAAATTGAAATAGTTACAAAAAGCAATCCAAGACACATGATAAACCAACCTGCATTAAAGATTATCTAATGGGTTATGTAAGCCACATTAATCATACATTCACCAACTTCTTACAGACACTATGCCTCATTATTACCATTGGATAAAATAAGTGGGCCTTGAAAATTTGTAAGGAGGCAGGCTACAGTATATAACTGATTGACTGAACCTAAAGTGGACAATGGCACATCTGAATCAAAAAAGTGGTACTCTTTGACTCTTCTTATTGCCCTCTCGACATGAATTCTAAGACTTGCTAGTGTCTTTGTTTTTTGAACATCTGCGGCAGAGAATTGTTCCTGACTTTCAAGAAACGGAGGAATATTTAACTCTATCCGCTTCTCCCTAAGTAAATCTTCAATGTCAAACCCTTTGTCTGCCATGACTGAATCACCAGGTTCTAACAAATCTAGAATGCCGCTGCACCTTGTGATTTCCTTATCACTAATCCCCCCTGTGTAAAGGCTAGAAACGAAGCTAATAGCTCCATTAGGGGTAATGCCTATCAAACCCTTGAGTGTAGTATTACTCTTATAACTAGAATAAAGCTGCGACTGAAGTAGTAGGGAGGTAGGTGTTTGAACAAAAATCTCTGTACAATCTAAAATGACACGTGTGCTTGCATAAAGCTTTTTAAAACCTTCTGGCATAAACCTATCAACATCTTGCCTTGAAGGCCAGATCACTTGACTACCAAGAAGAAAATACAAAAAATTAGTCCATGTGATCAATTTCCTGCAAACTGACGATTTATGTATTCGGAACCTATGAGCTAAATCCTGTCCGAATAGACCTAGTTTGAGGCGTACACAAAACATAAACAATTCATCCACAAGAAGCATATTTCTTGAGTCTGGTCTACTTTCTCTTTCTCCAGAGGCATAACAATATGTCATTTGTGCAGCACATGGCTGCAAAAACTTAAAAAAGAACTGAATATGTAAATAGGATGGGAAACCTGTATAAAATCTTATGATCTCATTGTCTGTGCCAAATCTCTCAAGCCCAAATTTATTAAGTGCTAATTGTTCTGCAGCTTGCCTCTTAATGTCCTCAATTTCTTTTGCAGCTTCAACTTTAACCCTTTTTATTTCAGTGAGGGCAGCTGCAGTTTCATTTCTACTTTGTTCAAGTTGCTTTTGTGCATCTTGGAACTGTGCTCTGAGTGACTGGACTTGTGCTTGTAGGTCATCCATGCTGAAGGTTGTAGAAGTGCTGGGACTATTATCTTCATTGTCATCACTTTCATCTGTCTGAGTGTCTCTGTAAAAAGGTTTTGAAATTATGATGACACTCAGTTCACACTCAGTTCACACTAAATAAAAAATTATAAAAGACTAAATTATTAAAATTATAAAATTATTTTGGTTTAAACCAAAATAAACATCAAGTACAATTCCATCAGTCAAGTCTAAATGAAATGTATTGAAGTAGAAATATGTGATATTCATTACCTATCTACTTGTCGAATTATCTTTCTTCTTGCTTTGGATTTGGTTGACCAGTCAAAGATTGATGGTACAGCTTCTCTTTTTAGCAACTGACGTCCAGAATCAGTGGGAGGATTGTAATCTTCCTCAGTGAAGTGTTTTGAGCACACTCTGGTACTTTTGTTAACCTATTATAAATCAAATGTCCTTTTAATAACAATGTAACTGTATTCAACTATTTTTATCTTCATTACAGTTTTTTAAAGATCCACAGGCAATTCGTATTGTGCATTGATATTGTTAGATTCCTATATACCTTGAAGTGTGGGCCCACATCTCTTCGTATCTTCACCAGCCATTCCTTTTTCAATTGCTCATCCCTTGCACGGCCTGGTAAGCGGTGAAACTTTAAATCAGGATGATATCGAGAATCTCCGTTACACAAGGGAACACAACAATGATACGAAGAATTTTTCTTGGTATGTGATGGCTCGTCGGGAGTTCTAACATCTACAGCGAATATATGTAAACATGGGTTAGTCTTGACTTTAGACGTGGAATCACTCTCACAAAAAATAAACAAATCGTCCATTAAAATGCCGTCCAATTACAATCGATCACCATTCACAATCTAAACTGTTATTTTAGAGATTTTAGAAGTCCAATAATTGAAAAGAAACCAAAAAAAAGGAGAGTTTTGAAGTACATACCTTGCGAAGTCGCCATGTTTTTCAGCCGTCGAGCGGGCCGGCGGTGACAATTTTTTCGCGATAACGCGAAGAATATCGTTACTTCGAACCAAAAATCGAGTCCAAAGGAGAGAATTTAAGATTATCTTACTGTGTTTGTAGATAGGGCAAAAGGATTAAGCGTTTTGAACGATGAAACTATCGTATAAAACCACGCGTGCTTGACCTATTACAACTTTTGTTTACTGGAAGGCTTGCTCTCCAGTTTTGTGTTGCTAAGCGGTATCCAAGCACGTGACCACTAGCTGCAAAGGGCCTATTGGAAGCGGTAGAAGAAACGTCTGTTGTTGGTGGTGTTGGTGTATCATGCTCAGGGAAACGATTTTCTCTAATGAAACACAAAGTAATGGTCGCTAAAGATAGTGGATCACACACAAGTGAAGATGATAACAAGTACATTAAATTGAATAACAATTTCAAAATGGTTATTGAAACTTCGTTGAAAGACGATAAAAAGATGGATAAACCAATGGTTTGTGGTGAAGAAAACGTCTGGGTTAGGATGGACCGTAAAATGAATCATGAACGTTTAACGCCCATGGGAAAGACTGGAAAAAATAAGAAGTTTGCGATAACAGCAACTGAAGAAAAAATGACTGAGAGAAAAAAACAAATGGGAAACAGGACTTTTAAGAAAGAAAACTTTGTAGATAATACTGCGGGAAGGATGAAGGATTTCCCCTTTGACCAAAGAAAGGATATTAAAGAAATAAAAGGTAATGAGAAAGTGGGAGAGATCCAAGTGACGGAGGAAAAATGGAAGACTGTAAAGATGGCTTGGAAGCCTTCAGGTAATGATCTGGACAAGGACTTTTTCACTACTTTTCCTGGAATAGCATTTAATATTAAAGAAATACGATTCAAATTTCATGAAGATTGGAGAGATGTTGTTCTCAATAATCACGTTTTGCGACATTCTGAACTCAATTCTATCTTAACTGCTCACACTTTCGAACACTTCTTGGAAACACTCGTTAAAAAACGACTTATGGTTCGCTCTAACAAGGGATTAAGAACGATTGGTTCCAGAAGAAAGACGGAGAAAAAGAAAATAAAGAATGGACGAAAGTACCAGAAACTAGAGACGGAAAATGACGAGGACTTAACAGAATTATTGCCTGGTAAAGATGCTTTCCAAGGAAAAGATCACCGTAAAAAGAATAAGAAACGACGTCTTAGGAGCAAAAACAATATCTTTTTGGGGTATATATGTATGAGAATTGTACGGACGTTTAGTAAGAACGTTCTTATTCTCTTATAAGCTTGGTGTTACACAAGAAAAATGGGTGTCAGTTTGTATTTTATTGGCGCAATAAAGTCGCTAAACAAAGTTCAAGGAAGTTTGCTCGCTAGCTACTAAACAGCAGCAAGAGAATGCAATTTCAACAACAATTTTAGGACACGACTCTCGCCCTCTTGAGCAATGTTACTTGCAGCTTTTCTCGTAATGTTATTGCGCTAAAAAATCGTTGATACCCGAAATAGACCATAGGAAGATAGCCCCTTCAATTCAGCAATCTGTTTTTCAGTAAGCTGACATCTACCATTTCGAAAAAGTATTTTTTTTCTTGGGATAACTTTGGGCTAAAATATATTCTAAGGGAACTGGGATTTTTGATTGATGAAAAAAAAGTTTGCCCAAAATGATAGTTTCAATCGAATAAAATTGAAAACACGAATGACACTTGTATTATTATCGACATATATTTACAAGACTTTTATGGTATAATTACATTAAAAAAATAAAGTTAAGTAATTTACTTGATTACAATAACCTGTTTTCATTGGCAATAAAGATATTTGTTGCTCAAGATGCCGATGAAAACAGGTTTAAGGGATTCTGCGTAGAAATTCTTACAATACTGTACATTATTTAGTTACAATAACCTATATAGTTAAGAGTGATTTTACTTATCTTAGGCAACAACATTGCATGCATTAAGACATGTAAAACCTAGTTTTCAATATAAACCCAATCTTAGTATCGATTTTTGCACTCATGGTTGTGTAATAGTGAAAACTAGAGTCACAAGAAAACTATGCCTGCAAATATCATAGAATATGCTATTAGTTTTACTTAACATTTAATGGGTTAAGTTAAACCAGGTCCAGAAAAACAATGAAATTTTGGATTTGAAATAAGAAATATACATACAAAAAAGTATTTTTGCCTACAGAAAATTTTTTTTGCTTCTTGAAGACTTTTTTTAGGGATAGTCCCTTTCATAGAGTGCAAATAATTAATCTGTGAAACACTAATTACTAAATAGTACAAAGAAAGCAATGGAATTTGCAAGAAATTGTGCTATTTAGTATTACTAAAGTTTCACAGTTATATTGTTTGCACTCTAGTTCCTTGTGCCATCTCAAAAGTTAACCATGCCTTTGCATTGAAGCGAGACAAATGGTGAGCTTGCAATGATAGGAACCTTTTTTGACATCTTGGACAATTATTATACACATGTCTATCGTTGCAATCTCACCATTTGTCTAGCTTCAATGCAAAGGCATGGCTACCTTTCAAGATGATGCTGAGAACTGTGAAAGGGACTACTGTCATTTACTAGAAGTCGAGCATTGGCCCCTCCCCCTCTGCCAAATACTTTAGATCTAGCTGTAGCAAGAAACTTTTGATCAAAATAAAATCTAAAAAATGAAGACATACACTTATGGAAAAAAATACTTTTAAAAATTTTCATCAAGAAAGAAAGTTTTAAGTTAGTAAACTATTAGAAAATAAGAATTAAAAATAAGTAAAAATAGACTATTTACAGTTAGAGTTTAGTGTTAAATAGTTATTAGAATATAGAGACACTCTTTTCACACAACAGACGTTCAATGCGTAAGAAATTTGTTAAATTCATTTGGATAAACATTTCTATCTACAAGTACTATTTTTTTTCCAGTTCCTTGTATAATTTGTTGAGATTTTCATTTTCAGACCATGGGCAAGAGTTCTGGGGGTGACAGGTTTGACACACTGTGGTACCTAATGGGAAGTAAATGGTATTAGAAAAATGAATCTTTCAATAGAACTGTTTAACATAATGTCTTCCCATTTCAGACCAGATGTCATTCCTTGGAGTATCATTTCTTTGTCTATAATGATTGTATGTGATCACACATGAATATGAATACAACAAAGAATCAACAGAATGTTTCATGGTCTGAAATGACATTCCATAGCTTGGGTCATGGATGCCAAGGCTAGAGCTTGATGAAGAGCTTTTCAGTTGGTCCTCAAGCTTCCTTTGCCCAAGAGCTTTGAATGGCTGCTATAGAGGCTTTGCACGATCGAGTGATGGCAGCCATGACAGGAGGCAGGAACAATATTGATTCTGGTCTAATCTGATTTAATGAGAAAGGATTCAGTTTCCAGGGGAAAAAGACTATTGTTGTGCCTCCTGTCATGGCTTCATCAATCACATGATGGTGCAAAGCCTCTATTGTGGGTAATAATACCAATAAGGCAAACTTGGAGAAGTTTTAGGTGAGGGTAACCTGCAATGGCCCAGCTTCCCATTCAGGAGGAGTGGTGACATTATCCTACTGCAAAAATGAAATAGTTTGAACTTACTTTGAACTCTTGTACTTTTCTCTTATTGCCTGTTGTTGACGTTTTGGTGCATGAGCAAAAACCCTGTGTAGGTCTTGAATGCAAGATTGCAGTTGATGGAATTCGAGTCCAGTGTAGTGGCTTAAGGTGTCATTCTGAAGGAAAAAAATTGAATTACATTTATATTTGGCTTTTTCACATTAACACAATACTTCGCTTTTGGGGGGTAATCAGTCAAAACCTGTCAGGATTTTTCTCTCCAATCAGATGTTCAGGAATAAATGCTAAACTTCTTCAAAATTATTATTTTTTGTTCCTATTTTTTCCTCGCACATCTTGTTTATCATGAGATTATCTTCTGATTACTCTTCAGCATAATGTGCAATTTAGAAAATGTGAATATTGTGAATAGGAAACTTAGGTTACTCTCACTTACCCAGAATGGTAGTCCTAGAGTGTGTAGTGAAAGTACAACAGCAGATGCTGCAATTGTTGATGGCAGATATTTCACGAATGGGTCACAGTCCAGTAATGACATCTCGCAAAGGTACTAAACAAGAACCACAAAAAATTAATGTTATTACCATTATGCCTGCAGTTAAACATCATTGTTTGGTGTTGGAGAAACATAGCTAGTGTCCCTTTGGTCCTTGCTTTATGGTACTCTTTGCACATGGAATACATTCAGAGGGTACCAACCAGCCCTTACTGTGGTTTCCGATATTCTGCAAACTCGTAACATTGAAATTTGATTTTTTGCAGTCATCAATCAAAAATAATCAGTTCGTAACTTCTATATTCTTGAACTGGTTGCAATGAAAAAAAACTAATTTCACAACCTGCTGAAATGTGGTAGTTTGCAGAATATCAAAAACTGCAGTGAAAATGGAAAATAATAATGCTTTAATTTACACTAGTTTTTATACCATTTTGTCACAGAACCTCATTTACTTACTCTTGCCAGAGATTCTACTTTTGGAGTCATGTTGTCAGGTGTTTGTGTAGCTTTTAAGAATCGCTCTAGAAAATTCAAAATTGTGGGCACTGACAAGTCAAAAGTCAGGACTTTTAGGACAAGCTGTTCCATCTTTAACACCTGTGGATTGGGAAGATCCAGTAAGTTTAGTTGAAAGCACATAGTTTATGACACAGCACAAGCTGGGGCAAGCAATCAAGACCCCTGAAGTTAAAGGTGAGTGCGCAACTGTTAAATCACCCTCAATTCCCTGTTTAATCCATATTACCATAAAGAGGTCTATATACAAGTAGATTAAGTACCTGTTTAGCAGTGTATGTGTCATCTGTGATGTAAACAAACTCTGAAACTTCAGGTGGATAAATTTCTTCAAATTTGGAAGCCAGAAGCATACAAGCAGTCCCAACCAGCTGTAGTTTGCCTCTCACTACACGCATAGCTGACAGAAATCTGTCAATGTAACTGACAGTCAGATACAAGGTCTGTGGTAGGAGCTTGTACTCTTCGCCAACCTCAACCAGCCAGTCCACCAAAATGGCTCTCATACTGCTGTTAATATCATCTTGCTTTCCCATATATGCAGGATTAGCTCGAGTTTTTTGCTTCAAATAAGAATAATTGACAATATTAGTTTTATTCCTATACTGAAATACATGTCATTTTAGGTCTTGAGTTGGATTTTATACCAGCTTAATGACAACTTGAATGATCTATCTTGGTCAACTCTTCTCATCTCGAACATTGTAGAAAGAAAACTCTTTTTTTCAAGTTTTACCCACATCAATAATATTTTTGAAGCATTGCTAAATCATTAAAGACCTATTCTCAAGGGAATGACACATGCTTGGAAATGCATTGTCCATAATTAAGGCCTTCCCTGATAGTATTGCTTAAATTAAGATTTCATTCATTCAGCCGATTGAAATATCTCTGAATTTCAAACTAAATTTGATCAAGGTAAAAGTAGATCATATATTTACAACATTGCATTATTTGCTTGGGGTGTTGAGGGCTTTGTACATTTCACAAATCTGCCAAAATATTGCCTTCTGATTGGTCAATCCATAACAGTTAAGTGGCTTTTGAATCACATGCTATGAGTTTTTCAAGAAACCTTCCAGCAATCTAAATTTTACCATCATCTAAAACCTACCCATCTTAAATAATTCCCCATAATGAAAGTTTTTCTTTTCAGTACTGTATTTTAAATAATTAAGGATGTATGAATGCCGTTCATAAATTTTCTTTGAGCTCAAGGTGATTCAAGTTCAGTTGATAAATAATTTTGAAGCTTACTGTAAATTAAATGAAATCTAGCTAATGAATGAAAGAGTAGTCTTATCAAAGCTATTTTACCTCGGCATTTTTAAGGTATTTGAAGATGTCTTGAGCATATTCTGGGACTTCGAGGACCGGGTCAGCATTTGATTCGATCTTTTCGAGAGCGGTTTGCTTCTCGTTCAAGTTTTCAAATTCTTCATCTTCGCTGCTTACATCCGAGTCAATCACCATAGGCGAATCTATCGACAATAAGAGAATAAGACCATAAATTACAAGGTTTTTGGCTTTTGCATGAGAATCCTTATGACTATATTAAAACGTTCGAATAAAAGATCAAGGACAACTTTCTACCTTCACAAGCTCTGTTGGCGACGAAGACATTCGTCAGAGCAGGTCTTGACAAGCTAGTAACTGCAGGGTTCAAAACATCTTCCTGTAGATCATAGACTGCATTTTCTTGGGCTTTAGAAACTTTTGGTTCATCATCGACGTGGATTGAGAAGTTTTGCATGGAATTTTGAGGGATGGTGAACGCAGATTTGGCATCACGGCAGTAAGCGTTTTCGTCATTCTTCAACCCAGGACCGCCATTCACAGAACTTAATGCAGCCTTTAAAATAAAACCACAGCATATTTTTATGCACACTTTTTAGTATATTCAAAGGAATTCAAATTTTCAAGGTTTCGAAGCTTTAAATGAGTTAAAAGAAGAGTTTAGAAAGAGAGAGTTGTTCAAACCTTTGCCGCTCGGTGAGGCTGCACACGGACTTGCACGTTGTTGGTAATGGTCCCCAAAGCAGCACGTTTCGTTACCTTTACTTGTCCATCTTCTAACCTGGCTTTCTTGAAGGTATTATTAACTTGAATCTCTTGGTTCGAGTTATTTGTCAATTGATAAGCACCACCAAAAGCAAACGACATTTTCTACAACAAGAACTGTTTTGGAAAAGAGTTTCTTTGAACTAGCTTATTTAGCTTCTTTCTTGACTGAACGAGTAAATTTTACGCCTTGTTAAAAAGTCTAGAGCTGAGCACAAGTACACAGCTCACTACTAATTTGGAAGGTAGGTTAAAAACGATGTTTTTCGGTTGTTTTGCCACCAAACTCTTTCGAATCTAGTCGTAATATGGCGTGCAAAAACTGAACGTTTGGCTCTTTATATTTCAAGAAGCCCGCTGCATTTGATCTCAGCCAATCACGAAGCGCGAAAACGAACCGGAACCGGAAGTTGGAATTCCTCGTTTCAGGCTCCCGCTGAATCGTCTTCGATATAAAGTTCTTCCCAAAAGTAAAAAAAAAAGATAAAAAAACATTAAAATGGAGCTTTTATCTCTTGATTTTTATTGGATTAAGCTTTAAAGTGTATTTTAATATAGTATGATATGATATAGAATCGCTACGAGTTAAATAAGTTATAGAGGTGAAAATTTGGTCTGTCTGTTCACAGTTTTCTTTCTTGATAACGTTCTTCCTAAATTTTTGAAGTAAATAATCTTTTATATACAACTTTGTTAAAACTAATAAGTAAAATAAAATGAAATTATTATAATTTTTCTATCGAATAATATTTGTTCTTGCTTATTCAACTAAATGTGTTATACGTTTTAGTGGGGATGGTGGGCTTTATACATAAAAAACGCCGTGTTTCGTTTTTCTTTTTTCGTAGTTAAAACCCAAATTTTATTTTGTTTTTATTTTATTTTCTCTTCCCTCCCTCCCTTCCTTCTTCCCTCCGCTCTTCCTGAGAAAATGGGTATCTGTAAAAACATTTACCATAAATTGGAGGAGTTTCAAGCATGGAACTATTTTCTGAACTTTTAATCTATTGACTTGCCATGAACAAATTAAGACTTGTCTGCATGTCTGATGCATGAATGGCCAAAGAATCGCGAGTCGAATCGACACCTTTGCGACAAAAAATTGTAATTGTTCTATGAAGGGATTGGATCGATTTACGGTAGACATGTTGTACTGACAAAAAGAAAAGAAAAAAAAAACAAACAAAAAAAACAAAAAACGAAAACTAAAACAAAACAAAAAGAAAATGAAATAAATGAAATGAAAAAAGAGACGAAAAACCCTCTTGATAAGTCAAAGTTTTAATCTACTTTTTAACCAGAAATCTCCATGCAAAAACATGTATTTGTTCAGGCCGTGTGATGGCATCATGGCAGCCGTAAAAAAACCTCTATACTGGGCCAGCGAGAGGAAAGGAAAGGAGAGACCGCAAATAGAGACAACCAATCCACCCCTTGGGTGTATATGTTCTACAACTCGTAACATTCTTCGTCTTCAGCATCGGCACAGTCTTGCAATCCAGCGCAGTACTGTAACATGAGCATTGCCAGGGCCTGACCTCTCTCTTCTGATTTCGTCTGCAAGGAAAAAAACAAATTCATTGGAGGTTAGACATTAAGACTATTATTTTAACACGAAGATTGTTCTTCTCTGGGGTGCCTTGGAAATCACGGGTAGTCTTGTAGTACTATAGTAAACTCGCCTCTCCTCCCTAGGGTCTGGGGTTCACTGCAATTGCTGGACTTGGCATGACAAACAAGTAGGGATTGTTAGGTCAAACCATTCACTCATGGTTCAAGAGCGTTTTTTCGGGTTCTCCGGATTTCTACCTCCGATGACGTAATATATTTTTATAAATTCTAATGAATTCGATCAGTGAATATTTAGATCGGCCCAGAGGTTGTTTCAGGGTTCCATCTGTGCGTTAACAGTGCCCTGATATTGATCAGCCCAAAGGTTGTTTCGGGGTACGGACTGTGAGTTAGCCATGCCCTGACTTACATCAGCTCAGAGAGGTTGCTTCAGGATTTGATTTGAGAGTTATCCGCGCCCTGACATTGATCAACCCGAGGTTGTTACATGGTATCAAGGACAGAGATAAAATCTCACGTTCCCGAGCAAGTAAAGTATGAGATTCCGAAAGTAAGAGGTTTGAGACGTGAGATTAAAGCCCATGCACACAGGCTAAAATTATTCCAGGTGTTTTAAAGAATGAACTTACAATCATTGACATGATAAGGGCTTTTTGTTTCTTGTCTTTTGTTCGCTTCTTGGTTATGTACAGTTCTCCTAGTGTCTCGTTCTCCTCGTCTATCTCAACTTGCAGTCTTGCCATCTAAAGATACGATCAAGAATGAAAGCAAAGAAAAAAATGAATGGGATAAAAGGTGTAAATGAATGAGATGGAAAAAGATGGGAGTCGAGCAGATAAAGAGTGAAATTGATAAAATAGGATGAATTAAATGAATAAATGAATGAGTTATAATTGGAAGGGATAAATGAATGAGATGGAAAGAGAGGGAAGGAAGAATTAAAAAATTGAATGAATGAATGAACCGTAAATCAATGGGATGAATGGAAGATTCCCTTACCATATCTTGGAGCTTCTTCTTGCGTGCATCGTGGGGCAAGTTGGTAAAGAGTTCTCGACCCATCTATAATGAAAAAAGGTTATATGAATCATAATGTCTTTGTACCCCAACTCAAGCCCTTGCATATAAGATAAAAGAGATCTACTTAGGAAGATATGAATAAAATTTGCCTCAAGAAATCTCAGAAACATGTATGATGTCTTCACTACACTCAATGGACCTAGGTAACACATTGCTACACTCAGCATCTCAAGTACATTGCACACAAATGCAGAATGAAAAATAGTGCACTTCAGAAACATCAAGGACATTATGGACTAGGATTGAAACCCTGTTGGGTATAGACAGCCAACAGGCTAGACGGAATGATAATGAAGACACCAGACTTTATGTGACTGCTGGACACAAGATTCCCGACCATACAGAAGCCCCATAAGGCCAGAAACATGCCAAATGGGAAAAAATGATGATGATGACTGTTTGACTGTTGGCAGATGGTAGACAAGAAGCAATGCAATAGACTTGGCCTACACACAAAAGCATCAGGTGTATGGGTGAAGGACATGCGAAAATCAATGTTCAATACTGACCTCTTTGACCTGTTCTGATGCTGTTACCATGTCAGCGGCAATAGCTTCACCCTTTCCTTGTACGTTAGGGCCTGATGCTTCATCCATATCATGTGTAGACTTTTGTTTGGTAGCCTTATCATCTGCTGGATGTTCAGTAGTAATCTGCTATGGAAAGAGTACATGGAAGAAAATGAAAAACGAAAGAAAAGTGGGAAGAATGGAAGGCAGCAACGTGCAGTAAGTCAAGGCAAATTAAGCCTGTGTAGTGCTCCTTTATGGGCTTGAGGAGGGGGGAGGTGGAGGGGGAGGGGGAGGGGGAGGGAGGATGAGTGATGTTGATCCCAGCAGATATTCACTCATAGTTTATTTTGATCATGATTTAGAGTTTGTTTAAGGGGTCTTTGAGGGATGAATTCAAACCTCAGATGAATGCACCAAATTAATGAAAAAGAGGTTTGAACACCTTGTACCCAGAAGCTTTAGAAGTACAATCCTTAATTATATACCTTTTTTTGTTTAACTACTACCAAACAGCTCTACTAGCAACCTACAACATTGATGACTGCAGTAGACTGTCTGCATCAAATGAAGCAAGGGACGCTCATTAGCAAAAAAAATTTCTCCTGTAATTAAGTTAATGTTCAATAATTTAATGTCATTTTATTCAAGGGACCATCGTTATTGGGGAAACCTGTGATGGTATCCCTTACCTCTCATCTGCTTGTAATTTGTTTATATTTTTCATTTTTTTTAAACTATGATTTGATGTGAGGTAAATGCTAAATAAAATAAAATAAAAATACTCAAATATTTCCAAAGCTTCAATTGAGAGAACATGGATGATCTATATTGTTCTTCTTACCAATGTTTCCTGGTTGGCTGTCAGATCACCATTTCTTTCCTTGGCTTCTTTCTCACTTTCTATTTTTTCCCTTTGCCTTTCTTCTTCTTTAATGGGATGTTCACTTCCGTATGCTTCGTGAGTGGAATGCTTGGTTTCTTTAGCTTCTTGTTGTTCCTGTTCTTTTAGCGTCATATCAGTGTTTGAATTTTCTTGTGCCTTTACTTCTGAAGACTTTCTTGAAAACCAACGAGACTTCTTTCCTGAAGACCTGCATATTTTTAAGGAGAAAAATGCTATTAATTAGAGGTTTTAAAAAAATATTTGCAAGCCATCTTTTTTTTCTGAAGTTAGACAATTGGCAGCTAAATAAAGGTTGGTCATGGACAAGAACATCTGTGGACCATGTCATGTCTCAAGAAATAACAAATACCTTAGACCATGTCCTGTCTCAACAAACAATAAATACCTTAGACAACTGCTGAACCTTCTACAACTATCAAGGCACTTCTTGTGGCATATCAGAGCACAATTCCTGCACTGGAAAGCAACCTTTCTCCATATCTATGAAAAAAAAGGTCACTAGGGATCATAAATAATGTTACAAAATGGATGCTGATGAGAGGGTCCTTGCATAAGATCCACTCTCTCATAAAGTTTGTACCGCACAAAGAATTTTTTCCTACCTTTTTGCTGCAGTAGTTACAGCGAGTTGGGAAGTAGAACTGAGTAAGAATGAAGTTATGTTCCATGCTTTCACTAGAATAAGTATATGGAGATTGATGTCAGGTTTGTTCAAAATGCAGTACAATACCATAGAAAAGCAAAACAGATTTATGGTCAAATACAAGGTTCAATATGAGTCCTGCATTTACTGTAACTATGCCTTTCCAGCTAGTTTGTTTGAGCTAAAACCGTGAGACCTCATGCATGAAGCCCATGTGCTCACCACAAATTAATTGTATTCTGTCTGGTGGAATAATGAGAAAAGATAACTAGCTAAAAACTAGTGTGAGTTGTGTCTGTGTTCCTAATGAAACAGTAATGATAAAAGGGTAAATTTTACACCGTGAAAAGATGAAAAAACTTACTGACATTTCGGATGCTAGTCCTTCGTCAAAGTAAAAGAGCAATGTGAAATAATGGTTTAATTGTTTTTAAACTTTTTAAAAAGAATTTTCGTTACTGACAGTTGTCAAAGCAAGCTTACCTTTCAAGGCTGTCTTCTTGTTCCCACTCTTCCTGAGGGTAAATAACAGTCAAATAAAAATGAAAAATTATTTCAAACATGAGCTTTCCAGGGGCAGATCCAGGGGAGGGGTACAGGTAGTGCGCACCTCTCCCTGGTTCGACTTTGTATCCCTACTTCGAAGATAATCAATAAAAAATGTTTTTCTCCCTTTTGATTCAAAAGGGGGCACCACTCCTGGGGTTAACTTTGTGCGCATCACCCCTCCCCGAACGAACGAAATCCTGGATCCATCCCTGCTTTTATTGATTAATTTGAAATGATCCCATAATAATTAATATTGCGAGACTCAACATCCTCATCCCCTACCCCCTCCCCTCCAAATGGTCTCATTTTCATAAATTTAGGATTAGTGACCTAGTGTTAGGAGTACTGTAACTAGATCTGAGATGGTGTCCCTGGGAAAAGAAGATCAAATTTCATGGTAATCATGTACTTTATGGCCAGCCGACATGTGTAGGTTATAGATGGAAAGAGGTTTGCCAATCATCAGTCGACAGTCAGCTGGTTATATAATACATGATTATCATGAGGCTTAATGATCACGTATGTTGTTTTTCAAGCATTTTTTCTTTAATAAGTAAAAGAGATTTGTGAGTTTTGTTTACCTCTTCTGCTTTGAGTTTTTCTAACTCCTCCATTTTCTCAAGCACTGCCGAATCATCACATTCTCCAAATGAAGGGTAGTGAACAAATGTAAGAGATATATCACCACCAACCAGGCTGCTGTTTAGGCCTGGGATTCCACGCAGATAGGTAAGTCTTTCAAGAGAAATAGGGTATAACTGAGAGTTAATCAATTGAATACTACAATGGAATTAAATCTTAGAGACAAATAGAAATGAATAAGTGAATAGATGGATGGATGAATGAATGGATGGATAGATATATGGATGGATGGATAGATGGATGAATGGATGGATAGATGTATGGATGGATGGATAGATGGATAGATGGATGGGTGGATGAATGGATGAATGGATGGATGGATGGATGGATGGATGAATGGATAGATATATGGATGGATGGATAGATGGATGAATGGATGGATAGATGTATGGATGGATGGATAGATGGATGGGTGGATGAATGGATGAATGATGGATGGATTGTTGGATGGGTGGATGGGTGGATGAATGGATGAATGGATGAATGGATGGACAGATAGATAGAGAGATGGATGGAGAAATGGAGAAATGGTGGGAGGAATGAGAATTTGTTTAATGTGGGTGTTTCTAGAAATGATAAAATGAAGCTCGGGTTTTTACCACTGGTAACAAGAATACTTTGTCTATCATCTAGTATAATAATTTCTATATACCTTGAAATATTTTTATCAATATGAGGGGAAACCAGCACAAATGTCTGTTCATGACGTCTAGAGCCAAGTGCAAGGCATTGCACAACAACATCCATGAGGGGAACGGTGACCTATTTTAAGGGTGCAATACATGGAGGTATAGGTTGTTAAATTACATACAACTGATCTGAGAAAAAATCATAGCCAATCAGAATCAGCGACAAGCTGAGGTATCACTTTTCCTCTTGAAATTATGGATTTCCAGGCCACCAAAGGAGGAAAAAAAAAACTTCATATCAGAGACAATAATTAATCATTTTACATATTATGAGAATATGTGGACCGCATAGCACTTATGAAATACATGAAGATATAGAAATAATGATAAGTTATAGTGCTTGGGAACGAGGTTATTCCGGGCGAAAGCCCTTGGAATTAAATTCGGAAAAATTAATTTCCGACCTAGCTGGGAATCGAACCCACGACCTTCGGAATCGTACTACCGATGCTCTACCAGCTGAGCTAGAGGTCAGACTGAGAGCAGGCCAGGGTGAAATAGATGTTAGGTAGCGGTAATTGTGATGCAAAGATGAGAATATGTGGACCACATAGCACTTATGAAATACATGAAGTTCATTTTACATATTATGTTATTCCAATGGTGGGTATGTTTTTTATTTTTTTTGGTGGTCAATTTCTGCAGGCTTCATAACACTTCATTTTAGCAATGATGTCATTCATACATCACTCAGTACTTCAGATCAGCTGGATGGATGGTGGAAAAAGACAGAGAGAAAAAGATCATAAAACATTTTGACCTCTACTCACATGTCCTATTAAGATGTCTTTATCATTCTTGTCCTGGGGTTTGCTCCAAACACAAACATTCAAGTATCTATCTTTAGGACCAACATCAAACTTAACGGTATCACCCCAAACAGGTTCCTGAAAAGGTCAATTATAATTTAAAAACTTTCAAAGTAAATTACTACACGCTACTGTATTACTAGAAGGTAGGGTCACCACAATGGAGGGAGGGGGATGCTTGGTGACCATGAAGGAGTAAGCTCTAAGGGTGTTTTTCAAGCAATGAGATACCTAAGACTACCTAAAAAAATTGATAGCCAGAATGGTAGCTATAATTCAGGATATTTATTTTTAGCTAATATTATCTGACTTTGATCACTTAGATCTCATAATAGGTTCCTTTTAGGGGTAAACATCACTAGCTGCCACACCCAGCTGGATGAGACTTAAGTTCCTTTTAGGGGTCATTTTCAAAATTTCTGACAACCATTCCCGCCCTTCTATATGTATGTTATATATATACCTGGCTGAAGGGAATTTCCTTGGTCCTCTTGGTTCCTGGTATATCACTATACAAAGATGGCTTTACGACCAGACTATTTTTTGTTCGTTCATCAGTTGGTGAGGTTGGCTTTGAGGACTTCATTGTAGCACTTCGAGCTATTGGACTCAAAGATTTTGGGTTGACTTCAGGTTTTTTTACTTCAGGTCTTCCATCTGTTGCTACTGTCATTGCTCTCCTGCCTCTGAATAAGTACACAAAGATTTCAAGTTTGAACTTTTTTAAAGATTATCCTTGGGAGCAGGATGATTAGGATTTTAAGATCTTGCATGAGTACGACTTAGAAATTAAAGTAATTTCTTGGAGATTTCTGGTGTGAATGGGGACTTTTTTTGTTCATTTGTTGTTCATTCATTTATCATTCGTTCGTTCTTTCATTCATTCAGTCATATTCCTTAATTTTAATCAATCAATCGACCAATTAATCAATCAATCATTCAATCATATCAAACAATAAACCCCTCTGTATGTCTGTCAGTCTGACTTTCCTTTCCTCAGTTTGTTGGTTCGTCCCTCCGTCCATCCCTCTGTACCTCTGTACCTCTGTACCTCCACTCATTCATCTCTCCGTCCATCCCTCTGTACCTCTGTACCTCCGTTCATTCATCTCTCCGTCCATCCCTCTGTTCCCCCGTTCGTTCATTCATCCCTCCGTCCCTCTGTTCGTTCTCCATTCATTTATCCACCTTGTAAAAGGGTTTTAAAACTGCAAAACTAACCTCATTCCCTCTACATTAACACTTCCATCATGAGCATCCTTAAAGGCATTGGCATCCTCTCTACTTCTACTTTTAGATCTTTGTCGTAACTCTGTGCTCTTTGTCAGAAGATCTCTTATGACTGATTTGGCATCTTCATTGCCATCCTTTTCTTCAATGATTGGAAGCATTATATTTACAAATTGTTCCTCTGCATCACTTTCCTCACTGTCAACAGCAACATTCTTGAAATTTACAGCCACTCCAGATCCGTCTGATCCATCTAGGTAATCAGACTTATTTTGTGTTTTGCTTGGTGGTCGTTGGAAATTAGCAGTGAATCTAATAAAAATTTGATGTTAGGACTTCTAACTATCATTAGAAAACTCATTAATAATTCATGAAGAAAACACAATAGAAATCATGACCATGAAGGTGATTTTAAATCTGATAAAGATTCGTCTTCATTTGCATAAACTTTAACTTGGATTTTCTCTATCAAACTTGGTTCATTTCGTAAAAAAATCGGTACACAATGAGAACAAACATCATAAGTTTTCTAAGCCGTTCAATAATCTCGCAGATCGTGTTTTATCGGGTCTAAAACCACTCGGCTGCGCCTCGTGTTTTATACCCGATAAAACACTCCTGCTCGTTTATTAAACATTACATAAAGAACAGAATGTTTTAGGAAGGGAATATGGGATGCATGGACTGGTGGTGGTGTGTGCTGTTAGTGTACTGCCTCTTGTCACACTATATATGTTTGATCATAATGTTTGATATATGTTTGATACTTAGACATGCAGTCATATGAGTAGAGTTGTTTGTTTTCTGCTGTGCTTTAAGGGTTTTTCTTCAGGTTCACTGATTTTTCTCGCTTTCCTCTTCTTCCCTGAATTCTAATTCTAACCAATGATCATGGTAAATAAATAAATAAATAAATAAATAAATAAATAAATAAATAAATAAATAAATAAATAAATAAATAAATAAATAAATAAATAAATAAATAAATAAATAAAAGTATCCATTGCTGAGAGGGGAGTGCTGTCACCGCTAGGCCACCTGTGCTACCCTTTATGCTCATTTATTTCCATTAATTATAATTATTAGTCACTGGCTATTAAGTGCTAGCCATATAAAACACAGATGACTCCTAGAGAAGGGCTCAGTGAGTCAGAATGGAATATTTTCAGAGAGTTGGTAAAGCTGAATGATCAAAATAAAATTATAAAAAAAACAAGAAGAAAACTAAATAATATTATTCGGGCCTACTTGGTTTTATTCTTGATCAATTTAGCAGCTTGTTTTAGGGAGTCTATCCTTTGTCCTTCAACAGAAACAATTACATCTCCTCTATGTAGTCCAGCTACTTCTGCAGGAGATGAAGGTACAATTGTCTCCACGAAAACTACTTTATCAATATCTGTTCCTCCATATTCTTTACTGAGAGTCATTCCGAATGATGCTGTTGTGTTATCACGAGTTATTTCCACCTAAAAACAGATTAAAATTATTATGAAACAATGTTAATCAAGTCATTAAATCTTTGACTATTGGCTAACCTAGTAGGATGAAAAAGATCTAGACATTTTAACCCTCTCCCCCACATATTCTCTGCAGCAAAGTCTAAACTATTAATATATTTACCTCAAATGTTGTCCAAAGAGCTCTACTATTTTCAGCAAGCTGTTTCCAAGGTAACACGTCAACAGAGAGTGAACAGGATAAAGTAGCAGCACCATCTATAACTGGTAATCTTGAACACCCATTGACAATAACGTCAAGTTGTCCCATGGTAATCATACTGTCGTGAATAAAGATATCCTGCTTTTCACTCTGTGGTTCTAGCTTGGGGAAGAAAGGTAAGTATCGTATCTTGTAATTTGGTAAAGTGTGTTTCTTATTGACACTTCTTCGCAAGTGATTGACCATAAGTGAGGTTAACTGTTCTATGTTCTTGCCTTCCAAGTGTGACTCTGCTTCAAATTCCATTTCTGGCTCCTGGTCAAGTAGAAAACAAGATTCAAAATGATTAATATAAAAACTATTAATGATGGTAATTGAACTGAGTGGAGTGCAATTTGGTCTGAAATCAAACGCGCGATTACAAAATCGCACGACCGCTTAGCGGGAGTGCGATTTGTAATTGCAAGTTTGATTTCAGACCAAAATTGCACGACAAGAAGTTCAATTACCACTTAATCGTATCCTTTTTGTAATCATACACAAGAAAAAGACACAATAAAGACTGCATAATAATCAATTTAATGTAGTAGAAGAACTAAATGCGAACAAAAAAACATCTAAAAGAAAAAAATTTTTGTTGATTTTTTTGTTTTATTTCGTTTTGTTTTATTGTTTAAAAAAATATTTTTTAGGATGTGATTAAGAGCTCCTAAGCATGCGATTTGGGAATTAATCGCACTCCTTTGAACCAATCAGATTGCAGGATTTGGTAGTGATTACAAAAAGGATATGATTAATATAAAAATCACCTTGAAAACTCTAGAATTTGTTTTAGGTTTCAATAAAAAAGACAGACAGAATTGTGCTTAAATTCTGAAATTCTTTTGCTTAATTACCTCATAAAATGACAGTGACCAGTGTGTACATGGATCTCTGGAGAACTGCAGCCGTGCTCTTCCTCTGAGGCAAACCAGTTTCACAGAGAAATATGCCGTCTTGTTAAATAAAAAATCTACTTGAATACTCATGTGGCACCCCCCTGTATACTCTAGATCAAGTGCAATATCTAGTTCTTTGGGCACTTCTGTAGCATCCTTTGTGGGGCCAACTTTCATTATTGTTGCTCCTGATAAGAAGAACAGATTTAGTAAGTACTATATATGCTAATGTGTGATCAACTCTAACTGTTAATACCTCAAATAAAAATGGAATATTATTGCAAGGACGTATCTTTTTGGCATTTGGTATTATTACAATTCTCAATTATCCTGCAAACGCAGACATTTCAACAGCTTTATTTGTCAGAAATTTGTTTTTTACTGTCATCAGTCAAAAAGGTTTCGTCAAAAATATTAAAGGTACTGTCTGATTATTTTTTATTGATACAGGCAGCGAAAAACAAATTTCAGCATAACAGCAGCTTGCAACTTCTAAGTTTGCAGAATATTGAGAATTGCAGTCATGATATTGGATAACACCCACTTAACAAGATGCAAAGAAATTTTTTTTTTGATCCATGAGTACTGGGCAGATCAAATTCAGTGCACAGCTAATCTCAAACCAGACCAGGCTAAGAAAAACCTTCAAATTAATTACAAGATAGGCAGTTACTCCCCAGTCCTCCTCTGCTTTCTCCCCCCCCCCCCCCCCCCTCCTGAAACTGCTGCTATGCAGGGTAATGGGTGAGAGATGAGTGCATAATCTACTAACTACACCACCATTGACTCTCTGAAGTACTAGCACCATCTCTTATAGGTCTTTCCAACATTTCAAGTGGTGGAAGCCCTTTGTAATCCCTTTCTTATATATCGCTCTTACTCATAAGAAAAGGATCTACGGCAAGTTGCAATTTTACAGCATAACATGCACACTACTGTAGTCTTTATAGGAGCAATAGCAAATACCTTTAAATACTGGTAGAGATTTTCCTAAGTTGAGATCTAAAATAGTAATTTGTTCAATAAACCGTCCAGCGGTTTTGCCATTCATGAGATCTGAGAACTCCATATTTATTTTGTTCATAAAGAACTGCTGGGTCTTGGGAGAGTCTCTCCATTCTTGCCACAGGAATGATACAAGTAGATTCAAAAACATGCATGTTTCTTTCTCTGTAGCTCCTTCACTCTTCAGGTAATCTGAGACAATCTTGAAAATAAGAGATCACATAACCAGTTAATAGATAATATATCCTAAACTTAATTATTGCCTCAAGCCTTCTAGCTTTGCACGAGTGCCTTGCTAATCAGGGAGACCTATAGGTACCAACATTCATTCCAGATGCAAGTATTACCCAGCTGTACATAACCGACATATTTGTGCCAACATACTTGACTGTAATTGCCTATTTCATAATGAGAACACATCAAAACAAACTATTGTTTTAACGCTAGGGATCCTGGTCACTGGAGGGGAATGGAATGACAACAACACATCTCAAATCACAATGAAATTTGGTTTATAAGCTGAAGGCAAGAAAGAAGAGAATCAAGCTCAAATTTAAATTTCTATCATTTCAGCTGATGTAAACAAACCGTGACGTCATTATGAAATAGGGCAATTAATATTGCTTTTTTTCTACTAGCCAATTTATTCACTTAATATGCAGCCCACTTTTTTTTATTCCAAAAGTTTATCTGCAACTTGTCTCGCAATGGCATTGCGACACAAGTTGCATGGAGCATTGCAGTGTGTAACCTATAGCAAAATTTGAAAAATATGTTTTAAGGCAAATTGTAACAATTATTGCAAGAAGTAGAATCCTTGTCTCCGTTGCACAGTGTAAATACTCGTGCAACTTGTGTTGCAATGCTGTTGGGAGACAAGTTGCAAGGAAAATTACTCAGTGTAATAAATTCTTTAGGCACAATTTTGAGAAGGTTTCTTGATCAGAGTTGGCCAGGGTTAATTTTATTTATTATAAGATATAACCATTTTCATTTACTTTCATATATTGCCAATAACTATTTCCCTATAGCAATTTGCCCTACCTTTTATTATTCGTTCTTCTTCACGTAATGACCAAGTTAATGATCGACTAACGTGCTTAGATCCAGGTTAATGTTCTCTTTAAGACCACATAGTGTTAATGTTATCAAATTTTGATTCACAATAAATCGCGCCTTCATTTTTTTAAAACTTAAAACATCGTAAAAAATAATTTCGACTACCATAAACTACAATTTATCATATTATCATTAAGTATTATTAAAGCCATCAGCAATATTATTATTATTATTTCTTGCATAACATAAATAAAGGCTTCAGCTGATCTTCCCTCACCTTCGGATTGGTCACTTTTCCTCGCTCCACAACTAATTTTGGAGTGTCTCTCTCCTTTGTAGACCACCATTTGTAAAGTAGGAAGGCTTGAACTAGTAATACAGTGAATGCCCCGGTCAGGAAGGCGAAAATGAAGGTAATAATCATGGGTTATTTTGAAGTAAACATATTTCAGGATATTCGATCTTTGTTATTGTGCTGTTCCTGACAAAAAACACTCAAGAGACTGGGGCGAATTTGGAAGCTGACATGGATGGCGGGCTCATGGTCACCACAGGAAGCCCAAGTATTCTCTTCACTTTTGTTTTTTTCTTTTTTCTTTTCTTTTTTTACCAAAATACCGTCTCTCCAATGCACTGAAATCATTGCAACTCTCTTGCTTATTGCTTATGGCAAAATCCTGCATTTCCGTACCCCCCCGCCCAAAGCGGGAGATTTTTGTTCATTTTCGCCGCACGGAGGTTAACACAGGCGGGAGTGGATGGAAAGAAATTTTATGAGAGAAAACGGATGAAAAGAAAAGAGGGAGACTTGCGCCGTATCTACTTTAGAGATACGTTAGTTCAAGAGATTTTTCGTGTGTGAGGAGTGGATCTAAATTTTTAAATGTCGAAAAATAGCTCTGGAAAACACGTGCGCAATGTTTTGTCGCCTAAGCCGGAGGGAGACATGATCTCGTTCTTTCTCCATCCCCCGACCCCCTCAGTAACTGAACGGTAGACCTTTAATATGTGAAAATGTGAATTGAATGAATTTATGAAATAAGATCAGCCTTCAACTTATTGTACTGTAAGACATTGACCTCAACATGAACCACAAACACTAAATCTCCATAGTAACCAACACATTATAGCAACTGACGACCGACTCATGACCACAAACCACTATTTGATCGAAAATCTTGTTGGATTTTACGAGTGAAGATTTTGAACCTATACTTCTGGTTTCTTACCAAGGTTTCTGTACGAAAGACGAGGTGTTTTGATGAATAAACTAACACAAAAATCAGAGTTGGGAGGAAGATTAGGTTGAGCTCGGTAAGATTCTCAAGATTTGTAGAGAATGTAAGTAACAATACTTTAAATGTTTGGGTGATTTTAAATGGTTTTTATTTCTATTTTCCTATAAACTGCACCAGGATATCGATACGGCAGCGAGAAGCCACTAGGTTTACTATGAGTAATGAGTTCAACTGAACTAAATAGGACTCACTCTGCGGGCAGGCATCCATAACATTGATATACTAGGCTGGTACAGTTCTTGCTCTACAGTTCACCATTATAGATCATACATACGTATAATAAATTAAAGCCCTTTTCTGGCTACGGCACATTAGAACGAGGAAGTTTAGTGCCTGAAGTTTTGACCGCTTTACGAAAAATTTGGTCTGATATTAAAGAACCATATCATGATACTACGTTATTAAATTACCAAAAAAAGATACTACATTGATTAAATATATGGGTAATGCTGGAGCGTCTGTTCTTTCTAGGCCGTCCAGATTGAAATGCCTCGCAAAACCGAAGAAAAATTTTGCAGCCTGGGTGACAAGGCACAGGTAACCATTGCATGACTTCAGTGAAGCCTTTGTGGTTTTATCAGATTTTCACGCGGAGATCTAGATTCAGCCGGCTAGTGTCAGTGTAATCTACACTCGTGACGCTGTTTGGGGTCACCTGAATGATGCATACTTTGTTAGCTGGCTAAAGAGGCCTTATCTGAGTAGGCCTTGCTTTACTCTTAATTGACTATACTACATCATAGTTAATAGAATGAACTATGACTGCATTTGCAGTGGCCAATATAAGTGCGCACCAATAGTTGAAGGACTATGACTGACGTACTACTAGTATATTATTTTACCTACACAGCTCGATGGATTGGAGCAACCAGACATTGATGCGACCGATTTCCAAAGCAGCATTACACGCCAACCCAACACCACGCCTAGAACAACTCGCAACTCCCAAAAAGAACTTCCAGTTGGAGAATCCAGAATGTTGTCACAGGTTAGCGAAAATACTAATCTTATCGAAATATGGAAATATTCCGCTTAGAGGGCAAATTTGCAACCTATACTTGCCAGAGACTGAAGAATATACATTTGATTCTATTACAGGGAGCAGTTTGTTTACAGCTGTGGACGTGCATCAGTCATTTGGAAAACACCTCCACTTAGGCAGAAACAAAAATAACATCAAGCAAAACATGTGCAAACAATTTTCAAATTTCAAAATTTCAAGCATTTAAGCAGACTAAATATGCTGCAATTTTAGATCATTTGTTGGATTTTGCTCTTTCTAGACAGTGTGTGCTACGGGATATGATACTTGAATGAAACTTGTTTCCTCTCCTCCTGGTAATATCGCGCAAAAATCTTAAACTGCGTTGCGAATGCTGCAAAAACTGCAGCCTGTAACGACAGCTTAACTTGAACAGTTAAAGAGAACAGATAACAGTGTGTTGCTTCTTTTACATGAAATTATTGAATATGACTAAACAAATGAACTAAATATTATTTAGCTTTAATCTTTTCAATTCATTGTTAAATAACATAACACCTTCATTGATCCCTTTTTGGGCGTGTTTTTTTTCATTCCAGATCACGGGTCATTCTCTTGAGTAATATTTTTTCCCTTGTATAAATTCTTGAAAATATACAAAGAAACTTGTTTTGAAAAGATCTCAAATAGGTAAACATTATACGGCCAAAGTGAAAGTAAAGGGTCTATAGAATCCCTACCCTGGAATGAGAACCTGGAAAAGGAATTTACTATTATTAAAATTTCCATCTACAATATACCCATAAATAATAAATCCTCTAGCTAATAATTCTTTTGTCACTCATAATAACTGTTTTCTTACAATCTACTATAGTACACCAATCTTTTCTATTGATTTTTATCGCATAAAAATTTACAACAATATTCATGACGGTTTTGTATGTATAGTGCCATTGAAACTGAACACGCCTTGTTTGACGCCCAACAAAACCTATTTCGTCTCGAATTGTACAATTTTGCGCGTATGCTTTGGGGAGTATTATAAAAAATCAGAGGCAAAATACAATCTATAATCTTGCATTTGATTCTATAGAGCTTTCTAATGAGGGTACGTTGAATCACAGATGACGCACACAGTGACATCAACTAGAAAATCCTCAAGGCATCCTATCTATTCCCCAGATCAGTTCTTGAATTTCAATCATAGCATGGTTTCTCTGTTTTTATCTTTAAAAAGCATTGAATTTAGAAGTGCTACCCTTTCAGCGACAAACGGATTTCTTGATTTCTTCTCTCGAACACATATATGGTTGTCATTGGGTTTTTTTCTATCAATCGAGGGTTCCTTGTCGCTCCCTAGAAACGACTCTTCCAAATCAATACCACTCTCCACTCCAGTCGAACCTTCACTCTCTCTCCTTCTATCGTGTCGATGGAAATCATAATTCGTATCATAGGTTTTTACGGTACCGTTCGGTGTTCGCTGAGAGGTGTCAGAGTTCAGAGGTAATTGCCTGAAGTTATCACAAGGCTCGCAGTAGTTTTCAACGTGGTCGTCTGTTAGATCGAAGTACTTGTTGGAAGGTTCTTCGTGGATGTCTTCCAGTGATTGACATGGGATTGGTGGCAGAGGAGAGCGAGTCAGTTCTTCTTCAGTCATAGAAGACTGTGTTGACATTAGTCGAGCAGAACCGCTGAAATTATACAAATGATATAGAAATGAATTTGTGAATACAGCAAGTTGAAAAACGCTACGTTATGCCTCAAATTCCCCATTCCCAAATCGATGGTGCATTGTGGTCTAGCTTGGGTACAAACGTCTTTTGTTCATCATGCCTCATATGAAAAAAAGTAAAAACGTATTCTGTATTTATTGCACAAAGAAATAAAGGAAGTTGGTACCGGTTAAACCTGCTGTTTTTTTTTTTAGCTTTTAGCAAGCTCAACGAAGCTGCATCTGGCCAAGCAGTATTGATAGTTTGCAAGCATTCCCAGGAGAGTCAGAAAACAAGAACAAGGCGGCCATATTGGTGGTATTAACAAAGAAAGCTTATGAGAAATCTTTTGTTAAATACCTCCAAGATGTCGGCGATAAAATAACTTGTATACTATACTACTACGATATACCTAGTGCCTGAGACTTCGGAGAACGTGTCTGTTGGTTCCAGGTAGTAAATTCGATGAAGGTCTTCGTCCATGAAGACACTAATATAAGCATTGTCTGTCTCTTCCTAAAAAAATCAGTAAATGATTTCCAAGTTATATGACTAGCTAGGCCCTATGGATGCGAAGGTTTCAACTTCGCAGTGTAGACATTAGCATGATTGGTTAGTATTAGTATAAATAAGTAAGCATATCACGAGACTTCGATGAGAAAAACGTGCTCAATACAAAAAATGTACATCAAGCGAATAGTTGCGCATTATTCATAGCTCTTTTATAAGAAAAGAAAAGACTTTATTCATAGCTCTTTTATACAAGAAAGGAAAAAAAACTTTAGCTATTTCCAAAATCTAGTAAATGGTTTTCAAACAGAGTTGATCTTACGGCGGTAAATTCGCAATAATATAGTAAAAAAAAATAATAAAAAAACGAAATAAATAAATAAATAAATACATATAAATATAGAAAAATATATATTTGCTTGGAACACGCACACTATACCTACCCCTGCAATTTTCTTCTCCAGAATTCTCTCAATTCTGCGGACTAATTCAGAGAATGTTGGACGCTGACTGGGATTTTCTAGCCAGCAGTCTCTCATGATGGCGTAAATCTCAGCCGGGCAGTCCTTAGGCTGTCTCATGCGTTTGCCTTCACTGACGTAGTCCAACAGCTCTTCCACAGGGATCCCTGGATATGGTGTACCTCCCAGTGTTTGAATTTCCCACAGGATAACACCAAACGACCATCTAAGGCAAAAGTATAACTAGAATGTGCTTATTGGCCTTTCGGTATTATTGATATTCTAATCTTGATTTAGATAAATTGAAGCGCGAGAAGAAGTTGTAATTCGAGGGCTAGAATTTTCAAAAAGGAACGGCTACACAGACGTAAGACACCAATAAAAGCACTAGGTGAGCGCAGGCGCATGTTTTGGCGCGAAATTTCCCACCAAAACCACAGGAACATCGTCAAACTAACTCATGAAAGACCATTTAGTTCCAGAGGATTTTTGTTGTTATCCTTACATGGAAAAATATAAAATTTCTGAAACATGTCATTATTTGTCACCAAATACATAAAGGTGATAATGGATATCCATTAGCCCAGTTTGCAGTCCGTATTATACGTTATGGACCGCAACTTGACCAATTATAACAAGTGAATTTACCTTTCCCGTGATATAACAATACTAATAAACTTACACGTCTGTTTTCTCTGTGTATTTTCGGTCAAATAACGATTCTGGTGCCATCCACTTGACGGGCAGGAGACCTGTTGTCTGCTTTATGTACACATCAGTGTTCTTGATGTCACGTGCCAAACCGAAATCAGCAATCTTCATGACGTAATCTTCTCCTACCAAGATGTTTCTGGCCGCGAGATCCCGGTGTACACACTGTAAAGAAAACGAAACATGAAATGCTTGGTACACCTCATTTCGCACAACCCCCCTCTGGGTAATGCTCGATCTCTTATCTATTTAGACCATCTTACATTTAGACGCTGACGCATTGAAAACATATTAACTACCTTTTTTGAAGACAAGAAGTCCATTCCACGTGCTATTTGGTAAGAATACATCACAAGATCCGCCAGCGTAAACTCCGCATCAGGTTTATTAGCCGTCTTGCGCCATGTCGCCTCATAGATCTCACGATGACTGCGCAAGAAGTTCAAGAGATTTCCATGCGGTGCGTACTCCATGACAACCATCAACTGCTTGCCACGTGTACAGGCGCCAAGTAGGTTAATGATATTATTATGCTCACCAAGGTGGATCATGATCTTCAGTTCTGTCGCCAAGTCCTTGTAGTCGCTCTCGGTTGCCTCGGCTGTCGGCAACAAAGAATGCATCAGTGATTTTGTTTACAAGGTAAATTATCAGGGCACGCAGAGAGGCGGGGGGGGCAAAGCAAACAGTAATCTGCTGCATAGAGACGGTTGTAGTGTAATGTCTCTCCACTGCGGGAAGGAGGAAGGGGATGGATGGGTAATATTAGTAACGAACGTGCATCATTTTACCTATTACAAAGGAACCAAGAAAAATGTGTGCACCAACACACACCAGATAACTCTTGGCAGCGTAAAGGCCGTGGCGGACAGACGATGCGCGCAAAATTTCGACAAAGTTTTCGAGGGAAGACAAATGTAAAAAGGCTTTCCTACCAGTCGTAATATAGACTAGCTGACTGACAACATCGCACTCTAACTAGCACCCCTCCCCTTTCCAATACCCCCTCCCCTCAAAGATATGAGAATGTTGCGTAGTGCTGCAGAAGGAGATATTGAACGTATTTCATATGGGTGACTTTGGTTTGCATTCATAATCCAAGGGAATTGTTCACCTTTAAGAGTCTTGACCGCAACCGTAGTTCTATGATACTGATTACCATCTGAATCCTGATACATCCGACTTGAACTCAACCTTCTTCTGAGCCTTGAACGTCTTTTGAAAGCATCTGAGGTCTTGTCTCGCGGTATAAATGACAGTATTCCTACTGCGTCGGCCTTCATGACTTGTCCAAACGTTCCTGATCCTATGACACCGTGGAAGACGAGTCTCTCTTCTGGGAATTCCCAGTCGTCATCGTAAGGAAGATCTTCGCATTGCTCTAGAAGGCTACGATTGGGGTCAATCTGTCAACACCACATCAATATATAATCAGAATCTAAATGTTTGCAGCATTCTCAAAACTTGTTCTGGACGTCGAGAAGAATATCTCACAATATTGCGCGCTCACATTTTTTATGTTTATATCAGAGTATTTAATACTAGTGATCATTGCGGGTAAGATATCTCAGTAAAATAATTTGCGAGGTTTTGCGGTTTCGACGCTGACGAAGTTGATTAAAAGAGTGTCATTGACGTTTTCGTCTTTAGCTAATGATGACTGTCACAAGAACAACCAAAATTTCGGAGACCCGTTTCAAACTCGCAACGTATAAAACCTTACAAAACATTATGTCTTCACCACATAATAACTAACCGGCAGGGTGTTATATTTTTACAGTGTTATCAGCGGCGGATCCAGGGGGTGTCTCAAATGAGGAGATGTATATAGAGATATTATTAATCGCTTCAAGAAAGCGTAAGAATAATTACTATGGTAGTGTGCGGACCACCGCAGGACACCCCCCGGATCCGTCCCTGCTTAATTACCTTATAGTCTTCTCCCTTCCTAAGGTATCTCAGAGCCTTGTACTCTTCGATTAACCTTCGGTTTCGCCGATGTACGTGGCAACAGAGCAAAAGAACTACAAGGAATACCAGACCAATAGCTCCCCCAACACTTGCAGCAACAATAGTTATTAGAGGATCGGTAAGACGTTGATGAGCGGGGCCGAGCAGCTCTGAAAAAGAGTATAATAGCATGTAAAATCCTTAATGACTAGTCATTTTGATATTATGAAGGAAAATAATTGGCTTTTTAGAGGAGGGGGAGGGGGGAATTGGAGAAGCTATAGAAAAACATCCCTACATTTTTTCAACTTCTGGGACAAATTTCCTTCAACTCCCCATGTAAACCCAAGACCTGTTTACGCGCTGACCGTCTTAACCAGAGTTATAGTCGGTCATAGCTTCACGCGTGCTAGAGAGCACCAAAATGGTAAGAGTTTAGTATTAGGGTAGGTGTTAGGTTCACTCCTATCTTCATGCTAACGTCGACGGAGCACTGATAGATGGAGTGGCAAAATGCGTGCGGTCGCCTTGCATTTATAGCACCAATTATTTGACATGATTTTACCTCGAACGTCAAGCTGCATGGATGCAGTCCCTACAGGGTTAGTAGCAACACACGTGTAGTTTCCCAGGCTCTCTATGTCTAATGCATGGACCTCGAGTCTTGCTGCATTGGTCCCAGACAGGCTTCGCCATAGTACAGTCGAACCATTGGTAGATATTTTTCGCCACTCAACTAGAGGGTGTGGGTTCCCTGTGGCTGTACACGTCACATTGATTGGTTCGCCAATAGGAATGTCCAGCATCTTATATGTTTTATCGCTTTGAATTCTGGGAGGAGCTGAGAAAGATTAGAATATTTGTTATGTTCAGTGGGTTTAATTCACAATAGACGTCTTTGTTGACGCCATTGGTTACATTATTAGTTAGTGACAGCTGTCACTTTAGCGGATTTGATTCACAATAGACGTCTTTGTTGACGACATAGGTTACATTATTAGTTAGTGACAGCTGTCACTTTAGTGGGTTTGATTCACAATAGACGTCTTAGTTGACGCCATTGGTTACATCATTAGTTAGTGACAGCTGTCACTCATGCGGTGAAAAGCGAGTGCAAGACGATTTTATAAAATACCACTGTGCTCCTTGATTACAAACTCTAAACTATTTCCAGTGTTGACAATAGCAATACGATCATTTTACACGAGAAAGAATTCAATGTCCGAGAGCAAAGGGATTTTATTGTTCTGCCATCTAACCACAGGCAGCCCAAGCTGCATTATGGGCGTCGGCACGTGACTGGAACACATGAATATTCTACACAAAATCGGGGATAACCCAGATTTTTCAACTGGAGCACTGCGCACAGATTAAGGCATGAAACATGTACTTACTCATTACATCGAGATAAGCTGTTTTTTGGTCGTGTCCTTTCTTGTTCTTAGCAGCACATGTATACCAGTCCGTGTGCTGCTCATGCACAACATCACAGATGAGCAAAGTATCTCGGCTTCTAGATGCCGTCCTTAGTACGTAATAACCCCGAACCTTATTATGACAGCTATCTTGCTCTATCAAGCCTGTCAGTTCAAAGCCTGATTTGTACCACGTGATGATTGCCATAGGATTAGCATCCACTTGACATGTTATTCGCGCATGCGTAATGTTGTTGAAGTAGTCGTAGGCTGTTACATTAGGGAGGTTGGTGATGTTGGGCGGATAGACGGCTGTTAAAAGATATATAACATGAAAAATAATCATTGTTTGAAGTCACCTTGCATCAAACAATTCTGTACCCTCAGATTCTGATATTATTGGATATGATCGACATGACGTCATAGATTTTCGTTTGACGTCACCTTACATCGATCAATTCTGTACCCTCAGATTCTGATATTATTGGATATGATCGACATGACGTCATAGATTTTCATCAATCCAATCTGTACGTTATACCTTGACGTCACATGTTCATTTAGTATAGTGACTTCATTTCTGTAACCTTTCAAACATCACATCTGCTTGTAAAATGAATTACCTTTGACTATAACTGTTGCTGAGCTGTTGAGCACCGTACCCCCTACAAGTGTCTTGGCCATACACATGTATACACCAGTATCACTAGCCGTAACGTTAACAATCGTTAAGGTTGTAGTTTCCTTGCTCGGATTCTTCTTCGAAGACGTTGCAATTGATATTCTAGGGTCTCCTCCGGAAACAGGGATTTTCACGCCGTTTTTTAGCCAATCAGTGAATCTTCCCTTAGATATGATACACCGTGCTGTTAGGGTTGATTCTGCATTGATTCGTTTAGTGGTTTTGATGATTGCACTTGGTGTATCTACTCCTAAGAAAGGAAAACGCGTAGTGTGAGGTTGCATTAAGGGGAGAGGAGAGGAGAGGAGAGAAGAGAGGAGAGAAGAGATGGTTGATTTACTTAAGTAGCTTTGCAGAACCCGTTGAATACATTACATAGATTTACAATGCAAGACAGAAGACAGATTGCTTGAATATTGTTCAGAGATCCTGCGCAATTTTACAATCTCAAGAAGATATAAGCTCATAAACCCTTCGTGTCTTGTCCTGTCTCTTATCATTTATAAGGGCTTTTTACAACACATTCAGAAGATTCGCGTCCCCAATGCAAAAACATCCCATCTCTTCCCGTACTCCTCTGCGCTAGCAGTACTTACGAGATCTTTGAAACTGGAATATCTTGCTATCCTGACCAATGATATTTATTGCTGTACATTTATAAAAGAAAGAATCTGCTGACGATGGAATGATCAGATTGCTTGCATCACTAGTCGTGCCACTTGGTGGTTGTTGTTGGTGACTGGATGGCACAGGCACCCAGTTTTTGTTATGTGGTATACACTTATCATTATTGTCGCAGACCCTGATCTGGTAGAACCAGCTAAAGAGAGGGCGTGGGTAGCCACCAATCAAGCCGCATGAAAGCGTTTTAGCTGTGTTGTATGGAGCAAATATCGTAGAAGCCTGGCTTTTGTCGATCTGTGGAGCAGCTAAAACCATTTGTATCTTATTAGGAATAGATTACTCGACGGAAACCTAAGGTAATGTTCATTTTTCTAGACCAACTATGTCGTGATTTTCCCTTGATATAATTCATAGAGCACTCTACGCAGACTTGCAGAGAGATTTTTTCCAAGAAAACGCGCGCAGACGGATTTTTGTTTGTTATTTTGTTTTTGTTGCAAAATGACAGGGAGTGGCCGGTTGACTTGCTACCCATGCAGCAATTTCTCAAGCCTTAATTACCCTCTTTAGGTAAGCATAATTTTTCCAACGACTGAAAGAATCGTCGGTATATTGGCCGCGGAGCAAAAATGAAATGTCTTTATTCCCCCCATGAAGAGAATATTACAAAAGTAGAAACAAATCCCATGCTATCCAATTGTTGTCTCACTGTTTACGAGAGTACGATAAGCACATGTCGTTCTCACAAACCAAGGGGCATTAAGGACTTACTGTGAAAAACAACGGCTACTGATCGGCTATCTGAAAGGCCAAATCCATTCTCTGCAACACAAGTATAAGTGCCATTATCCCGTTGATATGTGGCTGATAGTATCTTCAGGCAGTTGTGACTATTAACGTGAACATCGTTTTGATAATTACACGTTATCATGGTGTACCCTTTAGATTCACAGTTGAACTGACATAGGGTCAGTTTCTTTCCATCTTTGAGCCACTGCACTTCAGGATAAGGAACTCCTCTTGCTGTACAATTGATAATGAAGTCTTGAGGTTGTTTTAAAACTATTTCTTTGGTGGTGGGGAAAGAAATGATGTTTGGAGCATCTCGAACTGTCAGAAAACAAAAACCATATGCACTTAATTAATGCAATATTTTCATGTGTTAATCATTAATAATGAGTCCATTTTTAGTGTTTTACAACTACCCCACCTTCCATTCCCAGGATTGTTAGTTTGTAGGATAACGGTGCACTCACCAAGAACAGTAACAGAAGCATCTTCTCTTTCTGTATCATCCTTTCCAATACCAGCAGAACATCTATACTTTGTCTTCAGCATTGGTGCGGCATTTTTAAAAATCAGAATCAAGTTCAGGTTATTGTTTATCTTAGTTTTCAAGACTCTATTGCTTGATATATCAGCAAATGTACTTGTATTTCCAACTTGTTTTTGCCACTTAATATTGATTAGATCTGCAGCTCGTGTGAATTTGACTTCACATGTAAGGTTGAATGAATCTCCTTGTATTTTCATCATCTGCAAAGGATTTACCTTCAAAGATGAAATTGCTAAAAAAGAAAAAACAATTTGATTATTTTATCCAAAAAGCTCTCATGGAGTATGTATACATATCTATATGTGCAAATATACTGACAAGAAATGATTTGGGAAGCAAGCACATTTGTTGTGTGCTACTAGTCCACACCTCTACCCTGAATGGACAGATGGATGGATGGATAGATGGATGATCAGATAGATAGACAGATGGATGGATGGATGGAAGAATGAATGGATGGATGGTTGAATGAATGGACACATGAATGGATGAATGAATGAATGAATGAATGAATGGATGAATGGATGAATGGATGAATGGATGAATGGATGAATGGATGAATGGATGAATGGATGAATGGATGGATGGATGAATGGATGGATGGATGGATGGATGGATGGATGGATGGATGGATGGATGGATGGATGGATGGATGGATGGATGGATGGATGGAAGAATGAATGGATGGATGGATGGTCGAAGGAATGGACTGATGAATGGATGAACAAAGGAATGAATGGATGAATGAATGAATGGATGGATGGATGGAAGGATGAATTGATGGATGGATGGTCGAAGGAATGGACTGATGAATGGGTGAACGAAGGAATGAATGGATGAATGAATGAATGGATGGATGGATGGATGGATGGTCAAATGAGAAAAACCCTTAAAACACAGGAGAGAACCAATAAACAACATGATCTACTCACATATGACACCATTGCTGATTCTATTGCCACACTCATTAAGTTTTTAAACACCACAAACTCTCTCTCTCTCTCGAACATATATATTAGGCTCTTGTCTATCGTCAATTTTACATGAACCAAACTTAGTGTTATCAAAGAAGACCGCCTTATTGTCCATTGTTTCAATTAGGTTTGGCTCATGTGAAGTTCGACATTTGCCCTGGCATGAGCAGAATCTATAATATAAAATCAGTAATTTTCAAACTTACGATTTGAAAGATACAACAATATGGTTTGCCAAGAGATCTTTTGGCCACTAGAGCTAAGAGCATCACAACGATACATCCCTGCTTGGATAATTTTAAAACCTTGAATGATATAGATAGAACCATTCCTGGAGATCGAAGAACCAGGTGAAGTAATGACAGGTCTACCCTTATGATACAATATTGATGTTGATAAAGGATCTGTAGTTCGGCAGTCTAGAACGACTTTTTGTCTACTGAAGACACTCCAGAACATGCCTGGCTGCTTTAGGAATCTAAATGCTCCTGAAAATGATACAAGAATGATAGCATAAGTGGTGATCTACAATCATTTCAAGCAATTATTTCAAGGGGGTGGCTGGAAGGCATTAAATAGCATCATAATTTATTCAATTCCAATTCAAAAATATTCCATTAGAATTATTTTTGACATTTTTCAAAAACCACTTATCGGGAAGAAATGGTGCACAAAAATGAAACCAAAGTAAGGACAAAGAAAGGAAAATACGGGAGGAACAGCCAAATTTGTTTATCCCTTTGCAACACCACTCTCCCCCCAGTCCATCCTTTGTTCAGCAGTGTTTAGAAAAAGACCTTTCACTATTTGTAATTTAACTAATCCTCTAATCACTACGTGAAGTCCGAGGAATATTATTTTGAATCCAAATAGCAAATAAATCTGTTCTGAGTAATCCTAAATAGACACTAAATTAACAATTCTTATACATGAAAAAGACTAGAGCTATGAAGAGAAGCTAATTACTCTTTGTTTTAATCAATAAATATATTATTCACGGTGTGTTGTGAAAGGTATTCATACATGACACAAATCGAAACTATCGATATTGCGATAAGAATTAGGAACGATTCTTATCAATAATTCAACAATAAAACACTCAAATTACGACCGAATGAAAGCCTTATCTTGCAGATATAAAGAAGTGTTAGCCAATGAAAGGATTCATTTAAGAGATAATAATAATACGACAATAACTAGAGAACTCAATTAAGTGTAAGTTCGACTTTGATCTTAATAAGTGCATCACTTATCTTGCATATTGTATTATAACTCATTAGAAATAGATCTTAAAAAAGCGGGATTTAAAAACGTTAAGTATATATAAAATCTTGTACATACCAGCTTCATTGATGGCTGCTGTAGCCCAAATCAGTCCAATCGCCAAGAACGGAAACCAGATTCCTCCACACGGCATGTTTTATTCCCTTTCGATAGTCGTTCACAACTGATCTATGGATTTGTACCTTTTAAGCCTTTCAAGGGCTTTTTTCTTACAGTTTAAACCTCATTAGAACTTTTAAAGTCTTACAATCTTGACTGCAGCACTATAAAGGGTAAGAAAAATTCTTATCCAGTCAAAAACGTAGGTCAACAAGTAAACATAGCAGACTCCTAGTTGTCGGAAGGTCAGGCAACACGAGACAAAGGTGTCACTGACAGACGACCAATGAAGATGAAGACGTCGACCCACCTTTTCCTTCTGTCTTGATATTTACAGCGATGAAAAAATGTAATAATACCGATTCAATTTCAGTGTAACTTAGAAGTAAGCGAGAAAATTCCTCAAAATAAAAAATAAAAATGGTTTGAGTTGCAATAAATGAAATGGAGAAACAGAGGTCTTGTCAGTGGATGGTGGGGGTGGACAGGGGAGATGATGACACTGCATTGAAGAATTTTTTCTTCCAGGGAGCATTTATTGAAATGTTAGCACAGGAAGTAGTTTTTGTCTGTGGTTGGAGCCATTACAAGACAATTACGCAAGAGTTGGAGAACTAGTTTACTAAGGGAGGGGTGCGGATTATATTGAGTCAGTTCTTATTAGATTTCTAGGGCCCCAAGCCAAAGAGAAACCAACTCAATCAAAAGGATAAATCACGATATATCGTATATATATTCTAAAAGTGTAAAAAAATGACTTTCCTAGTTGTTCGTATGGTGAGCTTATGAGGTCAGTTTTATTTATGACTTTGGTTTTATCCATCACGTTTTCATGTTATCAGGCCTACTGAGAACATCTGGTAGGTAACGAAGAAAACATGCAGAGGCATATTCTACTTACCCACAGATCAAAAGAACGCTCACTCTGATCTTACAGCTTCTCATGAAAATAAAACTTTATCCGTTTGAAATACAAACAATTAGTCTTGTCTGAGGTCTTACATGTACATGTAACAGAGATTTATTATAGATTTTTCGTATTTTTAAAAAAGTTTAATGTTTTGTTCTCCGAACAGTTCTTCTCTGCATGATTTCCCATTTTTGGAATACAATCCATAGAAATAATATTTTTCGATTTTTGGAAGAATTCCACTTTTCGATAATCAGTGCTGAGAGAGCAGCACCAGCTTCAGTTGAATTGATGACGACATTTTTGCAAAAAAAATTATGCCCCACAACCTCATTTTAGCTCAAAGTTGGGTTGTGGTTCAGATTCAATCGAAAAAACTATAGGAAAATCTGTCAATCAAGTCAATGACGAAAGCCATTTAATTGACCAAAACTATTCCAAATATAAAGTAAAGTTCGGCTAAAAACGACAGCTTGCAAGTGCTGGCCACGAGTTTCAGTGGTTTTCCTCGTGTTGCCAAAAAAAAAAAAAAAAGAAAAAAAAAGGAGGCAAAGGAAAATGGACCACGAAGAGGAGTTTCCAGATGTTTTCGTTTGTCTATGAAGGCGACAGGAGACAGCATATTAAAAGCATCGGTAAAAATGTCAAAAATTGGTAACATTGAATAGGAAATGCCAAAACTCAGTCTATCTGTTTGGTTTGGGAAGTCATTAATTGTCAAGGACGCCGGGAAATGCAACTGCGGAGGTTTTATCTTTGTGATGTATCGTTCTTTTGAGCATAAACCTGCCTTTTAGTTTTACAGAGGGCTTATATCATATACTGCAGAAAAAGCTACACAGCCGGTTCATGTAGATTATATATTGAAATATCTAGTCGTTTTTTTTTTACATGAAGACCTCAATTTTGCGATAACGGTCATGACATTGATTGTCATGT
This sequence comes from Actinia tenebrosa, assembly GCF_029948245.1. Lineage (NCBI taxonomy): Eukaryota > Metazoa > Cnidaria > Anthozoa > Actiniaria > Actiniidae > Actinia > Actinia tenebrosa. Next base: position 3,952,682 of record NW_028292583.1, read on the forward strand.
ATTTGGTATTAAAATAGCTCTAATAATATAATCTTAATCAATCAATTTTTATTTGAAGTACGTATAATGATCATAATGTCTTTGGGGAATATCGAAATCACTTTTTCTTTATGAACCTTTCTGGGAAAGGATTAGCAGATGAAAGATTCTGCTAAGTTGTAATTAATTTGTACATTTAAATTATGAATTCGTTTTTCGAATCGAATTTTTGCTACTTTGCTATTTTTTCATGCATTAATATATTCATTAAAATCTAAGAGGTTATGACCTTTCAGTGCTTGGAAGTAAAACTCAGGGATTGTGAAGGAAAGTAACTGTAGGTAGCCGAACGAGCGTAGTACATCCTGCAATATTGCACCCATTAAACTATCAGTAATTGCAGTTTGAAAATGTGATTCATGTCTTTGTCCGGCTAGCATCTTTGGAAACTTGCTTGCAAGGCCTTGAACACACTAACTTGTAAATATTTATAAAACACTTTTTGTGACTCTACACTGCTGATTCATGTTGGTTGATATAGTTCGGTTTGCTAGAACTAAAAGAAGACTGAGGTAACAAGGGTTTCTTTTCTTTTTTCACTCGTTTCTTTCCAGTCTGGAAGAAGCTAGTGTTGCCGTTCACTTCAGGCTCAGTGATGATACCATTCACAGACGCAGTACTGTTCTTGCTTAAGTCATCGCTCCTGGTAAAAAAGGAGGTCAAAGTATTATCGAGTTGACCTGTTTAAACTTTCATCATTAGTTTTCTCAATGTTTTATTACTTAGTATTTGGTGCCTTTGTGGCCTGATTACCCAGGCTTGTTTTTCTAGTTGATGGTAAGGATTCAGCTGAAGTCAGGTATTCGTTGCTGGCTCGCATTGGTTCGTGTACTGCTTCAAGACAAGCTTCTTGGTTACCCTGAAGAACACGACAAAAGTATGAATAACCAACTGAATTACGGAAGGAATGAAGGAAAAAAATTGAACGAACGAACGAGTGATGGATGGACGGACGGATGGACGGATGGACGGACGGGTGCATGGATGGGTGGATGGGTGGGTGGATGGGTGGATGGGTGTATGGATGGATGGATGGATGGATGGATGGATGGATGGGTGGGTGGGTGGGTGGATGGATGGATGGATGGATGGGTGGATGGATGGATGGATGGATGGATCGATGGATGGGTGGATGGGTGGATGGATGGATGGATGGATGGATGGATGGATGGATGGATGGATGGATGGATGGATGGATGGATGGATGGATGGATGGATGGATGGATGAAAGAAAGACACCATTCTACCTTGGGAGCATTCTTTTCGATAACCCTTTTGATTCCCACGGTCAGTTCCGCAAATGTTGGTCTCTGATCAGGAATTTTCCTCCAACAGTCTTTCATAATGTCATACATCTCTGCGGGGCAGTGTGACGGTCTTTCCATTCGATTGTCATTATTCAGAAAGTCTATAAGTCCCTCCAAGGGTACAGAAGGATACGGACAGCCCCCTAAAGTAAATATCTCCCATAACACGATACCAAATGACCACCTGAAAGACATCAAAAGACTTCTTATAAACTATGGATTTTAAAAAGTAGTTACGTTAATATGTCGGCTGGCATCAACCAGGTCTTCAGTTGGACGACAGGTAATGCGGGTAATACATCGCCAGATCTAGCTAGGTGTACGACATTGATGCCTTGTAAGTTGAGGAGAGACAAAAAAATATTCTTTTGGAAGAGACCGGCTTGTACCACAATCGCGCGCGTTCTTGCAGAAATTGTCTTTCCTCCTTAAAATTCCTGCAAGTTGCCAATTGCAAGTATGCCGATACACACATGCATCACCGCGCATTATCCTGCCTACTTACACATCACTCTTTTCTGTGTAGACCCGGTCAAACAAAGATTCCAAAGCCATCCACTTGACGGGCAGCAATCCACTGGTTGTTTTCACATAAAGGTCATCTTGATAGATGTCACGTGCTAAACCAAAATCCGAGATCTTCATGACGTAATTTTCTCCAACCAGGACGTTACGGGCTGCAAGGTCACGATGAACGCACTGGGAAAGAAAAGAATATCGATTGCTTTATTATTTGCTACAGGAGAGGGGTAAGAGGAAACAAAGTTCCGCTTACGAAGCCTATCTAACAACAACTGTGTTAATCCAAATGATTAAGGAATCAGTGTATGTCAGATTATGAATGCATTAACCTGTACACTTGCGGAACTATGGATCCTGAATTAGATATACCTTCTTAGAAGCCAAGAACTCCATGCCTCGCGATATCTGATAAGCTGTCATTCCTAAATCCACCAAAGTGAACTCCTGATCGGGATTATTCGAGGTTTTCACCCAGTTTGCATCGTAAATATCTCGTCTGGCACGAAGGAATGACAACAGGTTACCATGGGGAGCGTACTCGATGATCATCAACAGTCGACGACCACGTGTACAGGCACCAAGCACGTTGACAATATTCTTGTGTTCTTCGAGATGAATAAGTATCTTTAGTTCTGAGGCCAAGTCTTTGTAGTCACTCTCACTGGCTTCATCTGAAAAAATTAAGAATTATACTATTGTGAATAAGAAAGAAACTTAGAATAGGAATTACGGATTGTGTACGCTTGTTCTTTCCAGCACTCGGTGTCATATGTGAGTAGAATTTCTAGTTGTTTCTCCCCTGAGCGCCGAGAAGTTTTCTCCGGGCATAGCAGAGAAAGTACAAGAGGATGCGTCCTAAAAACAGTAGGTAACGAAATCATGAAGCTACTCACCTAGAAGGGTTTTCACTGCCACCGTTTGTTTTGCCGTTACCGAGCTGTTCTGTTCGTCTTTACACCTGCGCCTTGAACTTCGTAGTTTTGATCGAAGTCTCCTTGCTTCAGCGGTTTTATCTCTGGGCTTGAAGGCTGGCATGCCGATGGCTTCTGCTTTCAATACCTGTCCAAACGCTCCAGAACCAAGAGGTTCGCCAAGAATAAGTCTCTCTTCGGGGAATTCCCAGTCAAGATCGTAGGGAAGGTTGTTACATTGTTCAAGAAGACTACGGTCTGGGTCAATCTGTAAGAAAAGAGCAGGAATGAAAAAGACAGAATCACTAAAATTTAAAACATACTTCCAAATTTCAAATTGATCTAGGAGCTAGCCTTGCCCTGACTTAGATCAGCCCAGAGGTTGTTTCAGGGTTCAATCTGTGAGTTAGCCATGCCCTGACTTAGATCAACCCAAAGGTTTTTTCAGGGTTCGATCTGTGAGTTAGCAGTGCCCTGACTTAGATCAGCCCAGAGGTTGTTTCAGGGTTCAATCTGTGAGTTAGCCATGCCCTGACTTAGATCAGCCCAGAGGTTGTTTCAGAGTTTGATAAAATTACTGCTTGTCGTTAAAACGCATATCTACTTCTTGGTACGTATTATGGCTGAACATTCAAATGAAAATAGAATATTCAGGAATACATACCACATAGTTTGTGTTTCCCATTTTCATGAAGTAAAGCAGTTTGTATTCTTTTGTTTGCTTTTGTTGACGTCGATATAGAATAAAGCAGATTATGACGACGATAAACGTAAACACCACAGATCCACAAATGATCCCGATAACAATTGATCTAGGCATCTCTTTTTGTACTAGTGTTATAACTTTTCCTTCCTTCGATTCTTTAAATAAGAAAAATACAAGTCAAAGCTATATTATCTTTGCCAGAAGAGCACCAAAAAAGACAGTCAGTCAGTCTGTCAGTCATTCAGTCAGTCAGTCATACCTTAGATTACCTTTGATAGTCAGTAGAGCAGTGACGGACATGATGGTATTCGTAGCATTACATGTGTAGTTTCCCAAGTCTTTTTCCTGCATATCTTTCACCTTCAGCAAAGCTTTCCCTTTACCACTTGACAGTACTTTCCTGTTGGGATCATCTGTTCTTGTCCAAACTACATCAGGCAGTGGATTACCAGTAGCGCTACATGTTACGTTGATTGAGGTTCCCAGAACCACAGTAATTACTTGGTGCCTTTGGCTTGAAATTTTTGGTGGGACTTAAAAAGACATTAGAATTGTATGAATAACAAAAAAAAGGCATCATCAACAAAAACACCATTATCACCACCATCAACAATATCATCACCATGTATCATCACCAACAATATCATCACCATGTACCACCAACAACAACAATATCATCACCATGTATCATCACCAACAACAATATCATCACCATGTATCATCATCATCAACAATATCATCACCATGTATCATCATCAACAACAATATCATCACCATGTATCATCACCACCAACAACAATATCATCACCAAGTATCATCACCACCATCAACAATATCATCACCATGTATCATCACCAACAACAACAATATCATCACCAAGTATCATCACCACCATCAACAATATCATCACCATATATCATCACCAACAACAACAATATCATCACCATGTATCATCACCAACAACAACAATATCATCACCATGTATCATCATCAACAACAATATCATCACCATGTATCATCACCAACAACAACAATATCATCACCATGTATCATCACCAACAACAACGATATCATCACCATGTATCATCACCAACAACAACAATATCATCACCATGTATCATCATCAACAACAATATCATCACCATGTATCATCACCAACAACAACAATATCATCACCATGTATCATCACCAACAACAACAATATCATCACCATGTATCATCACCAACAACAACAATATCATCACCATGTATCATCACCAACAACAACAATATCATCACCATGTATCATCACCAACAACAACAATATCATCACCATGTATCATCACCAACAACAACAATATCATCACCAAGTATCATCACCACCATCAACAATATCATCACCATGTATCATCACCACCAACAACAATATCATCACCATGTATCATCACCAACAACAACAATATCATCACCATGTATCATCATAATCACCATGTATCATCACCAACAACAATATCATCACCATGTATCATCACCAACAACAACAATATCATCACCATGTATCATCACCAACAACAACAATATCATCACCAAGCATCATCACCAACAACAACAATATCATCACCATGTATCATCATCAACAACGATATCATCACCATGTATCATCACCAACAACAATATCATCAACAACAATATCATCACCAAGTACCATCATCAACAACATCATCACCAAGTATCATCATCAACAACAATATCATCACCATGTATCACCACCATCAACAATATCATTACCAAGTATCATCATCAACAACAATATCATCACCATGTATCATCACCAACAACAATATCATCACCAAGTATCATCACCAACATCAACAATATCATCGCCATGTATCATCATCAACAACAATATCATCACCAAGTATCATCACCACCAACAATATCATCACCATGTATCATCATCAACAACAATATCATCACCAAGTATCATCATCAACAACAATATCATCACCATGTATCATCACCAACAACAATATCATCACCAAGTATCATCATCAACAACAATATCATCGCCAAGTACCATAATCAACAACAATATCATCACCAAGTACCATCATCAACAACAATTTCATCACCATGTATCATCACCAACAACAACAATATCATCACCAAGTATCATCACCACCATCAACAATATCATCACCATGTATCATCACCAAGTATCATCATCAACAACAATATCATCACCAAGTACCACCACCAACAACAATATCATCACCATGTATCATCATCAACAACAATATCATCACCAAGTATCATCACCACCAACAACAACAACATCATCACAACGTAACATCACCACCAACAACAATACAATATCATCACCATGTATCATCACCACCATCAAAATCTTTCCATTTTGAAAAAACTACCATCAAGAAAAGGCTATTCATAATCAACAAAACAACTCATTCACCTGGTATGTTAACAAAAATTTTCACAGTAGCATGTCCTTTAGTATTGTTGGCCATGCATATGTAAGAGCCATGGTCATCTGGAAATATGCTCCCTATGATAGTCAAATTACTTGTAACTGTTTTGGAGTTTGGCAGACGGCTTAAACGTGCCAAGTATTTTGTACCAGTCTTGCAAGGATTGGCTTCAGTGTCATTGCAGTGTGATGCAGGTATTTCATGTCCATTCTTGTACCACTGAATGGTGGGAAGTGGGTATCCTTGAACAGTGCAATTAATATTGGTCTTTTTTGAGTTTCTGACCTCAACAATGCCAGTAGATTGACCGCTGTAAGACTTGATAACGGGTGCCTCGTAATCTATAGCACACATATTTGAGCATTAATAATACCTACCAAATTTATTATCATAGAAAAGGAAATTTATACTTCTTATAATTACCTAACACAGTCAACCTTGCTTCCCTTTGGCTTTCTTTTCCTTTGTATGTTAGAAGACATCGGTACAACCCTGAATCCTTCACTGTGGCATTCTTGATAATCAGATGAAGGCTTCGTTTATGCAAGTCAGTTGTTATTTCCTCTCTCACTAAATCTTTCAACACCGCAACACTGGTGACATTAAATGCTTTAAACCATTGTAAGTTTGATTCATAGGCAGCAGAACATGTAAAGTAGACACTGCTTCCCACCAGCATCATAGCTGATTTGGGGTTGAGTTGAATACTATTTAGTATCCGTTGGTTATCAACTAATATAGTGTAACTAGGATTGTTAAAATTAATTGTTCTTCCTCTAGTATTGGTAGCATTGCACCAGTAATAGCCGTCATCATTTGAGTCAAAGTTTTTCACAATATAAACTTGTCCATTTTTGATGATTTTGTTTGCTTTCGGTAAGAGTGGTCTCCATACACTTCCACTAGGCTCATAATATAACTTACGGTATAAGAATACTGCAGTGTTTGGGTCGTTCGTCGAGCAATTGATCAGGAGATCTTCCCCATAACCTACTTGAAAACTGCGGTCCTCAGCATCTCCAATAAACTTGAATTCTGCCGCAGCTGAAAAATAAAAAACAGCTCTTTGAATAAATAGACTTTAAGGTCTGTTAGTTTTGTACATTTGAAGAGTGGGCTGATCCGGGTGGGGGGCAAAGGGGGGCTGAAACCCCCCTCCAGCAGAAAAAAAACTAAACTAAACTAAAGAATTAGATGCTTTCTTCTTATTGTTTTCCGTTATGTTGACGGAAGAAACTCAATTAGCCCTTGCTAATCTATATATGATCTTTATTAAACTCATTAATAATTCATGAGGAAAACACAACAGAAATAACGACCGTAAAGAGTGTTGTAAATCAGATACAGAATCGTGTTCATTTGCATAAACTTTAAGATGGATTTTCTTGGCCAGATTCACTTTTATCTTGAAAATTTTAGCGAAACAGAAAGGAACTAACCTAGACATTTGATAAGCAATCTACAGTATTCGTGTCCATGTTGTATCCAATATACCAACTCTCGCCTACACCTCGAGTTTGTATTTCAGATACAACACGGCCACTCATACTGTATATATTACATGAAGGCTCAACTTTTATTGGGCTGCCCGTGGATGGTTGTTTATTTCAATCAATAGTAGTCCAATAAGAGTGAGCAGATAGAGATGGTGGGACCCTTTGAAATGCATTGGGGAGGGAGGTACCTGATCATGATGACTTTTAGACAATCGAGAGACTCAAAATTGGCCTTTATGGTGGGAAATTGACTTTTATTTCATTATAAAATGTGAAATTAAATTTATACTCGACAAAAGTGAAGGTACTATTCACCAACCATCCCCTTCCAATCCCTAGCTTCAAGGAAGCTTTAATTCTACTTTACTTTTCTACTCAACTCTTACCACAGAAAAGTTTTTCGGTGAAGGGTAATAAAATAATAATAATAAATTACATTTATAAAGCGCAGATTAGTAGCACAAGATGTTCATCTGCGCTGAATACAGAAACAATACACAATAACTAGAAACATAAAAGCTAAGTTAATCAATGGGGAATTGCAAAAACATCTAAATAAAGGCTTTTCTATAAAAATATGTCTTTAAGTGTTCTTTAAAAGAAGGTAATGATGTAATATTCCTAATACTAGATGGTAAAGTGTTCCATTCTACTGGCGCTGCGTATGAAAAAGTTCTACCACCAACAGTAGGTCGAAGTTTAGTCGGTGGAGGTGCTAAAGAAGATCATTATTGGAAGGGTGATCAAATATATAGATGCAAACAAGTTTCGAATAATTGGAGTTAAATTTAATGTTCTGGTTTTCAAAGCTGGCACCTTTCACTATAGTACCGCCAATCAGAATGCAGCATTGATGATAGCTAGACAACTAGTTTGATTTGTGGGTCAACAGAATGTCACATTTAGATTTGACAACCACCATGTGCTGTCTCTACTATAATAAGCCATTAATTAAATTTAGCGTCATACATTGCTCATTGCTGAATTGAACTTTCAATTAACATTTAAAACAGGTCGTTGTTTAATTTACTTGATTTCGACAAGAACCCTGAATAACTCAAAACAAAACTGGAATATTGCCAGGTTCATTTCTTCATTGTTTTTCACTATCTTAATAGTTGGCTAGTTTTGAATTACTACAAATTAATTAATAATTAATGCAAAAATTAAAAAAAAACGCAGTCAATCACATTAGATTTTGAACTATTTTTGTGAAACAAACTAAACAAATCCCGGTTTTATAGTATTTACTAACCAAACAAGACATTTCCAGCAGCTTCCCAGATCAACAGTGCTGCCACAAATGATAAAAAATATCTTGATATTCCCATGAGAATCGTTTGAGGAGTTCTAAAATCCCATAAGACGAAATACTACAAGATCCTTCGATGAGAGACTGGCGCAGTTGTACAGGCTCGTTCTCGTCCTTCAAATTATCTTACTCGAACGTGTCTCCAAGGCTTCTTAAAGTGGAAGCATGCAGTTGATCGATAGCTAAGTACTTAATAACTCATGATTAAATTGCTTTCAGTTTCTAGCAAAGGACTTTCTAGACTTGCCGAACGTATACGAATCAAGAGTATGTTTGAAGGAGCTTCTGCCTTGAATAATGTAATATGATCCAGACATAAGCATTACTCGAGCGAATAATAATTGTGAAACTAGCGCGCAAACTGGGGGGTACCGCCAAGTGCATGTCACGTATCAAAGCAATGGGTGAGGGAAATGCTACTGGTATCCCGAGGGGGGGGGGGGGGGGACTGGTATAGCTCGCAATTTGCAATCAAGTTTCCAAATTACTCTATAGAATGTCGTGGATGTTGCGATGTTTGCTTATACCCCTATTATAACATGTTCTTGAATGGCATGCTTGGAGCGACCTTGGCGATTGCATATACATACGATATGTTCAGTCAATTTGAATGTCGCATTCACCTAAAGGTCAGCCAAATCTCACCCCCACAGACTACTGCCATGCAAAGAACTCATCCTACGCATTAAGCAAGCAATATTATCAGCAAATTATAAAATTACGTTATCCGATTTTCTAAGACAGAGCAGATTTGACTTCCGCGCCCCACCAATGATACACAAAAACCACCCAAAACAGACGAAAATGTTCTCATTGAATTAACCTCCACCTGAAAATACTAGAACTGCTTGGACTACAAATCCTGTCATGAAGCCGAAGTATGAAGAAAAATTCTTACAGAATTGCTTTTTATTTGGACCCGGAAGTCGTTTTCCATTTAAAAGCACTATCGGCATATGTTACAAAATAGTCGCGAATCCTAAAAGTAAAATTAGGTTGCAAATGAGTATATCCTGCAAATAACGACAAAGCCGAAGTGAAACCATATTTAATTGCCGTAGCCGATATACTATTCTATTTGAAAATAAAGATTTTGAAAGACAGTGGATTGTATGGACTTAATGGCTTCTGTCGTGGCGTAGATGAAGGGGAAAAGGGGTGAGGGGTGCATGGGGGGACGATGAAGGGGAAAATGAAGGGGGGACGAAATGGGGAAAAGGGGAGACGAAAAGGGGAAAAAGGGGAGGGGACAGCTGAACAGACTTTTTATGAACAACGATTTGGATATCATCATTATAATGTTGGTTATTTGGCAGTTTATACAAAGTAACTTGAATAAAAATTTATTCGTATAAATTGCCAAATGACCATTACAATACTTAGTTAAAATGAAATCATGATGATTTCGAAATTTCGTTTATCATATGACCCGTACGGCCCTGCTCGCGCGCTCTAATAAAACCATTGGAAAAAGTCACGTGATGGGGGCCGGACGGGTTGACGTAAGCGGGCCGGAAAAACCCGTCCGGCCCTGCTCGAATCCGCGCGCTTTCTTTTTCTTATTTATTCTTATTTTCGTGAGGGTCATATGATAAAATGCTTATTGACTGAGTTAGGTCGGGCCGTACGGGAAAATATTTGGCTCTCGGTCATTTGTACGGACCTCGCTGCGCTCGGTCCGTACGACATGACCTCGAGCCAAATATTTTCCCGTACGGCCCTCCCACTCAGTCAATAAGTACATAATATTTGCGTTATTCTTTATATTGAAAAGACTTTACTACACTAAAAATAACAATCATGTTGGATGAAAAAGACAAGATGATAATGGTAGTCATTATTTTTTTAAGACCATCCAAGATGGCCGACTCAGGAGAATCGTGACCTCTCTCTTCCTGGCTTTAAGACTCTAGTGAAAGCTTGACGAAAGGGCCTTTGCTTTTTTGAAAAGCGATACATAAAATTGAAAAAAAATCAAAACTACATGACATGAGCAAAATGTATGCCATTAACGACAAATAATAAAAAGGAACTGATTTTCAGTTTTGAGGAAATGAACGACGGAGGAAATGATATCAACCAGGGTCCGCCCACTATTAGTAGCTAATGGATACAAAAGAAACCTAAACCTTTTTTTTTTTTCTTTTTTCGCATAAACAAATGTCCAAAATATAAACCTTTTAGAGTTTAAGCTAAAAGCTTTGAAAGCAACGTCATTGCTACAATCGCAAAATAATATAACTGGCACCTAATCTTGTTAATGCATCTGTTAGTTGAAGTTTTTCGTTATATTGTGCGTCATATATAATGGATTTTTGATCAGAATTCACAATTTGGTAAGGAACCTTTCAGGTGTATCTTTTGCGGGCGATTGTACTTGAAGCAGCTGCCATGATGTTGATATGGCTTCAACTGAGTTCCAAATGGCGCCTTTATGAAAGTTAAGAAGCGATAACTATTCAAAGACGTCAATATAATACATAAAGCGCTCTCTGATCGCCGAATGGAAAATTAGTCAGTACTTCCTATACTGCCGATTCTGTTTTATATTTTCCTTTAGTCTTTCCCTCTCGTTCAGGAGAAGTTGGTTCCTCGTCTAGACGCAGGATCAACGGTTCTCTCTGCTCCGCTTCAATTCTGTCTTTCTCCCTGTCACCAATGTCGATGCCACTTTCGTTACTGCTCTCACTGCCACTCCGTTGTGACGGAGGAATCGGTGGTAGTGGTGAGTTTGGCATTTCATTGCCTGATTCATCTTCTGGTCCGTTGGGTGGGAGAACTGGTAGAGGAGAATTATAACTGAAAAAAAAAAAAACAACAATCGTTTTAATGTCAGTGAAAACATCTGTGCATGGACGTATTACGATGTGTTGGCCATTTGAAATAAAAGTTTACAGGAATTTTACAACAAATAAAAAAGGAAAATTGAGTTAGAAGGTAGACGAACAACTGTGAGTGAATGACTATATTAGTGAACAGTCCAAGACGAGTGAAGAAAAAAGAAAAATGCATCAATTGAGAAATATTTGATCATTTTCGAAAACTTTTCACCCGACATGCCAGTGACAATCATTACTTGCATACTTTATATTACAATGACGAGCATCTCAACTTCCTTGTTTACGACAGAACCGTTTCTTGAATATCCTCAAGAATATAAAGTATTCTTTAAACAATATTTTCCTTTTTCTTATATGCCTATATACGTACATTGGGTACCATCAAACAAATTGAATCAGTGATATGAGCCCCAGATCTACATTCTCAATTACTACAAGGCGTTAACTTTGTGTAATAAGCTTAGTGTTGAGAACTGGCCACCTGTTTGCAAGCTAATGAATCTCATTAATTGGTCAGGTTTTTAGCAGACAGTGTGTCTAGCAAGTGGCAGACCTATCTTTCTATTATTTTAATGTTATTATGTTAATGTTAAAATGTAATATTCATGATCCTAAATGTGTTCGCGCAAAGACGTTCGTAGCCATGCATACCATGATATCATACTAAAGCTTCGTTATCCTTCAATGTACATGGTATTCATGCAAAGTGCCCGTCAAACATAATGCTTATGAGCCAGAACCAAATGCAAGGTGGTTCACAAGAGCATTATAATTCCATAGAAACCGTTGCCAGAAATCCTGGACTGTACACTAGAGGCTGGGATGAGTCAAAAGACACTGGTGTATGAGGAAAAAGGGGCAGACGAACTCGTACTAGTAATCCCAAAGAAATAAACCTGTGTATGAGGGAAAAGGGGCAGACGAACTCGTACTAGTAATCCCAAAGAAATAAACCTGTGTATGAGGAAAAAGGGGCAGACGAACTCGTACTACACCTTTTGCTGTTCATTAACCGCAAAGGAATATTCATTGAAGCGAAGAAGCATTGTCATTACAGCGAACAGGCATACAATAAGGCGAACGGAGTCTCAATAGTGCGATGGAACTTTCATTAAGAAATTTAGCATTGAATTTGACAATCATGAATATGTTTGCGTGGGTTCATTAACGTTTTCAAACTTTCATTAGCGTTTTGGTGCAGTCAATAAACCACAACACACTTTCAATACAACGTTTTGGACATTTATTTACGCAATACAATATAAGTATATTTTCCACCAGGAATTGTAGGATTTTAACTGTCTTTTCATTTTTTTTACAAGCCGTGAATATGACTTCGTACAAACAAAGCGCCGTTAGGTATAAATATCAAGTCAGTTCTGAGGTTTTTAATCCCTCTTTTTTGGATATTGCAATGGCACAACAAAGAAACCAAATTCCAAATGAAGTCAGATAGCGTCTTGTGAGGGTCTATGAAGATCCACAGAAATGCATAAAGTGGTATAACCACATGCAAACATATCGTCCAAGATGTTTAAATACAGAACACATTCAAGGATAAATTCACTTTTTTGTTTTTGAAAATGTACAATCGTAAAAGCACAATATAGTTATTTTGTATTGCGTAAATAAATGTCCAAAACGTTGTATTGAATGCGTGTTGTGGTTTATTGTCTGCACCAAAACGCTAATGAAAGTTTGAAAACGTTAATGAACCCGCGCAAACATATTCATGATTGTCAAATTCAATGCTAAATTTCTTAATGAAAGTTCCATCGCACTATTGAGACTCCGTTCGCCTTATTGTATGCCTGTTCGCTGTAATGACAATGCTTCTTCGCTTCAATGAATATTCCTTTGCGGTTAATGAACAGCAAATGGTGTAGTAATCCCAAAGAAATAAACCTGTGTATGAGGAAAAAGGGGCAGACGAACTCGTACTAGTAATCCCAAAGAAATAAACTTGTGTAAGCTTTTGTACTCCATTAAAGTTTGAAAATGGGGCAACATTTCTTACCTCGTGGAGGGTGACTGTGGACGAAGTGATGGGACAGGCTCTTCGTAACCATCTGTGGTTTTTCTATTGAGACAGTCAGACTCGCACGGTGTAAGGTAGTAGTTGGACGCTCCTGAATCTTCATCGACTTCCAAGTGAACGTAAGGATTGTCCTGTTAAAGAGTAAACAAATCAAAACTATATTGGTAATATGAGATTAACATCTTCAAAAATATCCACCAGTCAAACGAAAGAGGGGAACGACAGGCACACGACTACCGACCAACAGACACACAACACGTTCCTCATCATAGAGTAATCGATAATTGTCTAGTCAAATACTTTGCCCTGTGTATCAGAACGGCAGATTAGCACCCTGTTTAATCGCTACTGGGAAATTGACCAAAAGTGCTTACCTTTGTCACATTCTTTTCCAGTATTTTCCCAAGTCTTTCAGCAATTGCCTCAAAGGTTGGTCTTTGTTCAGGAGCCTCAATCCAACAGTCTCTCATGATGGCATACATCTCTAGAGGACAGCCTTGAGGCTGTTTCATTCTGTTTCCTTCGCTGAGATAGTCCAGGAGTTGTTCTGTGGGTATACCGGGGTATGGAGTGCCGCCAAGAGTGAAGATCTCCCATAACATGATTCCAAACGACCATCTAAAATACGATATTGGAAAATTAATGAATTTCAGAAGTTTCCAGGAAGTTGGCGTAAAAGGAAAATATTCCAGGAAGTAATCTAGGTCCATGGAAAGAAATTCAAAATTCCAGGAGAAGAACCCCTTCAATCTTCAATTTTATCGATACTCGATCAAAGATTTTGAGTAGGGGGAGGGTTGTCAATCTTTAATGTTTAAACCAACCAACTAGTTTCGGACAAGAAAGGTGCATGGGCACCCTGTGACCTCCTCCTAAATCCGCCACGCTCTGGGTGATCTAAGATTTTGCCAGAAACTTGATTCGATAATTATGAGAAATGCTTATCACTTACACATCGCTTTTTATTGTGTAGACCCGGTCAAATAAAGATTCCATGGCCATCCACTTAACGGGCAGCAGTCCTGTAGTTGTTTTGACGTAAAGGTCATCTTGATAGATGTCACGTGCTAAACCAAAATCCGAGATCTTCATGACGTAATTTTGTCCAACCAGGACGTTACGGGCTGCAAGGTCACGATGAACGCACTGGAAAAGGGAACAGGAAAGTGTCATTTATTAGCCTACTTATGGGCCGTACCAGAAAGCGCATTTTTGAGAAAGGTTAATCAGCTGATCATAAGTTATATTTTCTTATTCTTCTCCTGCCTTTTCGTCTTCTATATTTCATTCTCTTTCCTTTTTCTTGTCCTTCGATTTCTTTCTTTTTTCTTTGGCAGCATTCTAAAAGAGGCCATATCAAGGAAAGGTCGACAATGTTCTAGCAGCTTTCTCCAATATTTATAAATACTTAACTTACCCTTTTAGAAGCCAAGAACTCCATGCCTCGAGATATCTGATAAGCTGTCATTCCTAAATCCACCAAAGTGAACTCCTGATCGGGATTATTCGAGGTTTTCACCCAGTTTGCATCGTAAATATCTCGTCTGGCACGAAGGAATGACAACAGGTTACCATGGGGAGCGTACTCGATGATCATCAACAGTCGACGACCACGTGTACAGGCACCAAGCACGTTGACAATATTCTTGTGTTCTCCGAGATTAATAAGTATCTTTAGTTCTGAGGCCAAGTCTTTGTAATCACTCTGACTGGCTCCCTCTGTAAAGGAGGACAAAATAAAAACGATTTTTCCAGTTCATTCTTTAATTTGTTCTACGATTTTTCCAGTTCATTCTTTAATTTATTCTACGTGATCAGGCAGGAAGTGATTATTCGGTCTACCTAGCTAGAGGCTCGTATTTTGCGCTTTCCACGCCGGATAGAATTGGATTTTTTAAATTTTAAAACACCTTTGCGGAGACAGAAACACGGCAGCAGGCAAGAGGAGACTTGTCCCCTTGAGTTGTTTTGTTGAATTGTTTTGCTCCCCCCCCCCCCCCCCCCCCCACACACACACACACATTTCTAAGCCTTGTTACGAGCCTGATCAAGGGCCAAAGACTGAAGAAAAACCCTTATGGCAAGGGAAAGAGAAATAATTCAAACATTTATGGGTGTCCATGCAGAGGTTTCAATAAGTGATAGAAGGTGAACATTTAACTCGTACACACTTTGTTATCCATGTAGCTTCGAGGCTCTAACCCACTCGCCCTAAAATGAACGAATTCACAAGTACCTTTCAAACATTTGACTGCAACTGTTTGCTTTGTTGTTCTCAGGCTATTGTATTCACTTTTCCTTCTGCTTCCTCGCATGGATCTTCGTAGTTTTGAACGTTGCCTCATTCCATCCGGAGTTTTATCTCTGGGCTTGAAGGCTGGCATACCGATGGCTTCTGCTTTCAATACCTGTCCAAACGCTCCAGAACCAAGAGGTTCGCCAAGAATGAGTCTCTCTTCGGGGAATTCCCAGTCAAGATCGTAGGGAAGGTTGTTACATTGTTCAAGAAGGCTACGGTCTGGATCAATCTGTAAGAAAAGAGCAAGAATGAATGACCAAGGCGTTAGTCTATTTTATATTCTATTCTCCTTCTGCATTCCTGCACCTTCTGAAGAAAATGCCAATGTTTCCTTGGAAAACCACTCGTTCAGAAATGGAAAAAGCGTTCTGCGCATGCTCGTATTCTCATTGCAAATAAACATAAATTTCTTGGCATTCTACCCAACTCTCTTCAATTATCAAAAAACGTGCTGAAAAAATTTCAAGCGCAAACGCGGTGTCGGCGCTCGCGTTTTCCCGCAAATTTCCCAATTAATATATTTGATGAAAGGCTTGCATTCTTTTGAAAAAACAACTGTTTTGTCGACTGTTTTGTCCCCAAAACGTGTTACATATTACAACAAAACAAAAGAATAGCTGAAGACAAACGAACCTTGTAATCGCTACTGCCAGTTCTCAAAAAGTATAGCTCCTTGTATTCATCTATTTGTTTTTTCTGTCGTCGATACACAATAAAGCAGATTATGCTGACGATAAGTACAAATGCTATGCACCCACAGATGATTCCAATCAGGGCTTCTGTAGTCAACACTTCTTTCCCTTTAAAAGCTTCTCCTTCTGTATATTCTATTAAAAATACAGCTGTCAATGTAACGTACATTCCTGACCCCTTGGGGAAAATATCAAAATTTCCCGCCATTGATGTGTTATTGGACGCGCGCGCGCGCACGTGCCTTACAAAACCAATCAAGGCGTGTATTACTCTCAAAAGCAGGTAAAACTGGTTTTTCAAACGAATTTACCTTAGAGAAGGCTTGGATAAATATAAGTACCTTGGATAGTCAGTAGAGCAGTGACAGACATGATGGTATTCGTAGCATTACACGTGTAGTTTCCCAAGTCTTTTTCCTGCACATCTTCCACCCTCAGCAAAGCTTTCCCTTCACCACTTGACAGTACTTTCCTGTTGGGATCATCTGTTCTTGTCCAAACTACATCAGGCAGTGGATTACCAGTAGCGCTACATGTTACGTTGATTGAAGTTCCCAGATCAACCGGGAATTTTTCTCCATGTTTTGGGTTTAATATTTTAGGTGAGGCTAAAATTTTGTCAAATAAATACAAACAAGTTTGCTTCATATTGCACCTGCTATTGTCTATCCTACAGGTATTCCTTTTTAAACTTACTGCCTAACGTGCTTATTATTGCACTCCAGGTTCTTCTAGTCTTTAGATAGTTTTCTACCTGGGATGCTTATTATTGCACTCCAGGTTCTTCTAGTCTGTTAGATAGTTTTCTACCTGGGGTGCTTTCTATTGCACTCCATTTTCTTCTAGTCTGTTAGATAGTTTTCTACTTGGGGTAATAATAATAATAATAATTAACTTTGTTTATAGAGGATAACACTTGACAGTAATTCAATTGATAAACTCGTGGTCCTCTTTTAACGTCTCTAGTTAATTAGGGACGGGCCCGCCATTAACGTGATCATCCGAGCCACGTGAAGGTCTAACCATTTGCAGATGTAATTACAAAGGCAGCACCTTCTCCTCAGTTATTTTAAGACCCTGAGTGTTGGTCCGGCCGAGGCTTGAACCACGACCTCCCGCACAACAGACCGACGCTCTTACCAACTGAGCTAACCGGGGTGCTTTCTATTGCACTCCAGGTTGTTCTAGTCTGTTAGATAGTTTTCTACCTGGGATGCTTTCTATTGCACTCCAGGTTCTTCTAGTCTGTTAGATAGTTTTCTACCTGGGATGCTTTCTATTGCACTCCAGGTTCTTCTAGTCTGTTAGATAGTTTTCTACCTGGGATGCTTTCTATTGCACTCCAGGTTCTTCTAGTCTGCTAGATGGTTTTCTACCTGGGGTGCTTTCTATTGCACTCCAGGTTCTTCTAGTCTGTTAGATAGTTTTCTACCTGGGGTGCTTTCTATTGCACTCCAGGTTCTTCTAGTTTGCTAGATAGTTTTCTACCTGGGGTGCTTTCTATTGCACTCCAGGTTCTTCTAGTCTGTTAGATAGTTTTCTACCTGGGGTGCTTTCTATTGCACTCCAGGTTCTTCTAGTCTGCTAGATAGTTTTCTACCTGGGATGCTCATTATTGCACTCCAGGTTCTTCTAGTCTGTTAGATAGTTTTCTACCTGGGATGCTTTCTATTGCACTCCAGGTTCTTCTAGTCTGCTAGATAGTTTTCTACCTGGGATGCTCATTATTGCACTCCAGGTTCTTCTAGTCTGTTATATAGTTTTCTACCTGGGGTGCTTTCTATTGCACTCCAGGTTCTTCCAATTCCTTTCTAATACTCACCCAATACATAAAGTCGGGCCTCTTTTTCATCTCTACCTTCAGTGTTTTCTGCAGTGCACTGATACCATCCAGTATGTTCATTGTGTTTAGGTTTACAGATCACAAGGTGACTGTTATCATCACGAATCACATAAAAACCTGTTGTTCTGGTTTTGCATTCAGTAGTTGAACTAAGGCCTTTAGAGATTTGTCTTTCTAAACTTCTCCACTCTCCCCCTTGTTTTTTGTTCCAGTTTATGGTGGCTTTTGGGTTTGCTGTGGTTGCTTCACACACAAACTCTACATATCCTGGAAATTGTTCTCTTACTTCTTGTGAAACTAATCCAGTAATAGTGGGCTTCACACGACCTGCGAGCACATTAATTTTTGATTTAAATGTAAGGTACTCTTGGAAATTGTCTTAAATGACGCTAAATAATATAAAGAGTAGATACAGTACTGTGAGTGCCACTGAGTGGTTGACTGTTTAAAAATGTCATTATGACTGATGATGATCATGCTTGATGATGATACATAATGATGATAACGATAACGATGATGATGATGATGATACATGATGATGATATATGATAATGATACATGATGATAATACATGGTGATAATACATGATGATGATACATGATACAGGATGATGATACATGATGATGATACATGATGATGATACATGATGATGATACATGATGATACATGACGATTATACATGATGATGATACATGGTGATAATACATGATGATGATACATGATGATGATACATGATGATGATACATGATGATGATACATGATGATACATGATGATACATGATGATGGTGATATATGATGATGATGACGACGATGATGCATGATGATAATGATGATACATGATGATGATGCATGGTGATGATGATACATGATGATGATGATACATGATGATGATACATGATGATGATACTTGATGATAATAATGATAAATATGATGGCGATGATGTTACATGATGATCATGACGATGGTAGTCATAAATAATGATGATGATAATGTTCAAAGTTCAAAACTAAAATTGACAATTTATTCTTTCCTCATTACCTTTGACGATAACTACAATAGAATCGTTGACAACTTGGGGCTTCAGAAAAACAGCATCACACGTGTACACTCCTGAATCGTTGACAGTAGCATTCATCACGGTCAATATTATCTTCGTGAACTTTTCATCCAGGACCATTTTAGTGATATTTACTCTGGGATCGCTCATAGTAGAAAGCACACTTCCATCTTTCAGCCATTGTACGTCGTCTCGGCGAGCCACACACGGAAGTTTGAATGCTTCTTTAGCAATTGTCACCAGTGGCTTGGTTTGGCTTTTGATTTGAATCAAAACACCTCCCTTATCTGCAGAAGAGAGCTTTACATAAAATTTCATCACGTAACATGACCTTAAACGTCAACAAACAGCTATTTTAAAACAAGACGCGTTTGGAGCGTGCACTGGGTTGCCTAATGTGCTGGTATGCTGGAGCTTTTTTAACACCTAAAAATCTTCTTTTACTGCTCAGTAATATTACTTCTAAAGCCTGGAATTACATCCTCAGCTGTTAAGCCAATCTATGAGCCTAGAATCTATGAAAACGTCATTCAAATCCATATATGGGTACTCTTGTGCAAGAATGCACTTTTCGTGAGAAGGATAAGACAAAAAAACCAAAGGCATTTTACAACTGGGCTACCGCAGGCAACCTAGTAAAAACGAAGGCATTGTACGACTGGGCTGCCAAAGGGTTGTCGTAACCAAAGGAGATAGGAGATATTTCATAAGTCATTCCATGAAGGAAAGGAATTCTAGGCATGCATCTAAAGACAAAGAATCTAGGTGTTTTTAAATTCTTCTTCACTAGTAAAATATCTCCAATGTTTTGACTAAAACTGATGGTAATAGACCCCTTGCATTGATTTTCTAGAGGAATCGTTCTGGGGACCGGACAAAACCACAGGCTGTCTTTTCTTATGCAAAAAAATCCATTGTTTTGTCCAGAAGAAAAATTCCTCTCGGGACTCAGTGCAAGTGTTCTATACTATCAGTCATGATAGCTGTTTTTGGATCGTGCAATGACCAGTACATATATCTGATCTTAATCCTTTATCATCTTTATTCTATTTTGTTTGGCTTCGACAATCTAGCTTTTTTACCATAGGCCATGCTATACTAGTAATAGACTCACCAATGCGACGGAACGTTAACACCAGGCTATCAGTGCCATATGCATTTCTTGCTGTACACCTATAAAACGCAGCTTCTATGTCTTTAGTAACTTTAACAAGGCTGTAGCTAGTGTTAACACCAGGAGAAGGCAGTACTGTTTGACTGGGAGGAAGTGCAGACCAGAAATCAGTCAAAGGACAGTTGACTTGACCAGGAAAACAGGATTGATAAACCCAAGTGAAGGACGGTAAAGGGTTCGATGACTTGATTGAACATTTCACTTGAGCAGGCAAATTTGCCAACTGCCAAAACTGAGTTTTCTGTACAAGCGTTGGTTTATCTAGAAATATCAAGTACTCTTAATAAATAGAGAGGAGAATAATCCGCGCCTTGGTCGTACCGTGCCGTGTCTAGACCGAACTATATGTTTTCATAGTCATATGAAATTTACTCAAACTGATGATGATAATGGTGGTAATTGCAAAATAATAGACCATAGTTTCGAATTTGTTCAATACCGCTGTGTTCCTTGATTACAGACTCATTTACTCAGGGTTAGCCTCGAATCAGTGTCTAAATATCCACAAATACCAACGGTAAAGTAAAGAATGCACAACTTCAACAATACAGACACTTTGAAATTCTATGATGTTCAATGGAACACATGAATATTCTACACAAAATCGAGGCTAACCCTGAGAACCATAAAACTCGAAACTAGAGCATCGCAATGAAAAGAAGATGCAGTACAGTTCGTGTGACAGCACGGTAAAGGTACCCGATTGACAGCCTCCTTTAAACCAATCACTGCCCGAGATAAGTGATTATCCATAAACGATTGGACATGATACTTTCACGGTCACAGTAGCACGACACGGTGATCTAAACTGGTGATTCAGTCAGTGCCAAAGTGATAACAAAGTAGTTGGTTACCTTTAACATCAACATCTATTGTTCTGTTCACTTCCCCTTGAGTATTGGCAGCTTTACAAGTGTATTTTCCTTGGTCATCTGGAAAGTTGGTGTCAAATATTGTCAGACCACCATTTATCTGTGTGTGCTTGGTGATTGGTGTGTATGTAAGCTTGTATTTTCTGTCCTTACACGTGGTAATAAATTGAGAAAGTGTACAATCTTTTATTGTTATCTGTTTGCCATCTTTGTACCAACTTATCTTCGCTTGTGGATATCCATCAGCCACGCAAAACAGCGTTGTTTGGTTAGATGCTATTACAGCTAATGGAGAGGCACTAGATTTTGTGATAGCTGGGACAACAGTGTCTGAAACGAAAATAAAAATTAATAACTATACCTCCATGTTTTATATAATAGGTGTTGTTATCGACGACGATGTAGAGGTTGACAAGTGTTCGGGGTTTTCATGGCCTGATATAAACCGACTAAGAATGCCTTGTAGCCATATAAAATTGGTGTTAGAAGAGGCTCTCTGAATAGGAACGTTATCAGTTTATTGTTCATTTATTATCGTAAATATGTCAAAAGGCACTTAAATTTCTGAGGGATGTTTGAGAGTACGAAATGGAGTCTTACAGCCATTCCCAATCACACACGCCCTCTAGCGATTGTTTCTGTCGCAACGAAGAAGGTTTTGGTGGACGTCAATCACAAGGCGTTTCCATAATATTGTCGGAAAACACAAAGCTATAACGGCACGTGCCTATAGAATATCACGGAAACGCCTTGATTGAAGTCCACCAAAAGCTTCTTCATCGCGACAGAAACAATCGCTAGAGGGCGCGTGTGATTAAAAACTATGGCTGTACGTAAACGAGGCCCTCTGAAATAGCCGTAGCCATCATGTCTTGGAATGAACTTACCGTATACTGTTAAAGACACGAGTTTATCGTTCGTATTTCCATTGAACGTCATAAGACACTTATAGCTTCCAGAATCACTCTTTTGGGCATTTTTTATCATCAGGACAAGTTTGTTATTATTCGTTGTTTTGTCGTCTGTTGAGTAAGTTTTGTCCCTTGATATAGGAATGTCAGTGCCATCGTCACTTTGCTTCTTAAACCACTGTAGACTAGTACCATATAAAGACGAACAAGTGATGTTGTAAAATTGTCCAGCTGTCAAGATCGCTTCATGTTTAGGCTCAATATTGACAGGAGGTATTAGGTTAGTTTTACCAAAGACTTTGGCTGCATTGTTTGGCCATTCGATGGTATCTCCACGACTATTCCTGGCACGGCACTGGTATTGTCCTTCATCTTCTGTACCGAAGTCTAACACTGTATAAACATGACCAAATTTGACAAGCTCTCCTATTTTGAGTGTACGTTCTACCCATTTATTGCCCTGTGCTCTGCTTCGGTAGTAGAGGGTTGTTGTAGCATTAGCGTCATTCGTTGTGCAGTTGATCTCAAAATTGGAATCATAGGGAACCAAGTAAAACTTGCTTGGTGCGCTTAGGAATTTAAATTCTGCTGATACTGCAAGAAATAAAACAAAAATAAAAAACACAAAAATTGGCTTAAAAAATGGTTCTCAGAGCCAAAGGCAATAAGCAATAGGAGATAGGTCATTGCGAGATATAACAATAGTTGGAACTAGTGATTCGCGTTTCTTATTATTCTCGCAAAGAACACGTAGGTTAGCGTCGAGTATTACACCTTGAATATTCGTGTTAAGATATATGTCCATTAGTTGGTTTGCCTTCCCGTCTTGGAATGACCTGGTACCGTTATCTCATTTGGCTTCGAGGTGTCTTATACAAGATAAACAGAGGATAGTAGCCAATCAATCTAAAATAGAACTCCTTGACTCCTTCCACTGAAGTTCCCTCCCCCTGTTCGCTAACTAATGAAAGGAAACCAATAAAAGAGGGTGCTAAATGAGGGGTGCAAATCCAATTACCCACCCAAAGGTTTAAGCAAGTTTCACTTCCCTGAGTCTAAAATCCCAAACTTTTTTCTTAAATAAAAAACCTTTTCCTATTCACATTTTCTTCTCATTTCCAGTACACTAAATCCTATTTCCCCCAGGGCAACTGAAATAGGCAAATCAAAGGGGCGTAGCTGGTAAGTCGAATTTATCACATGACTACATAGATGCTTTGGTTTCCACAGCATGAGAATGGGGGGGTCAAGGCTGTGCACCCCCTCCTGGCCCTTCTGGCTACGCCCCTGATTTTACCCCTTTCCCCTTACAGGAACCTCATGCAACTATCATCGAACCTAACTAACAAACCAAGAGGATGTTTGAACAGCTGTGAGCCTGACAAAATTAGGTTGTTTTCCTGCAAGCAGAGTCTTACCTCTTTTACTCCCTTTGTTAGGCAGGAAGTAAAATAGACTGCTCAACAAGCAAGAAACTTGTTTACTGATTAATTAAATTGTTAATTAAGTTGTTAACAATATTACTGATCAAATTGTACTGAAAGTGGTCTTTCAGTTAACATGGGATATGAGGCTTCATCATCACATTTACTTTTTCATTACTCTCTCTTCAGTCTCACCTCTGGGGAGTCGGGTTCAATTCCTGAACCCAACAGCACATATGAGCAAAGTTTGTTCCTCAAGTTCTCCTATTTTCCTTCTTTGAGAAAATCCAATTCAATTTGAATTCGATCTGAGTGTTAGACATGCCCTCACTTAATAATTCATCCCTGAGCAGTGAGGTTGTCTTGGTTTAGGGTTTAAAATATTAAAGCAAAAATACTAGGAACATAACAGGCTCTAAATATATAACCTGACTTCCATGAGAGACTGTCAAAAACATAAGACCTGTTGTAAAGCCTCTATCCTCTGATCTTCAATATTTGTCCTCTGACAAAACCATTATGTAAAACCGAATCAAACCTTCAATATACGAACAATGCATGGTCTAGTAACCTTTTTACTGAAAATAAGAACCTATTATTCATAAAATCCACATTTTGAGAATGCAATGGTGCAAAAAAAGGTTTTGAGGAAGTACTCTCGATGGCAAATTGTTTCCAATTTTCAAGTTTTCGAACATGAAATTCAAAATTATAAAAAGAAATTTTATGAATGATTTATGTAAGTCTAGCCAGTATTCTAATGGAATTAGTTATAAAAAGGCACCATCTCTGCACATTGCATTGTTGATAGAAAACAGACTATCGATTTCATGAAGATTTTATCATTTGATAAATGAGGCAAAGCACTTCATTTTTCTTGATTACTTGAAAGACACTTTCAAATATCTTTAATTCCTGTCGCGCAAAACAATATACAAAAGAATTATTTTAGACGAAACACGAGGACTAATCAGACCTCGCAAAACACTTCAAACATCTAAGTTTGGTGAAAAATTTTGCTAAATCTATACTCTAAAGAAATTCCAAGACTGAAGAATGGAAGTATGCTTTCTTATACTCTATTTCTCTCAACGATAATGCGTTAAAGTTTTCATTAAAACTACTGTAATAGTATAGAGAATAAATTATATGAAGGAGGAAATATGTTGTGCTTCTATTAGAAACGTTTAATAAACGATACTTCGCGCGTGCTGTAGCCAGTGGGTTGCGATAAAGACTCATCGAATTTGTGACAATCATATCAGAAGGATAAAAGTGTTATAGCACTCCATATTGAATGTCTTCTGAAGCCTTACAGTGTTCAAGTCACGCCAGAAGGTTAATTCTTATTACAAATCAGGGTTACAAGTGCAAACGATTCCGCTTTGAAGACTTTATCGAATTTTTGACACAGATTAATCTCCTTTTAGTCTCTTAATGTTTTTTTTCTTCAAAAGACGATTTCAAAATACTGTTTTGTTGATTGTAAGTGTGTTGGTAACATTCCTTTTGAGCTGTTTTGCCAACGATGGAGTCGAGGTTTAGCATCAAAATGTAAGCTTAAAAGATGGTTTAACAATATACTAGCTTCTACTAAATTCTATATAAATGTACAGCAGCTCCTAAACTCCTGAATGGAGTCGACCTTACCTTGAACAGTTTGGGAGGAAAGGAGAAGAAGAAGAAGGAGTTTACACGTAAAGTTCACGATCCAAGGAACGGACTTCCCAAGCCACGCCATTTTGCAATCACCACACACCGAGATTCCTTCTGATATTAACCCACTAGAATTGTAGAATACTGTTCCACGCCATTCAAAGATGACATTTTAAAAACGTCTAAATGAATATGTACAAGTAATATTTGAAATACGTAGTTCTAATAGAGCAGGAAAAATAGGAATGAAGTCATCGATGTAAGCCCCACCATAAACACTGACAATGATGATGCTTCATCCGTTAGCGTGATATCACAAAATCTTGCGTTACATCTAATATGGCGTTACGCTCATTAAAGGAGTCAACATCAAATTATGAAATGTATGATTGAATCACATGCTACGTTTAGCATTTTTATTACTTATAAAATATTAATTCAATTTATCATTTATAATGAAATACTTATAAATGCCAGTAGCGGTCGAAAAGTGGGGGAAAAATTAACAAACTTGATCGAAATTTAACCCCGATATTCAATTATTACTTTGACTATTCTCATGATTTAAAAAAAACTACTTATTGAAAATCATCATCAACATTCGATCTGTGAGTTAACACCATATAGAGTGTGTTCATGGCAGCCATGTTGGTTGATTAAACAAAAGAATTTTTTTCCCTTGGGAACTGAATAAGTTTTCTTGTCATGCAAAAACATTGCATTATTTCTGGCACCAACATGGCTGCCGTGAACACACTCTATACCGGAGATAGGACTTAGTCATAGAAATGACTTGAGCGTGTCAAGATTAATGATTACTCTCCCTATGATTAAACCGATCTAGCCAAAGATAGATGTAGTTTCTTTTGTAGCGATGTTCGTAATTGTTTTCAAATGTTATCTGTAACATTATATCATGATCATGATCATTATCGATCATCATTATCTTCGACGTCATCGTCATCATCAATAATTAGTTTCCATAGCATTCTTTTAATTAATTAGTTTCTAAATCTTCCCATAGTTCAGAGCATATATAGACTATTACTTATAATCATGTCTCGCTTGGCAGAGTAATCGATATAGTACGAAGGATCCAATGGTAAGTCAGGACATAACTTCCTCTTTACACAAGGAACCTTGGGCCGGAAAGGGAGAGTGAGGGCGTTACGAGGTACAAGATTAGGACAAGCTGCCAATCTCTGGTTTGATAATATTATTAAAGCAACGAGGTTATCCAACAAAATTATTGATTAATATTAAATTAATGATAGCTATTAATATTGTTTTCATTGTTATCTATTGTTACCATTTATTATTAGAATTTTTATTTATTTATTAGAATTACTAGTAATCATTACTATCATCATTGTTATTATTTTATGGCGATGGAACAATTCTTTATCATTGTCAAGGAAGGGCTGGGTTTAAATCTTTGGCTTGGCTGTGTTCAAGTTTACTGAAACAAAAACAGTAATCGTAATAAACAGCATGCCAACACTCAACATACATAACGGAAAGTACAAACCCACTGCGCCTTAACTGTACGTTCCGTGACCTTGCGGTTTCCTGAAACTGATGTATTTGGATGGACAAATATCTCTTCTATGAGAACAGTTCTACTTTATCATGCATGTCGCATAGCTCTCAAAAGTGTGGATAGCGTGCCTCTCAGCACGATGTGTGTGTGTGGAAAGGTGGGGGGGCGGCTCTCAGATCATAATTTTTAACCCTGGTTCTTGGAATATTTGTAATGCTACGTAACACTTCCAGTTGCTAAGATCTTCCAGGTCAATAACCCGGAAGACAAAAAATACACACTTGATGAATCGAAATTTAAGAAAACAAAAACTTTAATTAAACTTGCTGTACAACTTTGCGCTGTAAAAAGTACAAAAAACTATATTAAGTATTATTAATAATGCTATAGCCACAGCATTGACGCTGGCTTGTGAATAGATATGCTTAAAATTCCCTATATTACTCATTACCTGACTTTAATTACAATATTCTTAATTCTTAACATACGCGAAGCCTACATTCTGATTGGCTATCCTGTCGTTATAGCAACCAATATCGTGAACGAACTCACTATAAACAAGAAAGAACTTGTTTGCCTTGCGCTTTTAGCAACATTTTTTTAAACCATTTTTGACGAGTCCCGATTAATTTGCTTCCTTCAAGACCTCTTGCGTATTTGCTCGCTACGCATTAGAGGATCTAAGGCTATCCCAAGTGCCTTTGTAGCTTCGTAACTTGCTACGACTATGGGCTTATGGGAATCAATAATAAAACAAGAATGTTATATAGGTTGCGATCTAAAATATATACTATATCAAGGGGTAGCTAGGACATTTTTACGATCAACATTAAAGTTTGCAAAAGAAATATATTATATCAATAAATACTGCTGAGAAAACAGAGATGGTTTCTCGTACCTTGGAAGAAAAAATCCTTAGAAACTAGATTTCTTTTTCTGACGAAAAACCCCCAGGAGGTGTACTCGGGTGGGTAACATGACGGGAAGGTCCGAAGTATTTTTTTGGGTTGACAGTTTTCGTTCCCGGTATTTTTTTGGGTCAAGAGACCACCCTCGTATTTTTTTAGGTCTCGAAATGAAACCCGTATTTTTTTGGGTCGTCACATCTCCGAGTTCGATTTTCGTATCAGAAAATTATTTGAAGAGCCTGTTGAATTCAATAAATCAGTTTTGAAGTATTTAAGTATTGTATTTTTTTGGGCCAGAAATTTGGATGCCATGTATTTTTTTGGGTGTAAAATTTCAGGTTTGAGTATTTTTTTGGGGTTGCAATATGAAGCTCCGTCGGACCCCCCCCCCCCCCCCCCCCCCCCGTCATGTTACCCACCTGAGTACACCCCCTGGGGAAAAACCATCCTACGAATTCGAGTCTCAGGCACATGGCCAACTAGGGGGTACTACTTTTTTCCCGAAAACATCAATTGTACATTTTTTAAATATGTATACTATGGGCTATACATTTTAACCTTTCTAACACTTGGATATTTCATATTTTTATGGTTCTGGTTCCTCTTTAGTAGGGCTGGTTAGTTTACAGACAAGATAAACGACCATTTGCCCCTGACTGCTGACAGTCTTCTTTTCTTTTTCTTTTGCTGGATCGGTATTCGTGAGGAAAAGGAGACTTTTTTCTCCCCGAAAAAAAAAAAAAAAAAAAGAGTCTGCCAGCAGGGAACACTTGCTCCTGATTGCTGACGTTTTTGATCTCATGCGAGAAACTTTACTGTCAGTCAAGTGGTTAACTAAGAGAATGTTGCTTTCCCAGCCGCTTCCTTGTGTGTGTACATCAAGTCTATAAGCCAAGTAACATCCACGTTTCGGTGTGAAGGAAGTGTTGATATACTGTTACTCTTCATTCCTAATCCAATCGCCTGTAAGCGCTATAGCATTGTCTAAACATTACCCACTATAATGTTGAGGTCTGGTTCAGCCTTGTACAAAAACATTTCATGGTTTGTAGGTCTTTTCGGATCAACCGGAATCGGTGTCGTTGCATTAAGAAACAGGACACGTTTCTTTTCTATTACGTTCGTGTTGACTCCTCCCTGATCTACACCGATGATTCGATATCCCGTTTTCCCTTCTTGCCTTTTGTCGAGGGTGAAAAAGTAGGCTCATCATAACCAAGCTGTACTAACAGTGGTTCATTTTCTTCAGCGTCTCTGTCTTTATCCTTCTCGTCGATGTCAATACCACTTTCATTGCTGCTCTCACTAGCGTTTCTGTATTCAGGATTCGCGTGTGATTTTTGGGTAGCTTCTTCGTACGTCGGTGGAATACTTGGAAGCGGTGAGTTTGGCATTGTGTAGCCTGGAGATTCTGGTTCACTCGGTGGAATAGTTGGCAGAGGAGAATTATAACTACAAACAAAACAAAGATATGCTAGTTAGCTCTATCCGTATGCATGCAAATTACTGATTTTATTTCTGGAAAGAATTCACCTCTTAAAAATACCAAAATATATCTAGAGTGTGTGAACTTCGCCTCACTCTTGAGAGAAAACAAAAGCAGAAATTAGGATAACTACACAAGCAACCCCTTAATTCGAGGCTAAGCCCGCGCAGTCTAGAAATTATGGTATTTAAGAGTAGTGAAGGTAAAACTAAAACAAGACCCCTTGCATTGATTTCGTAGATAAATTGTTCTGGGGGTTAAAACAATGCAAAAAAAAAAATCCATTGTCTCGTACGGCAGAACAATTCCTCTCGGGATTCAGTGCAAAGGGCCAATAAAGCCACCTTAAAAATCAGTTTATGAAGAATTCCCACTTGGAAAGGCTTATAAGAGGGTATCTGCCTTACAGACTTTCCAAGTTTTGTTCACGAACGGAACTTTAAACTAGATCTTAGGATACGAAAATAACCGTTTAAAGTAAGGACAAAAACCATGAACACTTTGAGCTTTTTTCAGGTTATTATTTCGTGAACTTTCTACTTTTTCAAACCCTGTAAAATGAAACATTGAGTGCAAATACAAAATAATCTCCTTACCAATTGATTGACTCAAGGGATGGTCTAAAGTGTGAATTTTAAAAAGTGACAAAAAAAAAAAAACTGAAGTGTTCACGGTTCTCACTGTAATAAAAGGTAACTGAGATTACTTTGTTGATGACTGTGTAACAGGCGAAGGAAGAGCCTCTTCATAACCGTCAACTGTTTTTCTATTTCTCATGTTTGAATCACATGGATTGAGGTAATAGTCAGTTGCTCCTGAAACTTCATCAACTTGCAGTTGAAGGTAAGGATTGTCCTGTTTATCAAACCACACAAAAACCATTTCGTTATACAACACTTCCATTATCAAATAACTGACATAAAACAATATGCCGAGACAAAAGGTGGTCCACAAAGATTAATACGTTTTCACCACATTTTTCCTCTTTCATAGAGTTTTTTTTCTTGTCAAGAAATACAAAAAGACTCTGAGCAAAAAAGTTCAGTAATGAATTCATACTAAAGGCCTGTATTCATCAAAAAGAGAAAACTTGCCATTCAAAATAATGATGCTGACGTTGATGACGATGATGATGCTTGATGATGATACATGATGATGATGATGCTTGATGATGATACATGATGATGATGATGCTTGATGATGATACATGATGATGATACATAATGATACATGATGATGATGATGCTTGATGATGATACATGATAATGATACATGATGATGATGATGATGACAATGATGATGGTTATGGATATGATAATGATACATGATGATGACGGTGATGAAGGTTATGGAGATGATAATGATACATGATGATGACGGTGATGATAATGATAATGATGATAATAAAAATAAACAAACCTAAGAAACATGTATGTGAACCTTTTTCCGTGCAAAATCTAAGTTCCAAAACTTATACTTCTTAATCGTAAAAACATTAATAACGAAAAAAAATTTTAAAAAATCAATTAATCGACTCAATCAATCAATCTCCACAGAGGCTCTTTACCAAAATATGACCAAAAGTCTTTACCTTTGTCACATTCTTTTCCAGTATTTTCCCAAGTCTGTCAGCAATTGCCGCAAATGTCGGTCTTTGTTCAGGAGCCTCAATCCAACAGTCTCTCATGATGGCATACATCTCTAGAGGACAGCCTTGTGGCTGTTTCATTCTGTTTCCTTCGCTGAGATAGTCCAGGAGTTGTTCCGTGGGTAGACCGGGGTATGGAGTGCCGCCAAGAGTGAAGATCTCCCACAACAAGACACCATACGACCATCTAAAAATAAGACATTGGAAACAAGAAAAAATCATCCTAAGTGCCCATAATGGTAGCCCTATATAACCTGTGTTAAGTACTAATCTTAATGCTTACACATCACTTTTTTCCGTGTAGACCCGGTCAAACAAAGATTCCAAAGCCATCCACTTGACGGGCAGCAATCCACTGGTTGTTTTCACATAAAGGTCATCTTGATAGATGTCACGTGCTAAACCAAAATCCGAGATCTTCATGACGTAATTTTCTCCAACCAGGACGTTACGGGCTGCAAGATCACGATGAACGCACTGGAAATATCAAATTATAGAAGTTATTTGACAAACTGTAAATCTCAATATGCATTGATAAAAATGATGAAATTTGGATTAGAATATAAGAGATATTATAAAGATTCACCTTCCTCGAGGCCAAGAACTCCATGCCTCGAGATATCTGATAAGCTGTCATTCCTAAATCCACCAAAGTGAACTCCTGATCGGGATTATTCGAGGTTTTCACCCAGTTTGCATCGTAAATATCTCGTCTGGCACGAAGGAATGACAATAAGTCTCCATGGGGAGCGTACTCGATGATCACCAACAGTCGACGACCACGTGTACAGGCACCAAGCACGTTGACAATATTCTTGTGTTCTCCGAGATGAATAAGTATCTTTAGTTCTGAGGCCAAGTCTTTGTAGTCACTCTGGCTGGCTCCCTCTGAGGAAAAGTAAGAAGAAAGATTGATTAAACATGTACACTGTAGTATCTTTCATCTTTACGATGCATCATACGCATTTTTTAGCTTGCTCGTTCCTTTTGTTTCCTTTCCTTGCTCTTTCCTTTCTCTCTCTCTCTCTCTCTCTCTTTCCCTTGTCCTTTTGTTTTCTTTTTCTCTTTTCTTCATGTTACTGACAACTTTTCTAACCTTTCAGACTCTTAACTGCAACTGTTTGCTTTGCTGTTCTCATACTGCTGTATTCGTTTTTCTTTCTGCTTTCTCGCATGGATCTCCGTAGTTTTGAACGTCGTTTCAATCCATCTGGAGTTTTATCTCTGGGCTTGAAGGCTGGCATACCGATGGCTTCTGCTTTCAATACCTGTCCAAACGCTCCAGAACCAAGAGGTTTGCCAAGAATGAGTCTCTCTTCAGGGAATTCCCAGTCAAGATCGTAGGGAAGGTTGTTACATTGTTCAAGAAGACTACGGTCTGGATCAATCTGTAAGAAAAGAGCAAGAATAAATAACCAAGGCGCTAGTCTATTTTATACTCTATTCTCCTTCTACAGCCCTGCACCTTCAAAGAAAATGCCTATGTTTGTATTCTCATTGCAAATTAGCGCTTCTTCCTATTCTATTCAACTCTTCAATTTTTGAAAAACGTGCGGAAAATTGCATGCGCAAACGCGGTGTTTTCCCGCCAATTTCCCGATTAATATATTTGATGAAAGCCTGCATTTTCTTAAGAAAAAAAAACTGTTTTGTCCTCAAAAAACAACAACAAAACAAAAGAATAGCTGAAGACAAACGAACCTTGTAATCGCTGCTGCCAGTTCTCAAAAAGTATAGCTCCTTGTATTCATCTATTTGTTTTTTCTGTCTTCGATACACAATAAAGCAGATTATGCTGACGATAAGTACAAATGCTATGCAACCACAGATGATTCCAATCAGGACTTCTGTGGACATTGCACTTTTTACGGCCAAAACACCTGCATCATTTTCTGCAAAACAGGAATTAAACATTACATATATAAATCACAGTTACTTGAATATCTTTTACATCCTTTCCAACTGAACTGTGAGAACGGATATTCAAATCATTAATTTCTCCTTCTCACTAACTGTTGATAACATCCAGTCTAATCCTTTTTTGAAACGACTAATGAACACAAGGGACCCTGAAATAACCATAAAGCCCATAAAACATTTGGCTTTCCAAGCTTTGGTGATAATTTATTGGCTTCGTTTTTGCATTAAAAAAAGTTTATTTCAAGAGGAAATGAATGTACCTTGGATAGTCAGTAGAGCAGTGACAGACATGATGGTATTCGTAGCATTACACGTGTAGTTTCCCAAGTCTTTTTCCTGCACATCTTCCACCCTCAGCAAAGCTTTCCCTAGACCACTTGACAGTACTTTCCTGTTGGGATCATCTGTTCTTGTCCAAACTACATCAGGCAGTGGATTACCAGTAGCGCTACATGTTACGTTGATTGAAGTTCTCAGACCAACCGGGAATTTTTCTCCATGTTTTGGGTTTAATATTTTAGGTGAGGCTAAAATTTTGTCAAATAAATACAAACAAGTTTGCTTCATATTGCACCTGCTATTGTCTATCCTACAGGTATTCCTTTTTAAACTTACTGCCTAACGTGCTTATTATTGCACTCCAGGTTCTTCTAGTCTATAGATAGTTTTCTACCTGGGATACTTATTATTGCACTCCAGGTTCTTCTAGTCTGTTAGATAGTTTTCTTCCTGGGGTGCTTTCTATTGCACTCCAGGTTCTTCTAGTCTGTTAGATAGTTTTCTACCTGGGGTGCTTTCTATTGCACTCCAGGTTCTTCCAATTCCTTTCTAATACTCACCCAATACATAAAGTCGGGCCTCTTTTTCATCTCTACCTTCAGTGTTTTCTGCAGTGCACTGATACCATCCAGTGTGTTCATTGTGTTTAGGTTTACAGATCACAAGGTGACTGTTATCATCACGAATCACATAAAAACCTGTTGTTCTGGTTTTGCATTCAGTAGTTGAACTAAGGCCTTTAGAGATTTGTCTTTCTAAACTTCTCCACTCTCCCCCTTGTTTTTTGTTCCAGTTTATGGTGGCTTTTGGGTTTGCTGTGGTTGCTTCACACACAAACTCTACATATCCTGGAAATTGTTCTCTTACTTCTTGTGAAACTAATCCAGTAATATTTGGCTTTACACGAGCTGTAAACACGTGAAAATAAAGGGTTAGTTAGACCTCCAGAAAAAAACTAATGTATGCAACTGTGGCGTGCTCCATTGCTGCTGACAGAGTTTTCAAGGTATGTCATCAGACCCTGCTTTTCCTCGATGCCTGAAAGCTGAAAATTTAGGAATAGAATAGAATAGAGCAGAGCAGAGCAGAGCAGAGCAGAGCAGAGCAGAGCAGAGCAGAGCAGAGCAGAGCAGAGCAGAGCAGAGCAGAGCAGAGTAAATTGCCTCACTAGTTATAAGCCTAAACAATATTGACAAAGTGTTATAATTCATTGTTCTTACCTTGAACAACAACCCTAATGGTGTCATTATAGATTTTCTGAGGTTTCAAAAACTTTGCATCACAGGTATATAGACCAGAATCATTAGTGGTCGTATTGATTATCGTCATTACAACATTAGTATATGTGTCATCAATTCTAACATTAGTGACATTAACTCGTGGGTCTGCCTGCGGAGAGATGAGAGTCTTGTCTCTGTACCATTCAATACCACCATCAAACATTGCACCTTGACTCAATGCAACACACCCTATTCTTATCCGTTCACCAGCTATCAAGACTGGAGGCTTCTTGGGGTCATTGATATCAACTAGTTTGCGTCCTTCATCTGGAAAAAGTCAAGTATCATATCATAAGTAAACGCTGCTCAGAATGTATAAACCAACTCAACATTCCAGGGACGGTTTTGGAAAATACCCTTCACAGGTCCTCAAACCATCCAACTAGTTGAACCTGTGCAAGGCAAAATACTAAAATCAAAGCCTTTGACATTCTTTGGAGACATTATTAGGGTAGCTCCCAGCTACTGACTCTCAATTATCATAGCTGTCACAGGGCTAAATATAATGACTGGCCAAAAGACAATGTTTGGCCAAATTTGGTATGTGACTAGAGAAACACTTCTTAAGCTGGTCCCATGGACTGGTCACATTGACTGTTCACATGGACTGTTCACATGGACTGTTCACATGGACTGTTCACATGGACTGTTCACATGGACTGTTCACATGGACTGGTCACATGGACTGGTCACATGGACTGGTCACATGGACTGGTCACATGGACTGTTCACATGGACTGTTCACATGGACTGTTCACATGGACTGTTCACATGGACTGTTCACATGGACTGGTCACATGGACTGGTCACATGGACTGTTCACATGGACTGTTCACATGGACTGATCACATGGACTGGTCACATGGACTGGTCACATGGACTGGTCACATGGACTGGTCACATGGACTGGTCACATGGACTGTTCACATGGACTGGTCACATGGACTGGTCACATGGACTGGTCACATGGACTGGTCACATGGACTGGTCCCATGGACTGGTCCCATGGACTGGTCCCATGGACTGGTCCCATGGACTGGTCCCATGGACTGGTCCCATGGACTGGTCCCATGGACTGGTCCCATGGACTGGTCACATGGACTGGTCACATGGACTGGTCATCAATTGTTCGGATGTGACCAGTCATCATGTCCAGCCATTGAGCAGCTGTCATATTTATCAGTGTATGTAGGAGACTAATAGCACACCAATTTTCTTTATTGTTTTACTGTGTTTCTATGGGTAAGTGACCCTATGGTTGATGAAACATTATACAGTTAGTTACTAAAAATACAGTAATAATTTTAAACTCACCAATGCGACGGAATGCTAAAACCAGGTTATCAGTGCCATATTTATTTGTTGCTGTACACCTATAAAATGCACCTTCCTGCTCTTTAGGAACTTTGACGCGGCTGTGATTTGTAGTCTTAACAGGAGATGGATGTACGGTGTGGCTTGAAGGAAGTGACCTCCATTCGCCTTGAGAGGGAAAGCAGTCCACCTGACTAGTAACACAAGGTTGGTACATCCAGCTAAAGGATGCAGCCGGGTTGCTTTTTTCAATCTTACATTCTACCTCACTTGGTTCATTATTAACTTGGAAAAAGGGATCTTTGCGCTGCACAATAACTGGTTGAACTAAAAATCAGAGAGAGTTGACATTAACTAGTGATTCCTGTTCTGACAGTCATCTTATATTACCAGTTGTAAGATGCTTTGATGTGGGATAAAAAAATTTTTTAAACTAACTTTTATGACTTGACATCATTTCCTTTAAGGGCCTCTTCTGCGAGGTTCCCTCCACATGCACCACCACTACATTCTATATTTACAACACTAAACTCGCATGTTGGTTTTTATAGAGGGAGGAAACCATACAACCAAGGGAAAAAACCCTTGTACTACTCTTCCCAGTAGACCAAAGCCGTCATGATTTTTGTAATGGATTTCATAGTGTCTGTCATTTTAACCGCAAGTGCATTCTAAATCATCAACATGATAGCATGTGGACAAGTTTTTACACCACATGACAAAGTGCAGAAGGTTTTTATCAAGTGGTGTAAAAAGCTTGCCCATGTGGCCAGCATCGGCATCATGTGGAAGATTTGAAATGCACTTGCAGTTAACATAACAGATGCGGTACAAAGGTGGAAAAAAATCACAATAACATCACAACTGACTGGGTCCACTGGGAAGAGTAGTAGCAGGGTAGAGAACAAGACATCAAACAAACTCAACTCACATATGCAGTTCAGGAGAGAATTGAAAACTTGAACATGTAGTTCCAAAAATTATCCATACCCCCCTCACGGAGGAATTTTTTAAGACACCCACCTACCCCCCGGAAATTCCAATTTTCTTCCATACTTAATTCACATTCTGAATGGCTGTATTTTCAATGTCAATTATAAATCATTTACTTACTTTGCACATTAACATCTATTGTTCTGTTCACTTCCCCTTGAGTATTGACAGCTTTACAAGTGTATTTTCCTTGGTCATCTGGAAAGTTGGTGTCCAATATTGTCAGACTACCATTTATCTTTGTGTGCTTGGTAATTGGTTTCGATGTAATCTTGTATTTTTTGTCATTGCAAACTTTAGCTACTTGAAAAGGTTTACATTCTTTTATTTTAATCTGCTTGCCATCTTTGTACCAATATACATCTGGCCGTGGATGTCCATATGCGTAGCAATGCAAGGTCGTTTCATTAGAGTGCAACGACAAGAGTGGGGAACTACTGGATGACAGAATCTTTGGAAATTCATGCTCTGAAAAAAAATGACAGTAGTAATAAGATAACTTGAAGTTTTAAACAGGAGATATCTAGAAAATGGATGGGAAGGATATTTTATTATAATTCAGAATATATTGTTATTCAAAAGGGAAGACAGTCAAAAAAGAAACCACAGGACTTATGACATTTGGACTGTCTTTTCTGTACTTTGAATGTTTTAAAAGGAAAAAAATATTTATAAACATCAATACTGTATGCATATACATGCACATAATATGATCGGGTGAAAATATTATAATAATATAGTGCAAAAGTACAAGAATCTGATATTGGTGAAAGGATTGAAATAATTAAGTGCAAGTCAGAGTCCAATCAGAATATGTGATTTATCAGTAATTAATATATAAAGTCGTTAGCAGCTCAGGAGTAGAAATACAAAGAATTAAGCAAACACTGAAATAAGAATTAAGTTCTTTTAGTTTGTTTGTTTGTTTGTTTGTTTGTTTTTTCTTTTTTCTTTTGAAAGTCTTAAGGCCGGTTTAGACAGTATGATTTTCGTCTACAACTATCGCATGCAACACACTCGCGCCATCCTACAACTCGAGTCGTAGCGTGTAAATCAAGCCTACAACTTGCCTACGACAGACGTGAGCGTGTTGTTTACGATAGTTGTAGGCAAAAATCTTACCGTCTTTAGACTGTCTTAACTTGAGTTAATTCCTTGAGGGAATTCTAGAATTTGGGACCTTGATATACTATGGTAAATTGCTTAATATTAGTATGACAATGATGAGGTCTGAGGTTCCCTGAATTTCTGGTTTAATAATTAACATATACAGTACAGTAATTTTCAAAATTAAAGTGAACTGGCCAAGAAAATCCAACTTAAAGTTTATGCAAATGAACACTATTTTGTATCAGATTTACAACACTCTTCGCAGTCATGATTTCTGTTATGTTTTTCTCATGAATTATTAATGAGTTTATCAAGGATATTTAATAAGAATTGTTTTGATTAGAATACATAAACATACCTACTTGGAGTAGGTTTATTTGTCGTAAAGTCAAGAGATTATTGTCAAGAAATAGAGGCTATGTATGAGCATCATGACTAGATTTGGTAATAATACACATAGCTCTTTTTTGAAGTTCAACAATTTTTTGCAGGGTTGTTGTATAAGTAGGAGCCCAAACAATATTCCCATAATATAAGTAAGGACATACAAGAGAAAAGTATAAATCAAAAAGAGAAGTTGAAGGTAGGAAGAATCTTGCCTTTGATATAATTCCTATCTTGATGTCATTATCAATTTTACCAACCTAAAATCAACAGTTTATACACCATTATTACTTGTACCTACCATATACTTCTAATGTTGAATATTTGAAGTCTCCTTTCCCTTGGTAAGTCATCTTGCAAATGTAAATCCCAGCATCGTTTTTTTGTGCATTCTTGAACATTAATACCACCTTTAACTTGTTTATCTCAAGATCTTTCTCTGTATGTATTTGATTACTTGGTACAGCTGTCTCAGAACCATCAGTATGCTTCTTAAACCACTTTAGAGTACTTTGAGACACAGAAGAACAGGTGACGTTATACGATTGTCCCATTGTCAAGACAACAGCATGAACAGGATCGATATCGAGTGGAGGTGTTAAGCTAGGATTAGGAATCAAATTAGCCAATCGGTCCGACCATTTGATAGTAGCCCCTGAACCATTAGTAGCACGACACTGGTATTGTCCTGCATTAGATATACCAAAGCCCAAAACTGTGTACACATGACCAGATTTAATGAGTTTGCCAGGTGTTGGTGAGAGCAGATTCCAAGCACTTCCTATAGACTGACGATGATATAATTGTGTAGTGGCATTTCCATCATTTGTTGTACAATTCAGCTTGAAGTTGGACCCAAATGGAACAGCATAAAACATTTGTGGGGTGAATAGGAACTTGAATTCAGCTGATACTGTGGACAAAAATACAGT
Source organism: Actinia tenebrosa (assembly GCF_029948245.1). NCBI lineage: Eukaryota > Metazoa > Cnidaria > Anthozoa > Actiniaria > Actiniidae > Actinia > Actinia tenebrosa. Next base: position 3,992,045 of record NW_028292583.1, read on the forward strand.
ACATACAGTAATACAGTTTGATAGATCATACAGTATGTTAGTAAGTACAGACAAAATATTTAAATTTTAAATGACTTAAATATTTCTCTCTTTTTAAATTAAATAATAAGGCTCCTGTTGGTAACATCAACATTTTTGTAACTGAAAGGGCTTACGCTGTTAAAATAAAGGTGTTTAATTCATTAGCACATTAATAACAGCTAGCAACAGGTAACCATTAGAAGTGGAGCTATGTGATCATGTTTTCTAGAGAGAGTTATTAGCCAGGCAACTGCATATTAGACGTACTATAGTGTAATGATTACCTGCTTTGGAAGGCCAAATAGAAGAGAGTTACAGATGTCAATTTTTGAAGTAACAAAGGTGTGAATCTGAGTTTCAGTAGCAGTAACAAATATATATTTTCTTATTCTTGATAAATATTTGTTATAATAGGTGGTATCAATTAACATTCCTTAATTTTATATAAAGCATGCTTCACTCTCAGTTGATCCTTTCTTCAGTTTGAAAAATATAGGTAAAAAAATTGTCAGCAATATAATATAATTAAAACAGAATATATACAAAATAGAAACTACTCTTACTCTTACTCAGATATATCATGCACAATTTATTAGTTGTTTTTCTGGCTGGTATCTAATTTATTCCTCTTAAAATTGCATATGACCAAGCATTTTAACACCATTTTAAACGAATCAACAAGATAACTCTGATGTTATAATCTTCTTCATGAAAAACATACCCCTCCATCATTAATTCTATATGTAAAGCTAAATAAGATATCAAAGAGAAGATGACGTTTGATTTAACCATGCTTCACTTAAATCATTGCTTTGTAAGTATACTTTCCCAATTAGTGATCAACCATCTAAATACTGTATAAGAAAGGTTTAGAACCCTAATACTGATGTTTCAATATTGTGAGTTCTTTGTCAGAGTAAAAAGAATCCCAAATTCAACAGTACAATACGTTTTTAATATTTCAAGAGAGAAATGCAATTATCATTAATTTACTTATGGCCCTAAGCCTGGGGGGTACTCTGCCAGAATTTGGGTAGGGGTGTTCCGCTGGGATTCTGAAAGGGGTACCCTGCTTATGACAAAAAAACTTAAATTTGTAGACCCTGTGTATGACAAAAGATATAATTTATTGCACTGAGTTCCTGTTGTTTCAATTATCATGTCATTCTCGCGTATCGTTTTTTTACAACCATAATAACCAGTTTCGGTCAATACGAAAGCATTGAGTGAAATTGCATACCCTGTTTATGACAAGAAGCTCGAAAAATCACACCCTGTTCGGCGGATCATCCCTGTATAGTCCATATATGGGAGTACCCCCCCCCCCCGGGGCCCTAAGCGCCAACTACTATTAAACCTCTAGTTATTATCATTTCCCCCCTGAAAATATTTAGTTTAAAATTATACATAGGTATAAACAAAAAAGAGACAACTACTAATCCACCTTTATCTTTCATTTTCAATTCAAGAATATTAAGTAGTTTCACTGTTTCAAATTAATCTACCCTGCTTGCAGACATCCTTTTCACTCAATCCTCAGGTCTTAGGGTAAATTTTATTCTATATATTCTTTAGATTGTTTATTCAAAAAAACTGCTTTCTTTATACTAGTTATGCCTAACAATATCAAAAATAAGAGTATGTGGTGACCAAAATTTTAAGAATGTTAAACATTTTGATAGGCAAACCTCTTTAAATAGTTTTTCTGATTTAGATTTCTGATAAAGACATGTAATTAAAAATATTTCCCAGATAACCTTTGCAGAAGCAATGTAAAATACAATATATCTGGGAAACTTCCTTCATCACAACTTTTATTTATTTCTTTTATCCCTTTTCTAGCTATAGCTTCACGTCACCTCTTAAACTGAAGACTAAAATGTCACATACATGATGCACACAATGTACTTATAGTAGAACACAACTAGAAAGGATTTTTGTGTCAATAGGTCACTTATCAAGTCACTAAACCTCTTGATTTCGACATGTAACTTGAGCCTTTACATGTGTGTCTATCTCTCTCTATCATATAATACCAGTAGCCATGCCTGCAGATAATCATTATATATGTATTTACCATATGAATTGTAAATATTTAGAGAGAATTCTTTTCATATTTGAGCAGTGAGTGCCAAAAACTATTTTCTTGAAGAAAGGCTGTTGTACAAGGCTAAAATCTTGTTATTGAGAAAGTTCAACTTGTTTGGAAGTGGAGATGACTGATTAAAGTGGAATCAAAGTGTTAACCCAAAGCAAAAATTTTATTTGAAAATGAGGTTTAGGCCTTCATTTGCTTATTTCCCATATATTTTCTATAAAAAAGCCTGACAAAGCAACATTCTAACACAAATTCAACAAAACATCTTTGTACAATTTAAAATACCGCTTCAAACAGGCATTTTAAAATAAAATTCCTCTTAATGTACAATAACTATATATGATCTTGAATGTTACATGTAAAAGATAATTCGTAAAAAGCAATATCCAAACGAACAGAAATTTGGGTACTAATTAGAGGTATTCTATAATAACAATACGAACACTACAGCTAAAAACTGATAAGTGTAAGCGAGAGCTGCCAGTAAAATGAAAAATGTCAATCAAATCGAAATATAAATAAAATTGTTTGACCAATGTAATTATAGCTAGCACAAGCTCATTGTAATAATAACTAATTATTAGTTCATATTTATGCACCACTTAATAAGTGAAGGTTGGAAATAGTATGAACAACAACATTTAAAAAAGAATAAATAAAGTTGAAAAAGTTGTGTTTTTAAGTTTTTGGCGTGTGAAACAATAAGAAGAGCGAGATGTACTGTAGGTTTTATTAGTACGTCCAAGATCGATGACGCGTTTATAATTATTAAATAACACGTGCTTTGTAAGTCAAAAAACACCATATTAATTCAAACTCATTAAGTTTTGTTCTTGTACGAAATCTCTAAATAAAATGTTCAATTCAAAGCTGCAAAAGTCTAAACATGGGTGAAAAAAATTCTTCCGACGAGCTGGTGTAAAATTCGTTCAATGAAATGACAGCAAGTTCTGTTCGTTTTGAAGGACTTTTCAATCGTTTTGATGTGTTTATAAGAAATCAGCCTAAAGATAGTCATAATTTAAACAGAACTTGGTTATCATCATTGGATTATAAGGAAAAAATATGAACAAATATGCTTTTAATGTATATTTACGTTAGTGGTTGCGTTAAGACAGAAAAAAGCTGTATGGCGCTGGTTTTAAGTTAGAGATATTTTATACGACTTCGAATTAATATCCCTGATTTAATGGTACTAGTTCTAAAACTGAAGCTATATTTATCCCTACACAATCAAAAGTATATTAGGATTGAATAATAGTACTAAAGCTATCCTTGAATCGTACCTTGATGTGCTTGGGAAGACAGAAGAACAAGAATACACGTGAACAAGATGATCCTAGCAAGGGGCTGCTTGCCAATCCACGCCATTCTCGATCGCAAAATTTAACCCAAAAATCCCTCTATCAGGGCCAGAATTTGGCCTCACTGGACGAAAAAATTAAATATGATCGGCGATTTCAAAGTAATTCTTTGTTAAAGACTCAAGTTCAGGTGCGGTTGGACGCTAAGTTAGAATAGATGGACATTCAAAACACAGGAAATGCTTAGGTGTGGTATGATCTCATCCACTCATTGACCAATCACATTCCATAGACATGACGTCACGAACACTTGACGGCCCCCTAACAGGCAGTCACGGAATCATGGCGAATAGTTTCGGAATTTTGTCGGGCTTTCGGGAAGTATCTAACGGAATATGGAGGCGGAGAGATATTTAAATATTGAACAATGTGAAAGAAAACTGTGCAAAACTTGTAGTCTTTGGGTGGCATATCTTTTAGCAACATGTAGCAAGTAGAACGTCGAGCAATTTTTGTTCAAACAATCTCGTTAAAAGGAGTAATGATGGGAAACGAAAAATATAGCATTGTGTGTGTTCTAACGAATATTAGAAATAGCAACCAAAAAACACGTCTCGGACTACATTCTTGTAGGAGGTCGGCAAGAAAACTAATATATAGCGCTAATACATCTGTTCAACAAATTGATTATATAATTTCGTCTGAATTTCTTATCGTCATTGTCTTAATTCCATTTACTCCCAAGCCGAGTCTGTTTAATATTCAGAGACAGCGCTTGCGTTAACCTTGAGGTTAAAAGCATCTGGTAAAAATAATCGTCGATGTTTGGCTTGTGGTAAACCAACAGTCTTAAGACACGTACGGAAATGATTCACAACTGAAAAGAAAATAGGAATATAATCTAGGTTGATCGAGTTTGACCACGATGACGAAATATGGCGACGGACATGTAGTCTAGTTCGTCATCCCTGTAGGAAAAAGTCGTCAAGAAGCCGTCTTTCTATTATGCACCATCTTGCATTAAAAACCTTTTGTTTTTATAACGTAAGTACTGACTCTCTCTTTAGAGCATTTTTTTTTCTTTTTTTTCTTTTTTTTTTTTTTTTTTTCTTTCGTTTTTCCCTTTTTCTTTTGTCCACTTAATTGTCTATTTCTATTATTTTGTTTCAGTCTACTGCTGACAACTCGTGGTTCCGTTAAAATAGTATCTACATAACCTGATCAGGTCTCAGTGTGATGTTCATAGGAGTTTTTCCAGACCCTTTGTGTAATATAATATTGCTTGAATAGAATAAAACCGAAAGTTGGCTTTGCGATTTTGTTGGCCTTCCAAGATATAAAAGTTGATAAATAACAAGCTAAAAGATCAGGTAGGTATGATCTTCAGCACTGTGATATCGCTCCCTATCCTACCTACCACAGTTCAACGTTCATCCTACCATTCCTCTAAAAACACTCAGTCGAATATGGCTGAATTTTTTTTTATAAAGAAAAGATATCTTTTAATTCCAATTAATTCGTAAAGCTTTCTAGAACCTAATAAAACCAAAATGTGTCACTAGTGGGTTGCCAATGGTAGACTGATCAACATTGGTGGTAAGATTAAAGGGTTTAATTGCCCATCAAACAAAGGCGAGCTGATTCTTATAGAGTACAGCCAAGTGCATCTGCTGTCTAATCCCCGTATAGACAACCTTGTGACTTCTCAAGGGACTTCCTGAAGCAGGAAGCAGGCGTATACTGTTATTGTAAGATGAACACTGTTTGATAATGATTAGCCTGCTTGATTATATTCAGACCAACTGTTTTAACACACCCTGTAAGTGATACCCATGGTTTCGCTCAAACTGTCTGGGAAATTTGTACTGTGAAAATAAGTTACGTGAAAAGCGGAAAAGTGTCCAAGTATCGATAAACAAACTCCTAGAGTGTACGACTTATAGGAAGAAAGTAGGAAAAAAACAAAACAAAAACAAACAAAAAAACAAAAAAACGCAAAAAATGAAAAAAAAGAAACCAAACCAAAGAGAGAAATAAAGCAAAGAAATGATAAAGGAAAAAATGAAATGAATGAATGAGAGAGAAAATGAATGAATAGATGAATGGACGAATATGACGAAAAAAGAATACCGTGACATCAGGTCACAGTTGTTGTTCAAGGTCAAGCTTCATAAGTATACACTATCTCAATATTTTGATCTCCAGGAAATAAAGACCTTGGGATCGTTTTTTCCCAGTTTTGTTAGCACTGATATTCCATGACTTTTTAACCATCTAACAGTACTTCCTCCTTCTTTAATTTGCCTCTGATTCAGTTGTGGTGAATTCAATCGGAGAAAAGAATACCAAACAAGCGCTTATCATATCAGGTAACGTCCTGGTTTCTCTTCCGGTTCTGCAAATCTAGTTTTTCTCTGTTCTCTCTAGAATGAATTATCGACAACTAGTTATAATCAATAAGTATGTTGGTGAAAAGAATAACTGATTAAAATCCAACATTGTTTCCTGACTTTCGTCGATTATATATATATATAATATCGTATCTCAAGGAAGAATGCCTTAACATGAAACTGAAATGGAAAACGGAAATAGAATAAGAAAGTGATCTATAGTCTGCGGCCTTAGGGGTGGGAAAAAACTCTTAGTACTGATGAAATGCTAATGACAGCAAGACTTATACGCACACTGAGTTCTAGACTGTGTTCATAATCAAAATGTTATTATTATTAATTCATGATTTTTTCCCGGAAGAATTCGAAGCTAGTTTGCATCACAAAACGTTTATCAGAAACCATTTTAAGTATGATTATCAATCAATTTTTAAATGTCGGCCCCGGACGCCGGCCCAATCTACGAGTTCATCAGCGATAAGTAGCGATAGAAAGTCTGGTGAGACAATCTGAAACGGTGAGCTGAATTCACTTTCTTAATTAATCCGGGGGTGTAACAGTGAAGGTCACATCCGTTTTTTCCACGAAGTCACGCTTTTTACTCTTCATCAATCTTTACTTTCCAGCTTTTGTGTAGATTTTGAACTTAACGAATATCAACTGACTGATAAAATGAACCTCAAAGCGTCTCGTCCATATCCATACTTACCTTCATCGATAACACATGGCATATGAATCACATTTTAGCATAGGAAGGGCGTGGATTTTCAACCAAAACTATTACGGAAAGTGTAAAACCACTAGAAAAATTTGAACGAACTATTCAACGTTATATTCTGTGAGTATTTGTGTGTGTGTGTGTGTGTGTGTGTGTGTGTGTGTGTGTGTGTGTGTGTGTGTGTGTGTGTGGTGTGCGTGTGTGTGTGTGTGTGTCATTTCCTCGGCCTTATCCTTATCCCTCCTCATTCACCCACCAGTCAAGAAGAAAAATTAATACTCTAGTGAGAGCAACGATCATCCTTTTTCTCTTAATAATACTTTGCCTCGCTAATCAAATATATTCAACACCCTCTGTATTGCATATTGCGGTTTTGTCCTGATGGAAAGTGGGCGAGTTGTAGTTTATATATAATGACAAAGAATGAATTCAAATTTCCTTCTTTAAAAGATCGCGCATCGCGTCGTTACGATGCGTCATCGATAAGATTCAGTAATGATTTTGGTGACTGTCAGAGAGCTCTCGCTCCAGTGCTTTGCGGTCGCTAGACTCGGTTGCCCAGATCGCTCTCGGCCAACCCTTTAATTTGGTAGAACATTTCACCAGTGGATGAATGGTTAAAGCACATTTTCCTTTGGCATCCTCATCGACCAAATCGTTAGGGGATGCCTGGCACTGTAGCATTCGTGGTGACCTGCAATGAACATGCATGCGATGCAGGTATGGAAGGGGGGTGGGGGTGGGGATTTTGCCTTGACTGAAAGGATACTCCTAAATCAGGTGAAGGGATACTCCTCATATTCTTCGTCACATTGCTCATGATTACAGAATGCCGGTCACAGATTAAATGCCCGGCAGTTTTCGACGATTTCTCAGTAAAAATCGGATTAAAATCGATTGAAAAATACGGGGAAAAAAATTTTTTTTAGATTTAGTAGGCATACGTTTCAGGTCACCCATCCAGGTACTAACTTCCCTCAACCGGACTTGACTCAGTGTCATGGAAGCCCAAGTTTTTTCCACTGGACCACGGTTCCAGGTAAATCAGCATAACAATAGCCGTGAAAACAATGCACCGAATAGACTAGACTTTTTGACAATATCATTTCAACCGATTCCGTGCGTGGCAGAGATGCAAGGGATTAGCCGATATGGTCTGGGGGCCGGCTGGTCTCTCCCCTGATGCTTCGGCTAGAACATTTTCTTGCGTAATTCGTACACCCAAGGGCAGAAGGATTTAATCGCCGTCAGGTCCGAAGTCCATACGACGCCCCAGCTCTGCGGATGTCTCGGGGGTATGGCAAAGTGGAATCGATTTTTTTTTTATTTTTTTTATTTCTGTCGGTGATTCTCGTATCCAGATAAGATTGTCTATTTTTTCAATGCATATTATTACCATATCTTTTTAGAAAGATCGACTATTCTATTCCTTTTTGCTCATATTGACGACTCTTAAAACTCCAGTGTATGCAGGCTAGCCTCACTTCTAAGGTATTTTTTCTAAACTCCTGGGAATAGTTTACTAAGAGCTATCACTCCTCTTGGTTTTGATTCTCGGTATACTTCGTCTTATTTTATTTGCAGCAACGTCCCCTATATGGGCTTCTCACTGATTTTGGTTTTGTAACTTCTGTCACTTCTGTCACTTCTGTCACTTTTGATTTGTTCTTTGTTTCCACATGAGGTCATAGCCGCCATCTTGTTTGTAACAAATTAACTCTGCACGAAATTTTTGTTTTATGCTTGCTTGATTTTTTTTCTGAAAGGAGAGGTTGGGCTAATTTTTTTTCCCGTAGGGGAAGTGCTTGTTCGAATTTATTTATATATTTGGACTTACGAAATCCCCCCTCAATCATGTAATGGTCCATCCCTGCCATAGTAATGCGATGAATGACATTTTCTTAATTAAGAAAGTTTGTAAAATTTTACAGTTTTCAAAGGAGATTTTTTCAAAATTTTGTAGTAATCTAACTTCATTAGATTATCTTTCATATGGCAAGAAAAGAAAAGATTCGGTGATACAGAATTTTAGATCACGTGACTTCTTGGTTTTATTGAATAAAATGTTTTCCATTGTTCCGAATTCGTTTATACTTTGTCAAGCACTTTAACTTCGTATGAGGAAAACTATCTCTACATATAGACCTTTTACTGCATACGGCGGTCATCTTTAATTATGGTATGCCAAGGGAAAAACACCGTAGGAAAGTCTTGGTGTTTCGCATATTGCTCTAACTACCAACAAATTTTATTGCTTTTTAGATGTGCTTCTCATTGTTAAGCGTAAAGTTTTAGACATCCTGACAGCTGAGCAGCTTCCCATAATCATGTCTTAATTAAAACAATATTATTCAAGATGGCCGCTTTTGGGTTCGCGTCGCGATAACCCGTGCGACTTTTTCACAACGTCATCATAATAAAAAAATTATGAAAAAAAATTCAAGTTCAACTGGCGGTATTGCGCATGCGTGTATAAAACTCTTCAGAGCCGGTAATGGGTCTTTTCAAAATTGACTATTTTTAGGGGATAATGGCGGCATGTGAAATTGGTGAAGGCTTCCAAGCTGAGAAGGCAGAGGGGTACAAAAATGCATTTAAATTTGATCAAGGTTGTCATCTAAGCTGAATGAAGTTACTCCATTGTGTAGTGAAAAAGACCGGCCCCCTCCCTCAGTCACACCAGTTGCCTTGGACCTAAAAACGTTGTCTACAGCTCCGAGGCAGAAATTGTAGAACACGGGCACAGCGCCAAATCGATCATGAATACGTACGTTCTGAGTGTAGATAGATGGAGAGCACTCCGTGGAATATGGGAGACGATCGCTATCGCTTAATGCCCGGGACAAAAGCTTTCTCAATCTGGTACTCTAACTAGCCTGAAAATGAAACCTCAAAAGCGCAAAAAGGCGAAAATTTCTACGTTCCCAGAACGTGATAAATTTAAACGGTTTCATACTTGTTGCGCTAGTTGCGCTTGTGTTATGCTATTCAAGGGCGCGCCTCCTGCAGGCTTGAAGAGACGACCCTATATCACAAATAACATCTTGAGTGCACATGCTCATGGTATGTTGGGTCAAACGAAATCAAAAACCAGAGAAATCGATATATACAGTATCATGGGCTAAGAATGCTCGATATTCGTTCAATAAAGTACAAAACACATACAAACAATTTATCGACGACAGACGAGGGTAACTCAAATCTCGTTAACTGTTCTAGAAATTCTTGTTAAACTGGATTTTCCAGTTACGCACAGTTGAGCTAATCAAAAGTCTTGTCATGCCGGTATTTCCGGTTGTACTTGCTTTGGGTGCCTGTTTGTCTAGTTATACAATGTGATAAAGACACAAATACTCACAGTATAGTTGAGACGAATTAAGACCTTGGCCAAGGCTTGACTCTTCACTAGAGCGAAGATGACGACCACTTCTTTTGCTTGGCTGTCTTTTCCTTTTCTTCTTCTCCTTTTGCATAGTGTTTACTCAAGGTAAGCTTCGCTGCTGTAATTATATTCATATATTTATTAGCATTGACCGTCACATGGTCTTGAAACCTGTATAATGCCTTGATTTGGCACTTTTGGCTGATATTTCGAGTTTAAAACATTAGTTCTTCAGTTCTTCTTCTTTTTTTTTTTTTTTTTTTTTTTTTTTTTTGAGGCAGCTTTGATTTTTTCTTACCCATAGAAAAGTTACAGTTTCTCAAGGTCCCCAAAAGTCGAGAGTTCCTCCCAGTGGGTGCAAACTTGACTATCGACTGCACAACAAATGGAACAGCGCAAACCGCTGTGTATTATCGAAGGAAGTTAAAGACTGTCAGATGGAAGAAGATCGAAGCTATTCCTGGTAAAGTGATCCACGAGGGATCAGTGTATACCTTACTGACTTTAACCAGGAAAAACGCAGGACAATACCAATGCCGAGCCTGGAAAACCACCAATAGCACCGAGGTTAGATGGCCAGATAATGTTGGAATGGTCATCATTCGAGGAGGACGTAACAAAGGTTGGTGTGTTTAGTAGTTTTCACGGGTTCGTGGGGAGGTTGTTTGGAAGTCGGATATCTATTCCTATGTGTAAGACGTTTTTATTTAAAATGTTCAGTTATTAGAACTATAACTTTTATCACTCTAGGGAAAAGCTTAGTTCCATGCAAATGGCATGCGATACAAGAATAGGGCGTTCGCAACAAGATTAAGAGTGGCTGTCCGTAACGGTCGAGAATAGCGGGACAGCGAAGGAATTTTCAAAGTTCTCATATTTTGTCAGAAGATACCCTTTGGTAAGCTCTTTCAAAAAATCTAGTTTAAAACTTCGAGCGCTTTTTTATTTTGGCAAATTTTACGAAAATGTAAAAATCGACTTCCGGTCCGCTCTGGACCGGGGTGAACAGCCCAAAATATTATCCAAATTTAAGAAGGCCTCACTCGTTCAAAAATACTCGTATCGATCTGATACTTTTTTAACAATTTAACTAACTATCAGACTCCAAAAGCGATAAAAAATATGTTTGGAAAAATGATTTTTTTCTCGCTTTTTTGGCAATGTTTTTGATGGCATTTCAGGGAGCTACAACGAGAAGCAAATTTTAGCCTTAGTTGAATGCCCTAAATCATCACCTGGTATATATTTTATTTTCACTAATACTATTTGATTTGAAAGCTTGTTTATTGAACTTCTTTTCCTGAAAGTATCAGCCTTGGAACGCAAATACTTCCCCGCAGTCAATCGACTCTTCTATGTAGCATACGGCGGTCTAATTTCGGCTTCAGAATCAAAGAGCCTGCTTCGTGAATGCTCAAAAACTTTCTTGGATCACCCAGAATGAGCATTTAGATTGTAAACAACATTAGTTTGATGTCTGTAAACTATTATCCAGCTATATATCATTGATTTAATTTTCGTACTGGAATTTTTTAGACCGTAAGGACTTAAGCGTACGAAATCTTTAAGTTAGAAAAAAACCTAGGTATCCCATCAAAGACAAGTTTTTTTTCTTATTCTTATTTCTTTATTTTTGTTGAATATACTTGCTCCAAATGCTCTCCAATTTCAATCAGTTCCACGTTATTTGTAGAAAAAACAAACCCTTTTCTGTATATTCTCAAAATTAATGGACCTAGTTACAGGACATTGTGATTGAATAAACAAACTGAATTTGAGAAGCGTTGCACGTGAACGTCGATCACTTGTACATTTCTTGAATTATATAAACTAATCTACGGACCATTAGATATTTGAGGGGGAGGGGGGGGGGGAGTGCAGGAATTTTTTCTGCCACTTTTCTTATGCACATTTTTTTCAATCTTTAAAGCTGTGCTCTAATTTTTTTTTTTTTTTTTTGGTTTTTGCCCAACCCCCACCCCTTTCAAAAGTCTAATGGTCCGTCCCTAAACGAACAATTTTTATACGTTTCTGTACTTTTGTCAAAATTAATAATAACTAGTGGCTAAAGTGCTTGGCAGTTACTTTCCTACTACCCCATAGAATTATTTAATTAAAAACCCTTTTCAAAACATCACATATTTGATTCGCGTCAACACTTGTTTTTTGTTTGATTTTGTTTGTTTTTATATGGGGTTTCAGAACTGATTGGTTTAACTAAATTCTTAAATGAAAAAATCGAGAATCGTCCTTATTGTTTTAAGAGAAGCCAATGGCTAACAAACCGGTTTCCTTCCTATTCATTCGTCTAGAATAAACTGTTTGACAGGAACAATTGTATGGCTTCTATCAATTACAGCCGCAATCGTAAACGACATTCTTAATTAAATCAAGGTATGGTGCTTTGCGCCTTTTAGGAGGAACGGGAACATTTAACTCTAGAGCCTCGCAGATAATCTGCAGCATTGGTACCTTGAGAGTTCTTAGTCTGTTATTTTTGATCATGGAACATATATCGTATTGGTCGTAAGTGATAGGGTGCTGTAATTGGAGAGTCGACATAACTGTTTCTCTTGCACTGGAAAAATTCTTCTCTTCCTCTATTGCGTTTGGGTCGATAGCAAGGTCATCTGGGACGGTCTGGCGTACTTTGGCAGCAAGACGAGAAAAATAGGACAAAATTTGTTGTGGCTTTAGGAATTCTGAGACATTGAAAAGACGCAAGCCGTCGGGACCTCGAGCACGTCTCATGTCCTTTGCTACAAATTCTGGGTTCAACTTTCTTCCTGAGGTTTGCCCAATGTTGAACTTGTTGACCAAGTAGGTTCTCTGTTTTTCGCTAAAGTGGTCAGACTTTTTATTTTCTTTGAGAGCCCAGCCTTCTTCAGCAGGTAAATCCGAGGTCCTCATGTTACTAGACGAGAATTTTAAGGACGGTAGAACCCCAACCCCCTCTTCCAAGTGGGCTTTGTATTTGACCTTAGCAAGATCAAATAGCGATTGTTTCTCAAGAGATTTCGAGCATCTCTCAAGAGACAAATGCTTTTCAAGGGCAGAGAATCTTTGAAAAACTCGCACGCAGCCGTCTTTTGGGCAGGAATATACATCAGACTGGGTGTGGTATCCGCGGGCTGCTCGGAGACATTCATCTGCGGCTCTTTTGTTGTACGTGTCGTCACAGAAGCTTTAGACTTGTCGTCTTTAAATGGTTTAAAGTCACCCGATGAAAAACTACACTGCAGCCAAGAGTGACAATTCTCTGCAAAGAAATGAATCAATACGTAAAATGAAAGTGAAGCAATGAGTGTGTAGTTCGATTTCCTGTACTAATCTGAATGGGGCGCCCTTTGATTTCATCCGGTAGAGGTATATCAGTTTCATGTTCAAAGTCGACTAGAATATTATCTAATTCACTTTACGGCGAGATTACCTGTAGATTGCTCTTCCAGTCGAATATCTTTTCCTTTCCCGATGTCGTAGGCGCGCCACGTTGTGATGGAGTTGGAGCTGAACTCGAAAATATTGAGCTTGCTTATGCCTGGAATCTTTTGGGCGTACTCAATTTTCGTAGGAGAGATGGTTTCAATAGCAACAGCTCGAACATCTTGTATTCCTCCGTTGGAGAGCAGTGCATCCTTTAGCTGTGTGGCTGTAGTAACGTCATTCCCTTCGTTGATGTGAATCCTAACATGTGACTTGCAGGTTGCTGCCAGCCTGTCTGCAGCACCCTTCCCACCTTGAGGGTCACTGAAATCTACCCTTACGATCTTGATACCAGTGGAAGCTGTGATTTCTGGACATGATAGGAGATTGTATGCCGCATGGTAGCAACCTGCATTATCCTGGCGAAGAAAAGCTTTCTTGATCTCGTTGTGCTCTTGCTTGACAGTTTTCAACACGTGCTGCACTATAGACACGACTGCAAGGCTATCCTGACTACAAGACTGGACCACGTGAATAAACCCTTGCCATTGGAGCACTCCTTCAACACGACGATATACCACAGATATATGCCACGATATACCTCTTTTGCCGAACCAGTTGGTCTGGGACTCGCGGTACTTTTGTGGCAAAAACTTCATTGCCCAGTCATTGACAACCAAAATAGACTCATGATCAAGTGCTTCTATGATGTTTACCCGGGCCTGATCTTGATGAGATGACCGAAGCAAATGACGTTTCCAAGACTGTATTGCCAGTTTTGATGAATTTAGAAGGAAGATGGTCTCATCTTTATCTTCCTCGCTAGCAAACAAAAAAAACGTGGCTTCCTCGACCCTACTTGTAATATCTAATTAATAAGATGGACTTAAGCCCTTCGCATTGGCTGCACAACTCATCGTGTTGGTGGTATTTGCATTTTTGCTGGAAATCCTTGTCTGTGGGATCGCTGAGAGAGCGTATGATGCAGTGGTCAGCAACGGTTGATGTCTCACTGAGATGAGTCTGTTGAAACACAACCATAAATAGAAAAGACAATATAGTTAGAAAAGATTACAATAGAGGCTTAGAAAAGGCGTTTCTGTGTGTGCACAGTTAACTCGTGAAAGAAGATTAAAGCTGCATTTTGATGGTGCAAAATCCTTTGTTTTCCGGGCTCTGTAATTAAATTAGTTAGCTATTTTTCAGGGCTTTATTGGCTGCCTTCATTACTTGATCATTGAGAGTATCCATCCAAATTTTATACTTAGAATATAATACCTTTCGTCCTGTTTGTGTGTGTCTTCAAACTCGGTCTATGTTACATACCTTGAAGTCGCCTTTCAGATAAATCTTGGATGCCTTGAGAGATTCTACCACCCGACTTTCCCATTCCTTCCCGGGACCAAGTTCGCAGATATGGTGAACTAGTGTGACTAGGTCATCGAAGGCTTGAGCACCTTCCGCGGCAAAGTAGTTTAACCCTTGAAGCGATGCTCGAACACTTGCACTGCATTCAGACAAAACTCTTAGCATCGTACGCTCACTGAAAGCTTTGAATCCAGTCTCCTGGCAATACTGTAAGTACTGACGTACTATTCTCTGGGGTATAAGGGTGCGAATCACGTTAGGTACTTCAACAACTTGTCCTGAAGATAACTTTAATCGCCTTTGGCCAAATGGGAGGTCCTGGATAATATGAGGACTGGTGATAAAACAAAGAAAATGATCAAGCTGTTTCAGGTCTATCCGTATTCTTGTTGTTGTTGTCTGATGTGGCACAGGTGCACCAACCCCGTACTGCTTTCCGCGTAGGTTGGCCAGAGTATAGCGGTACTTGGTGATCCCTGGCAAATACCTTGAAATGGTCTGAAAGTCAGCTACACCTGAAAATATCGAAAGTATCTGCCTACGAGTGTCCCATCTCTCAGCGTTATTATAAGCTTCCGCCAAGGCTTCTAAGTAGTTCTTGGTTGAATGGGGCACATCATCAATTGCCAGCGCCTTGTTCATGTCAGGAGAAGCGACTAATGCTAACCAGAGAGACGATGTATCATTCGGATAAAGAGTTTTCAACACCGAGGACACAACTTCGGTAGCCTTTTTGGTATATCGCTTTTTCGTTTTCTCGCTAACTTCGTTCCATTCACTCCACGCTTTCTCAACAGGCAAAATATTGCAAGAACAAAGAAATTCATTCAGTTTATCACGTGGGTCTTCCACCTTCAAGGCTTGGTCTGCATCACTTGACGAGGCCATACTACTTGATTCTGGAGAGAGAAATGTTTCGTCATGTTCCGCTCTCACTACAAGTTTCGAAAACTGTTCGGTCAAACCCTCTGAGACATCGCTATCTGTTGAGTCCTTGACCTAAAACAAATTAGATTCCTTGTTTTATCATCTTGAGCAGGACAAAAAATTCATTTCGTTAGGACTCCTTTCATTTCCTACCTGAGAGGGGAGGGGATGGGACGGTGGTATTTGCCTAGTACTGAACCCACAAGAACTGATCTGACCCCTTCAACAATGATGGTTATGAAAATGGTCCCTCCATTTATTTTCATTCTGCCATTCTGCCAAAGTACTGTGCGAATAGAATTCTTATTTTTTCAATGATCCCCCCCCCCCCCCCCCCCCCCCAAAATGGTAAAAACAAGCGGTCCCAAAAGTAGGTCTATTATTTTTCCCTGGTAAGGTAATTGGCAATCAAAAGGGAAGCAATTCTATGCTTTTATATATGACTTATTTATTTTAATGATAAATAAATAATTTCTTACTTCGGAAAGCGTTTCTGGTGGCTTAACAGTAACTGTTGGACATACTCCTTGCGGCGCATCCTCTACGAGACTTGTAATGTACTGATTACAGCGGCGACACATTGCTTATCACAAGGAAAATAAAATATGAATAAGCTATCAATTCTTATTGGAACATTATCAGCATAAATTTAAAGATTCATAGACGCTAATCAATTAATAACTTACGAGATCCCACAGCAATTAACTTCTTCGTTTTTCTCAAGATAAATGCAGAATGCCTGCTGTTGACTCTATCACTTCCCTTTGCTTTACCAAATTTGTGCAAAGCCAATTCTTCTTCAGGGACAGTGCAATTGATCTTGCAGCTTCTCCACCGAATACCATACTCGGCTCGATGCTTTGGGCAGATTGTCATATGCATGTGAGCCTCTTCCACTGAAAAAATGCCTTGGGCATGATAACATAGAGTTTATAAGTCGTAATTTGTTCGTCTTCCTTCGATCGAATATAATAAAGTGAAATTTACTGCTCTAGCCAGAAGTAATTTAATTTCGCAATCAATCTGATCCTCTGATCGTAACTTTAACCAACCCAAGTGACCAGACACATCTTTTGTGCATTCCTTCAGCGCTATACATTCTAAGTAACCAGGATTACAACGTAGAGCCATTGAAAGCAAGGTTTTGAAACTTCGTAAAAATCGCAATCATACACATGGAAGTGAAATGTACAAGTGATCGACGTTCACGTGCCACGCTTCTCAAATTCAATTTGTTTATTCAATCATAATGTCCTGTAATATAGGTCCATTAATTTTGAGAAAGTACAGAAAGGGGTTTGTTTTTTCTACAAATAACGTGGAACTGATTGAAATTGGAGAGCATTTGGAGCAAGTATATTCAACAAAAATAAAGAAATAAAAATAAGAAAAAAAACTTGTCTTTGATGGGATACCTAGGTTTTTTTCTAACTTAAAGATTTCGTACGCTTAAGTCCTTACGGTCTAAAAAATTCCAGTACGAAAATTAAATCAATAATATATAGCTGGATAATAGTTTACAGACATCAAACTAATGTTGTTTACAATCTAAATGCTCATTCTGGGTGATCCAAGAAAGTTTTTGAGCATTCACGAAGCAGGCGCTTTGATTCTGAAGCCGAAATTAGACCGCCGTATGCTACATAGAAGAGTCGATTGACTGCGGGGAAGTATTTGCGTTCCAAGGCTGATACTTTCAGGAAAAGAAGTTCAATAAACAAGCTTTCAAATCAAATAGTATTAGTGAAAATAAAATATATACCAGGTGATGATTTAGGGCATTCAACTAAGGCTAAAATTTGCTTCGCGTTGTAGCTCCCTGAAATGCCATCAAAAACATTGCCAAAAAAGCGAGAAAAAAATCATTTTTCCAAACATATTTTTTATCGCTTTTGGAGTCTGATAGTTAGTTAAAATTTTAAAAAAGTATCAGATCGATACGAGTATTTTTGAACGAGTGAGGCCTTCTTAAATTTGGATAATATTTTGGGCTGTTCACCCCGGTCCAGAGCAGAACGGAAGTCGATTTTTACATTTTCGTAAAATTTGCCAAAATAAAAAAGCGCTCGAAGTTTTAAATTAGATTTTTTGAAAGAGCTTACCAAAGGGTATCTTCTGACAAAATATGAGAACTTTGAAAATTCCTTCGATGTACAGCCATTCTCGACCGTTACGGACAGCCACTCTTAAATTGACAAAATGTTGGTCTTCCAAATAATTAAACAAAACCCGACGTAACAAAATAAGTGTTTCACTATGGGGTAATCAAAAATCAGGACACCAAATGACGCGCAAAATAAAAGCGTTCCATTGGCGTGGGTGATTGATGGATGAGCTGTTTAGGTCAAATACTGTTACTGAGTCCAAACACAGCACGTCGTTGTCTAATGGACTATTAGACTCGATAAAGTGGTAGATAGGCAACCCGACCGACTGAATAAAAGATAAGAACTGAAGCTAACCTAACCAGAAATTTAAGCAAGTTAATCTTTAATTGCAAAAGCATGACATTGTATGACGACTTAAATATACTTTTACTTTTTTTTGTAGGAAAACCGGTAAATAAAAAGCCAGGGCAGAAGAAAGGAAAAAATAAAAAGCCTGACCAGAAAAAAAATAATCGTAAGAGACCGGGACAAAAACGACCAGGATCCAAAAAGCCAGGAGGGAAAAGACCCGGTAAGAAAGGCCCTGGATTGAAAAAGCGTGGACCTCAACTGAAAGCAATGAATAATTCCTTAACTGTCATCGAGGGGTCCCTTGCTGTTTTGAGATGCACTGCACGAGTGCCCGCAGGTGGTGGTCAGCCAATCATCAGCTGGTATCGATCAAGCAAATTGATTGGCTGTTCCGACAAGAAGAACTCAAAATGCTCTTCAGTTAAGCCTTATCTTATCAACTACAACATTGGAAGTGGTAAAAGAAAAAGAAGTACGTCTTATTTAAAGATTAAGAAAACCAAACGCGCTCGTGATAAGGGTATTTATGTGTGTACGGCACGTAACAAACATGGGACATCTCGCGTGACCATTCGACTAACGATTAAGAAACGTCGTTCTTCATAGGCCACGCAGCTAGCAGGAAAGATCTGTCCATACTAGTTTTAAAGGTGACGATTTGTAGAAGAGGTGGGTAACAAGATTTTTATAGTGAAGGGAGGGTTGAGGAGGAGAGGGAAGTACTCTAGCTAATAATAGAAACATCCAAAGGACCGAACATTATACACGGTGCCTGCAATGTCACATCTATGACCAAGAAACCTTTACTGCAACCAATCACGCTGATCAACACGTATTTCATTAGTATGACAAGTGGTCGCTTCTCAATGATCTAAATCTTTTTTTGTGAAGGTTTCCCGTCACTATTGATGTGAAAAAAAAAGTGTGACCAAGGTGCGACGCTGTTATGACTGGCACACGACGCGGACATTGGGCGGAATATTCACATGCACAAGACACGGGGGGGGGGGGGGGAGGGAGGAAATAAGTGACATATGGGAATAGGCTAACAGAACAGAACAAAATCGCCCTTGATCAAGCGTTGATATGGAGGGAAGAGGTAATAAAAAAGTTCATTCCTTCTCGCTCCATTCATTATCATATAACAAATATTATTTTTATTATACATGATTGTTGTTATATTTACTAGCTAAAGTCATGCGACATCGTGTATGTTTATGATAGAACAATTATTATTATTACTATTTTTATTTGAAACATTGATATTACATTTATACTAGTTATAGTCATAAGACATTTTGTACATCAGCAGAGAACGAAATATGTGCATGCGCTTAAAATAAAAAAGAAACAAAGGAAGAAATAAAGATATTTTTAGATACTAATACATGGAGTGTGATTTGTTCCTCTTGTACTTTGGCTGTAAAAATATATTTTATAACCATCACTCCCCGTAAGAGGCTCTTCTGTGAGATTCGCTCCACACACACTAATACTACATTCAATATTTACAACATCCAACACTCAACACGCATGTTGATTTTTAAGAAGGCAGGAAAACCAAGTTAACCCACGTGGCAAGAGACAGCAAACAACTCACATGTGGCTCAGCCAGTAATCTACACCGCGACGCCAGGCGTGATTACTCGCGTCGAGACAGCGACGTAGCAGTGCTACCGCCAGTGGAGTTGTCAGAGGGGGGTTGGGCGGACAATCGATAAGTTCCTTGTGTTTATCATTTGGTTAGAAATGACTATTGATGTCCATATGGATATACTAGGGTGTGTATGACCTCACAATAGGCCTAGGTGTGATGGTGCTACAGATTGTCTATGGATATGCTAGGGTGTGTATGACCTCATAACAGGCCTGGTTGTGATGGTGCTACAGATTGTCTATGGATATGCTAGGGTGTGTATGACCTCACAACAGGCCTGGGTGTGATGGTGCTACAGATTGCCTATGGATATGCTAGGGTGTGTATGACCTCACAACAGGCCTGAGTGTGATGGTGCTACAGATTGTCTATGGATAGGTATGGGTGTGTATGACCTCACAACAGGCCTGGGTGTGATGGTGCTACAGATTGTCTATGGATAGGTATGGGTGTGTATGACCTCACGACAGTCTTGGGTGTGATGGATAGATGCACTGTCTAATAGTCGTCTATTCTAAGTGTGTATGACCTCACCATATGATCTCCTCTCATGGATGAGTATGCAGAAATCTGTGATATGACATCATTGCTACGAATTGTCCATGGATATGTATTTTTGGTAATTTTTGTCGTATTTCTTCCAGCTGTCAACTGATACGGCCCTCTTTGGTATATGTCTTTTCTTTTGACATTTTTTCCTTTTCTTTTCTGTTTTTCTTTTTTTCTTTTCACTTTTTACGTGTGATGCTTATGAAATAAATGGAAAATTTGCCAACCATGTCTTGTCCTGTTTTGTAGTTCCTCAACATTATCTTATTGTTGTTGCACAGAAGATGCTTGGTGTTTGCGGCACCAAGTCTGATCAATGATGTCTGTTTTTAATACTACTGAATAAACATTTCCCTTTTCAAAGTTCAAGGAATTAATTGCTGAAAACCCGCCATTTTCTCTTCCCTTTCCCTCACTTCTCTTTTTTTTCTTCAAGCAAAGCCGCACTTCATGCAGTTCTATGATTTTGAGGATTACATCTTTTACAGTTAAAAACAGCTTTTTTTCCAGCCGCTTCAAGGTCATTCGAGAGTGAGCATAACGATACGTATATAACGGATTCTGCTGGAGAGTATCCAACACTTCTGACGCATTTCCGGATTATAATACGGCTAACCTTTCAACGAAAAGGTACATAAAACAGTATGCATTATACCATAGTCAAACGTTTTACTCACAGTATTCCAAGATGAAGACATCGAAGTCTCAGTGGCTCTCGTGTTCCCTTCTGTTTATCGCTTCGCTGTCTTGCATGCCTGGAAAATCGTCAGCCCGCAAAGGTATTACTAGCTAGTCTGCGTGAAGACTAAATTGAACTCTCGTTAAGACGAACTGTCTTAACGAGAGTTCAATTCGGTCTGCACGCAGGCTAAGGTATTACACATTCAACACTGTTATGATTATGGAATGTTTTGTCTACAATTATGAGTACGAGGTGTTGCCGAGCCGATAGTGATGCACGGTACTGCCAGATTCACACGAGCGATACCGTACTTTAAGCAAAGCAATCATAGTAAATATAATTCAACGATTTCTAAGCTTCAGAAGATTCCCCTGCGTAGGTCGAGGTCGTACAGTGCTAGACGTTACTTATTCGTTTATAAGCGATGGGTGCTCTTCCAATGGAAATATCCTGCGATACGACACAGATAGACGCACAGTTTGAATGATTCTTGGTCAATAGAGGGTCCTGAAGGAGTAAAATGGGAGCTAGAATTCGCCTTTTTTGGGCTGGGAAAATGAGGTTTTATGCACTGGCAATGGGATTCACAAACAAAAAATGGGAATGGGATTTGACCAAAATAAAGGCTAGACTATGGGATTTGGTGAAAATGGGGGTTAGGACCCCCGTCCCCCCCCCCCCCCCCCCCCCCCCAAACCCTCCTTCAGGACCCTCTCAATAGAAAGTTGTTATGTACGGCTTGCTCAAATGTAATCTTGGATCAACAACTTGTGCATCGATCTTAACCACGAAATGCGACTTGTCCATACTTGATGTTCACTAATTTTAAACTGAGTGATTCACCAAGGAAATGCTTTCTGTTAGGCACTGAGTGATTAAGAACTTGATTGTCCTACTCGAAATTCAAGTTTAGTCAGAACCTGCTCAAGTTTCCAAAAAGAGATCTTCACTTTCTAGATTAATTACTTGTCAATATTGCGTGACCTCGGTAATCTAAAAGTGAATTACAAAATTAGTAAAGTCTCAGAGGCTGTTTTTAAGCCTTATGGAAAGCATCAAAGGTTGGTGAATTTTCTTTTGATAAGACCACGTAAATCTCCAAACCAACGTGATGGCTCATGCTTTCAACCGGAATGAAACTTAACAAGCAAGTTTTCAAAGTTCTCGATTACAAATCACTTACATTGAGTGTCCCCGCAGCCGTTTTTAGTGTCGTCACGCAACGCTCTCTTCTCACTAGCATAAGTGGGGAGGGAGCGTTGCGTGATGACAATAAGAACGGTATTCTGATATCACAACTTCTTTGTTATTCATGGTTCGTCAAAATAAGACTGAGAAAATGGAATCTTTGAAAAAGAAATTGAAATATGGTATAAGAGTTCGCTTTCAGTGCATCTTCTTAGGCATGCGCAATCAGTTATAATACTTGATTTGTTTGTCTGAATTTGCTTAGTGGTACCCCGCCGTGCCACGGGCGCCAAAAGAACGCAAAGGCGGGAAAAGACTTGCCCCAAGTCAACCTCTCTTGCGGCTTAAAATCAAGGCCACTCGAGGTGGAAACTATTGTTCAAACCAAAATGACTGCAGTTTGAAAAATGCCATTTTAACCTCATACTTTAGTACTTGTGAATATTTGGGCAAATTCGAAATGTATTCCAGAATGCAGTGCAGCTCATTCAATGGATTAAAATGTAGATAAAGTGGAACATGGAAAGAATTATTTAATATGGATATGTATTCAGGAGTTAATTTGTAAATACTTTTACCCCTTTTTGTCCACAGTATCAGATGAATTCAAGTTCCTAGTCACCCCAAAAATGTTTTATGCTGTTCCATTTGGGTCCAACTTCAAGCTGAGTTGTACAACAAATGATGAAACGGCCACTACACAATTATATCATCGTCAGTCTATAGGAAGTGCTTGGAATCTGCTCTCACCAACACCTGGCAAACTCATTAAATCTGGTCAGGTGTACACAGTTTTGGGCTTTGGTATATCTAATGCAGGACAATACCAGTGTCGTGCTACTAATGGTTCAGGGACTACTATCAAATGGTCTGACCGATTGGCTAATTTGATTCCTAATCCTAGCTTAACACCTCCACTCGATATCCATCCTAGGCGTGCTGTTGTCTTGACAACGGGACAATCGTATAACGTCACCTGTTCTTCTGTGCCTCAAAGTACTCTTAAGTGGTTTAAGAAGTATACTGATGGTTCTGAGACAGCTGTACCAAGTAATCAAATACATACAGAGAAAGATCTTGAGATAAACAAGTTAAAGGTGGTATTAATGTTCAAGAATGCACAAAAAAACGATGCTGGGATTTACATTTGCAAGATGACTTACCAAGGGAAAGGAGACTTCAAATATTCAACATTAGAAGTATATGGTAGGTACATAGTGCATCTGCCAACCAACCACCCACACACCACCCAACCAACAACCCAACCACCACCCAACCACCCACCCAACCACCCACCCAACCAACCATCCACCCGCCCAACCAACCACCCACCCACCCAAGCAACCAACCACCCGCCCAACCAACCAACCAACCAACCACCCACCCAACCAACCAACCAACCAACCACCCACCCAAGCAACAACCCAACCAACCACCCACCACCCACCCACCCACCCACCTACCCAACCACCCACCCAAGCAACCAACCACCCACCCACCCAAGCAACCAAGCAACCAAGCAACCAACCACCCACCTAACCAACCAAGCAACCAACCACCCACCCAACCAACCACCCACCCACCCACCCAACCAACCAACCAACCAACCAACCACCCAACCACCCACCCACCCAACTAACCACCCACCCAAGCAACCAGCTGATCTGAGATTTGTAATACTGAGGTGTAACTTTTCCTCTCGAAATTTATGAATTTCCAGGCCTACAAAGGAGAAAAAACCTTTGCTAATAAGCGGTTGATAACAGTAACATAATAACTGATATATTTTTTTATTGCAATGATGGACAATTTTGTTTTTATTTTTCGCTTGTCAATTTTCACAGGCTTCATGACACTTCAGTTTTGCAGTGACGTCATTTCTACGTCATTATTTCAGATCAGCTGGAAAAACCTAAGCTGTGTGTGGTTGCTAACAAACTTGAATTTTTCATCCACAGATCGATTCAAGTTCAGGAGGCAACCAAAGAGGTTCTCGATTGTTGGATTTGGTGCCAGTCTTACCATTGCCTGCACAACCAACGAACTCAATGCCGATGTGTCTCTGTACCATCGAGGAAGTCCCTCAAAACCTTGGAAACAACTTGTGCCTGACATGAAAAGAGTTTTTAAAAATAGCCAGACATTCGTTATTTCAAACTTTGGTATATCTGATGTAGGGCACTATCAATGTCGTGGTAGAAACAGAAGAGGAAACACGATTCGATGGAAGGAAGGATCTGGCATCGTTCTTGCTCATCCAATTCTCACACCACCAGTAACGATTGAACCTAAACATGCTGTTGTACTCACTGAAGGACAATCTCGAAACATCACATGTACTTCTGTAGATCGCACGACCCTTCAGTGGTTTAAAGAGCTTGCTAACGGTACCATCATACCCGTTCCGACAAGTAAAACTGTCGAGAAAAGAGATCGGAATAAGTTTAGTGTGATTCTTATGTTTAGGGATGCTAAGAAGAAAGATTCTGGTTCCTACAAATGTTTGATGACCTTCCAAGGTAGAAGGAGCCATAAGTACGCTTCATTAACGGTCATGGGTGAGTATATATTAGCGATACTATATGACGCAAGTGACAAAAGGTGACCCCATTATAATGTGGGACTAAGTGTTGGACCCATTACACTGTACATAAAAGTGGCACTGTGTGACAAAAGTGACGGAATTATAGTGTGTGACATATCATGACAAACCAACACAATACTTTATCGACCTGACCAACCAACCAACCCACCCACCCACCCTCCCCCCCCCCCCCCCCCCACCCACCATACAAGCAAGCAAGCAAGCAAGCGAGCAAGCGAGCAACCCGCCCACCCACCCAACCAACGAACCAAGCCACCCACCCACAAACCAACCATTAACCATTTTTTCATTCAGACAAAGGCACGAGTCCTCATTTGAAGGGCCGAAAGAAAATGCTTTCAGTAGATGAAACTTCACGTGTTGTTATGTCATGCAATGCTAAAGGAGATCCCTTGCCAAATATCACGTGGTACAAAGGCTCTAATCTTATTAATTGCTTAAGTAATGGCAAACCTTGCGGTCCTCTTCTTCAATACACGTTGAAAAACAGAATCAAGACAAAAAACACCTCCAAAATCGTTCGCTCCCAGTTGAAGATATCTCGTACAAACAGAGTGCGTGACCAAGGAAACTACATTTGTGTGGCTTCAAACAAGCATGGCGTGGCTCATCGTTCTTATCAGCTGACAGTTAATTAACTTCAACCAGGAAACATTTCCTTCTTGTATAGAAGTCAGTTTCAAACAGTGACACCTTTTCATTTCTGTCAACTATTCATTTTTTATTTTAAATAGTTTGGCAAAACAAACAAACAAACCGAGATCAATTTAGTGAAACACTTACAAAGCGCAGTTCACAAACTTTTCACAAAAACCAGAAACTAATTTGTCTTGACATCAACTCTACTTAAGACCGACTTATGTGTTATTGTTCATTCTTTTATACGATTCTGTAATGATGTTTTCTTTATTATTTTTTATGGTGTTCGGTTGGTGATTGTGATGCTGCTGATGTTGTTGTTGTAATGATCGTGATACCATTTTTACTCTTGCAATTTATGGTGATGATGATGATGGCCGTGGTGATGATGGTGTTGCTGATGTTCGGGTTGTGATGATAATGGTTGATGATGATGATGATGATGATGAATATTGATAATAATAATAATAAATACTTTATTAACGTGTCTAGTTTACAGGAAACAGTAAACTAATTGGGGACACCTATCAAACCTAACTAACATATATAAACAAAATCAATAATTACAATTAAAATAAATTCTAGAACTAAAGAATACTTATTGATGTCAAATCCCTCCCCCCCTCCTAGAAACTAAAAAACTCTCCACTCCCCTCCCCCCACCTCCACAACAGATGATGGAGTTGATGATAATGATGCTGCTAATGTAAGTGATGATTTCACTAATGTCTTCTAAAAGTTTGTTCGTAAACATTAGCGCGGTTTAATAAATCGAGGAACATCTATTATTGCTATATATTCTTTTATATACTCCAATACTTATGATTTCAGAGGTAAATAATATCCCGAGGATTATCACCAGAGGCATGGCAAGATGCATGATCGTTTGAACATCTCTCTGCTTTGTCACGTCCTTAAAACTTCACCTTATACCTCCACACTTCATGTCAATCAACTAAACAGAGCTGGTTATGTGTCGATGTATTTCCGACTAAGAATATTTACATTTGACAAAGGAAATTGTCAACATGCTTCAAAATCCAAGACCACTGCAAAGGAGTAGCTCCATCACTGTCTTTAAAATCTTAGCAACTTATTTTCACTCCGCCTTTGGATTTTTAGAGACTCATATTAAACTGTTCCAACGAGGGATCCCATCCCCAAGGGTCTTGTTTTTAGATAAAATTTAACGTCGTCAAAATTTGGAGCAGTACTTTATTGAAATAAAGTTTATTTATGCAACGTAGCAGAAACGATGTTTTTATCGAGAAAGAAGTGTCCCTGGAAAAGGTCCAATACAACATGAAGAAAAATAAACATATTAAAAACGTTTCAACTCGTTATTATCTTTATGCAAGAAAATTTTCATGAAACGTCAGGTATACTTCAAATGTTCTTCAAGGATGGATAAAAAATAAATTTTTAAAACCTGCTACACCATCACGACCCTGTACCGCCTAACATGTCCGTTTCTCAAGTGCTTTCTAAAATAAACAGAAAATAGAATCAGAATCATGCTTTACTCGGCCTGCGCCGACGTGAAATTTCTCTTGTATGGACGTGTTGTTTGGAAATAAATCAAGAATGCATCGAGAAAAAGCTTGAGTTGTTTCTTTTCACCGCAGGGTGCGGACAAGGGCCAATGACATATAGCTAGCAGAGGAGGATCTAGTCCCTTGTACTAACTATGAATGAACCTATCTTCCGATTGTCCTTTTTCTCATTCAGTAAACACCGCCTTAAAGTCTTTGTAGTTTGCACACCGACGAGCAATATACGGTGTGGCAAGTTGATCTACGTTGAAAAGTCAGCTATTTAAAGCGTTGCTCTTGAACATCATTTTATCGACTTTCCTACCAAGATCAGCTACTGTATCTGACTAGCGACTACTACCAAGGTAAGAGTTTTATTAAATGTCACAAAGAATCGAAGAAAAGTAACAGATATTACCTACGGAGTTTTTCGTGTTGGCTTAGCCAAGGGAATAAAGTTTGGGTTGTTTGGATTACAAAGGTTCTATTCAGCGGCTTTCAAGAATTCATATATACGTTCAAAAATGAATAGAACTTTCGAATCCAAACTACCCAAAACTTTATTCCCATTCAAAGTTTTATCCTATTCGCAATAAAATGAAGACACTCAGGCAAAACTAAACGAAACGACTGTAAAACGTTCATGGAATCGTCCTAGAAAAATGCGACTAACGACCACTGAGATTTTTGTCAAGAAAAAAAAAGACTGTCGGTGAAATTCTATCACCGACGGAAACTGACCCGTGTCGCTTTTAACAAGGTTTAGTTTATATCCTACAATGGAAGGAAGGAATAAGAGAGTATGGTGCAACTGAAATTTGAACCATCTGTTAAGCATAGAACTGAGCTACCATCAGAAGAACGTCGTTCTTCAAGAATGATCGAGGCATTTCTTAAGCAGTTTATGCATGTATCATGACTCTTCAGTCATTACTATAATGCAGGAAATGTATCTTCAGTTTTTGTGGTTCTGACATTCATTCATTCTAGAAGCGACAAATAGCCAGCCATCCTACGCAATATTTACAACGGCACTTTTAACGACAGTGTAGTTACTTCCCGTTAGTTAGTTCGACCAACCGAAAAACGGCGCCTAAATGTGGTCGTCGTGAGTGCGTGCTCTTGAGACCAAAAGGATTGTTTGAATTTTTATTTCTTTCTAATATTGATTCACTTCCGGTTAAATGCTCATGTTAGACAGGAAGTAAAGTAATGACTCGACTATATCTCTTACAAGGTCAAGGTTAGGCATGTTTTTCATAACAGTACGATTGCACGAGGCCACTTAAACCTATTGAACAGCAAAACGGTCTAATCTCCTTCCCTTTTACTACCCTTCAGGCCAAACTCCCATATCGTGTGATTTCAGTCGTGACACATTGCTCGGCACGCCATAATACTTGGCGTTATAGGAATTGTAATGGGATTTGCTCTCACTCTTGGACTAATTTCCCTAGCCCTTTTTTCTTCTTATTCTTATTCTTTCGACCAAATGTGAGGATTTGAGGCAATGGGTTAACGTGGAAGACATCCTGTCCATGCTGGAAGCCTAGCATGATCTAATCCCATCGATTAATACAAGTTACAGTTCTAATAGTTGCATGCCGATCTTGCATGCCAGTAAGCCTGTAAATCAGGGAAAGTGTTTTTATATAGACTAGACCTGCACACTATATTCTAGACAACAATAATAGTAGTTTATAATTAGCGGTTTCTCCGTTTCTCGGCTGATCCGGTTAAGGCGCGACACATCAATCTATACGGCAAATCCGGCCACCATGAAACCACCGCCGGGGTTGCTTTGTTATGACGTCATACTGATGCAGCCTTTGTGTGGCATGGTTGTAAAGAACACATAGTACAACGCGGTGACTGCCCAAGGTTCCTTATTATTTGCCCATAACAAATGTACGTGGTAAGCGGATCAGTTGCCGGTTTTTCTATCTAGTTGATTCAGCGATAAGGTGGTTACAAGTTAAAGGATACTGAAAGTTCTTTATTACCCTTTGTGTGGCATGACTGAGAAGAGAGCAATTGTATTGAATGTTTCATTATTTGTAACCAAGGCTGGTTTGTTTCCGCTCATTGTAAAGGTTGCAACGCGGATACAGAGGCCTAAATTTATCTAGTTGAACCCATACAGTGGTTTATTTGCAGCCGGCATATACGGCCTTTGTGCAGCTGCAAAGTGCGCATGGAATGATGTTTGGTCACGAGTCAAAGTCTTAATTTCTCTGGTAACATAAGGACTCAATACAGTGTAAGTTTGTCAGTGCTATCGCAACTAAGGAACTTTTTGTTTTTTTAAAATCAAGCTGATCGAACCTTTACTGAACAAAACACAGCAGGAGGAGTGTGAGCATAATCTCAATACCGCATGCACATGTTAGTGCAGCGAGCCTTGCCCTATCTGCATGAAAATAATTTCAAACCGCAGCTCATCACAGTTGTTCCATTCCATTGTCTGTTGAATTGTTGACTGCATCAGTTGCAGCTGTCTTATCTTGGGATCACTGATCTCGATATGCGAAGCTCTTATCAGATTCCGAGTAACCTGATGCAATGGTTCAAAATATTTAGACATGACACAGGAGTCGCTATAGTAACCCATTTAGTTATCGTCCATGTTTTCAAAAATTTAATATCACAAGCTTGACCAGTTTCTTTCCCCACCCACATGTCGGAGGCATTCCTGTTAGAGTAGTAAGAGGCGTTGTTGAACCCTATTAACCTTGATGGAATCATAACAAGTTCACTTACAAGGTGTTTAGATTGATTACAATCTTGTATCCTTGCTAATAGTTGAAAATCCTTGCTAAGTGCATTTAGTCTTATTTCATATCTTTCCTCCCGTATTTGCTACTGAGAAAGATTTTTCAAAAGACCTAGGATTGCAATATTTGAAACTAAATTTCTAAAATATATATATAAGTGCCTAACATTGTTGCAGCTCGAGTCGTATTGGTAAGCAATTTCTGATTTGAATCATCTGCAGTTTTTTCCAAGGTACGTTAAAAGGGCCATATCAATATTACCTCCGTCCCATATAATGAAATTGAAACCACTTTGGGACCCTGTTTGGGACCGGTCATCGATCATTCAAGGTTGAAGGATGATGACTGGCTGGCTCAGTATTGTAGTATTCAGTTTCTCAAGAGAGAATGATCTAGAAAGCAATCATTAGGTTCCACAAGGCAAAAGGTGACCCAGAGGTATCTTGAGTAACAAAACTGAAAGGTGAAAATGAGAAGATAGGTGTGGTGGGGCTTGGCCCATACGAAACCGGCACCTAAAGAAGTAATTAAAAAAAGTCAAAAGATGATCCAGAAGATATCCTGAGTAACAAAACTGAAAGGTGAAGATGAGAAGATAGGTGTGGTGGGGCATTGCCAAGACGAAAAATTATTATTAGAAGTAGAACAAGGGTACTATGTAAAATGTTTCAGTATTTGACAAATTGGAGGTATTTCTGGGAATTTCCCTTTGAAGAAGAAGAAGAAGAAGAAGAAGAAGAAGAAGAAGAAGAAGAAGAAGAAGAACTGAATGATCATGATGATGATAAAGGCGTGGTCCTAATATTGCTCAATTCAAACTCAACTACAGATTAGCTTTTTTTAAATCATTATTGAACTTTGGATTACAGGCAGTTGGTTGTTTACTTGTTAATATATATCATGTAATGATAAAAAGGTAAATTATACACCGTGAAAAGATGAAAAAACTTACTGACGTTTCGGACGCTAGTCCTTCCTCTTTTACTCCGACGAAGGACTAGCGTCCAAAACGTTAATAAGTTTTTCATCTTTTCACGGTGTACAATTTACCCTTTTATCATTACTGTTTCATTAGAACCACCGCAGCTCACACTAGTTTTTAGCTAGTTATCTCTTAATCATTATATATCATGGTTTTCGCAGATTCGCCTAATTGGTCTATTCACCTGAGTTACGTAGTTAAACTAACTGGTACTTCATTTTACTCGGACGACAGGTCATTCCATGTTTTGGCAAAAGTTTCTTACCAAACTGGTTTAATGATATGGCAAGGCATTGGCGTAAATAGTTTACCGTTTCTCTAGTAATGCGACCCGCATTGGATAATTCGCATTTGTAAAATATTTTTTACGAGTTGAAATATTTTGCCTGACTGTTGCGCCCGGTAACATAATTCCTGCACACATCTTGCTTCTTTGACACATGGTTATACCCATCGTCACTCCATACATATTTTCTGGCTTTTTTGTAATAGGGAAAAAGCACCATTTGTGGTAATAAGGGTCAGAAAAAATCCTAAAGCAATCGGAAACAGGAAAGGAAGTCGATGGATGTACAAGCAGAAAATAATTTCATATCTTTTCCTTTTATTTGATTATAATATAGAGTATCATCCTTAAGTTTTGTCAAGGAAATGGTCTGGCATAAAAACATTTCCAGAGCAAGTTCCCTTCTTAAAATCTACATATTAATTCACAAAATTAATTAGTATATAAGTGTTTATGATTTACCCGAACATTCCGGTACACAAAGGGTCGGATTAAGAATTTGTAAAACTTTAATAGAGTCTTTAGCGGTGACTATGTTGGTAAGCACGGAGTCCCGGATATTGCAGCATCACTTACATCAGAGCATCATAGAGGGAAAAAAAATTTTATTTATAATTATATACTACAAAAAGGGAACATCTTTCTTATTTTTGCAATCGAAACTAAAGGGTTAGAGTAGATGAACTGGGAAATTCCTTTAGGGATTCGTTATATATCATGATCTACGTATGACGGCACGTTCGGGGGCGTTCAGGGGTGTGGTTAATGAGGTGATGAAACTTACGTTGAACTCACGTGGTCCAAGCTCTTTTGTCTCCCGGAAACCCGTGTATCATAAATACATAGCTTGCACACTCGTTGTCAGAACCACGAAATACGATCTGCTACAGGGAACGTTAAGTACAGCAGGACACAAAGTGGAATCTTGAGTAAAACGTAGCACTATTTGCAAGAGTGAACTTTGTGGAAACATTTAGGGTGAAGAGCTGGAGTTATATTGCCATAAAGCACGCATAAATAACTGAGGTAAGTGTGGTTTGTTTTGGCTGAAAGAAAGCTACAGCACAGAGCAAGCTTGGCATTACTTTTAGAACTCTCGAGTCTCTAAAACAAGCTTTTCACGTAACTGAACTTCCTAACGCACTTTTAAAGTCCTGTGATGGTCGTAAGCGAGGACAATAACGTCAAGGAAAACTCCTGGGCGTTTTAATTACCAAGTACTAGAATATTCGAATTTATTAGCTAAAGGATAGATACATGGAGAATTCTGTGTATGGTCTTTACGAATTTGTACAGAGCGTTTCTGGGGATTAGAAGGTCAGCCTTCGACACATTCCAACGTGGTATGATAAATACCATACCCGTAGAATGAAATCGCTGGAATGTGGTGTTAAGTTCCAGATGGTGTCATGTTTCTTCATCGTCATGATGCATAAATGACATCACTTTTTATATTCCATGAATAAGTAGTTAAAAATTCGCTTTCTGTTTCTCTTGGTGTTTTTTTAGGCTAAGAAAACTAAATTGTGTTCAAATTAATTCTAATGCTATTTTTTTTAGTTTTCAATGAAAACATTTGCCGCGTAAAGGAGTTCAATTAGTATTGACATTATGATATGTAAACAAATGAAGAACGAGTGAAACGTGCGAAATCAACGGAATCGCTTTCAGTCAACAATAATATGAAGTAAGATCTAAAAGTCAAAAATATATATTGTTGTATCAGTTTTCGCTTTTTTACAGTTCAAAATTGTTATGGAAGATTCCCAACTTTCCCGCCATATTCTTTCACTTAACAACTCGTGACTTCCACTTCATTGTGCCTTTGTTATAATCCTCTTGGGACTAGCCACTTCATTGCGTAATATTCTAAATATAGCTATGGCGGTTGAATTTAAAAAAAACATAGCGTTATTTACGAAGAGTATAATACAGACCCTCCATCGTTCATCGCGTCATTTGGCTTTGCAAGCAAGTCCGACGCTTTATTGCTCTTAGTCTGCTAAATATATACTAAAAAGTAAGGTTGACCTTCTTCAAGTCAATTTGAAGATAGTGAAATTATTTTGACAGGCTTTCTGATCTACTAGTAATCTTTTTTTGATATTTTTGTATGTTTTCTTCGCAGCTCACTTGAAGCATAAGGAAAAAAAAACAAGCCAGCAGTTGATCGATCGATTATTCCAAGCAGAAAGACATGTTAAAGTTGTGTGTCTTTCTTTTTTTCTTAGGTAAGTAGTCGTTGTTAGCGTTTGCGTCCTTTTCTTTGTGTATTTCCCTTATAAATACGCTTATCATTTAACACCTATAGTTTTGCTTGTAAATAATGAAAAAATTATCTTTTTGAATGGAATTTAGCCAAAGTCCTTCAGTTAAAACCTGGATTTACAAGATTCAGTAAGATAAAATCCATCATTTGCTATGGAAGCAATAATTTCAACCGCTTTTTCTGCTTCACAGAACATTCACATCATGATGTAAATAAATATGCGTGATTTAAAATCAACGGCTTTTTTTCTTCATGGTCGATTAGTTTTCGTGAATCGTTGATAACAACCTCTACTGTTATGGGGAGGGGAAATGGGCGTGGTTGATGGAGGGGGGGGGGGGGGGGTAAGCTCCAGGATGTATCCCTAGAAGGGTTGCACTCCCTAAGGTAGTGGAAAGCTACGTAAAGTTGAAATAAGACTTCAAGCCACTGTTGTCACATCTACCTCAACTATATTTGATATTGTATAGCTAAAAGAGGTAGGAGAGTAGCCTAAACTGGACCATCCTTCTCATCAGTTACTTGCCATTTATCCTCATTATGCTTCCTTATTTGACCAAGTTTATAATTTACTTTAGGGGCAGCTACTGGTGTTCCACCATCACCAAAGTTTGAATTTTTGGATCCTAAGAAAATGACCATGGAAACTGTTCGATTAGGCTCTAGCATCATCATTGACTGTGAGACCACAGATGCCTCTGCAATGGTAACACTATGGAAGCTTAAGTCAAGTAAAGAATTTCAGGTCAAGCCGAGCCTTGATGTGATACAGAGTGGTCAAATCTTTACTAAGCATAATATTGATCTGCAAGATGCTGGACAATACAAATGCAAAGCCCAGGATTCAATGGGTACAAAAATCACTAAAGATGTGACTATCATCATCAATACTTGTAAGTTAATTTACTAGTCACCCAGTGGTTTTACCAAGTAATAGTAATGAACTTCTGGGCTGATCTAATTTGGGGCATGGCTAACTCACAGATCGAATTCTGAAACAACTTCTGTGCTGATCTAATTGGGGGCACGGCTTAGATTGAACCCTGAAACAAACCCTGGGGTGATCAAAGTCAGGGCATGGCTAACTCACAAATTGAACCCCGAAACAACCTCGGTGCTGATCTAAATCTGGAATTTAGCATGTTAGGTCTTTTGGAGGGAGGGAAAGCAGAGAACTTGGAGTAAAACCCCCAAACCAAAGAAGACCTAACAAACTACACTCACATTCAATGCAGAGTCAAAGAATCCAAGACTCTAGAGGTGAGAGGTTTTAGGCAAGTGCACTAATACTACGCCATCCTTGATTTCCATTAAAACACTGATATAAATAATAAATATTACCTTGCAGACAAACCTGGTCTTGTTCTGCGGCCAACCAATCCAGTGGTCACTTTGACTGGATCAACGGTTTCATTCACTTGTGAAGCAGTAATTGGGACAATCTCTTGGAGATTTGTTTCCAGTGGCCTACGAACCTACCCCCCACCATCCAAGTACACTATAAAAAACATTGTAAATGCTTCAATTAGCCTGAGTGTTCTTACTATTCCAAATGCTCAAGTCTCTAACTCTGGGATATATGAATGCTGGCTTTATCACTTTGATGCATCCTTTTTCCGCAATGTTGATCTTCTAGTTAAGGGTGAGTTTGATGTCTTTTAACTTTTCTTATCCTGATGTAACAAAAATGCATTTCTGTAGTCCAGACAACCCCATAAAATCTAGCCTGCGTAGCCAGGCGTTCCTTCCAAGCCCCCCCAAAACCCACAAGGAACGCCTGGCTACACAGGCTACATAAAATCAAGATCGAGGTCTACATAAATCAAGATCAAGGTCTTTTAGAAAACAAAAGCATTGCAGAGTATGTAAACTTTATGGCATTTGCTGCAGATAGATAGAGTGAAGTCACAAAACCCGTGAAATATATATTAGACTAATACACATTAGAGTGCAAACAATATAACTGTGAAAGTTTAGTAATACTAAATAGCACAATTTCATAGCAAATTCCATTTTTTTCTATTGTTTAATTAGCACTATTTTTTACTAGATGATATTATAGGTAAGTTGTAGTGCTTGGGAACGAGGTTATTCCGGGCGGAAGCCCTTGGAATTAAATTCAGAAAAATTAATTTCCCAGCGAGGTTGGAAATTAATTTTTCCGAATTTAATTCCAAGGGCTTCCACCCAGAATAACCTCGTTCCCAAGCACTACAACTTACCTATATTATCTTCTACTATTTCATTAGTGCCACGCGGTCCACATACTCTCACTATTTTTTACTATTTAGTAATTAGTGTTTCACGGATTAGAGTGACCACAGTAAATCCGTGAAACTTTAGTAATACTAAATATCACAATTTCATGCAAATTCCATTGTTTTCTATTGTTTAACTAGCACTATTTTGTACTATTTAGTAATTAGTGTTTCACGGATTTACTGTGGCCACTCTAATTGTTTGCACTCTAGTAGACCCTAATTCCATAGTTCATAGTTCCAACTCAGACAATAGCAAACCAATCATCATTGCAGCAGTTTTCACAATGGAAGTAAAATCTTGTCCCACAATCAACTACACAGTATCTGTTTTAAAGAGTACTACAAGGATAACGAGGCAATTTTCTATTCTTTCCGCAGGACAGCAAACTATTGAAACAATTTATAATCAATCTTCCGCTATCAGAGCTCTAAATTCTGAGACATTCTAGATAATTTGTTAAGATTGTTTTTTATTTATTTCAAGGGGTAAATGCCTTCACTCTATGTCGACAAATTATTTTCTTTATTATTTATGGCTTGTAATTGAATCATACCTTTATATATTTCACAGATTCTCAAAGACCTGCCTTTACTAATGGTAATTCCCAGACTGAAATAATGACTGTTAAACTTGGACATTCAAAGCACTTGAACTGTGAAGTTACTGGCTTTCCAACACCTGTTGTCTCTTGGGAAAAGAATGGTAGACCAATCTCTCCATGTAATAGGATGTTTATAAACTTCTGCCAAGACTCTCCTTATTTATCTCAGCCTCGTGGCATAAAGATTGACGCTGCTCGTTTTCCAGAGGATAATGGAACTTACACTTGTGTGGCAAACAACAGTGTTGGAGCCTCGAGAAAGGATTTTCAAGTTGTTGTTGAAGGTAAAATGATGTCAAATTCATGAAATAAGCTGGTATTATGCTATAAGCTATGTTGCACACACTTCTAACACATGTTAACTTGATTTTACTGTTGCTGGTAATGATGTGTGCAAATCTTGGAAGTTCACACTTGGCATAGTTTTATCTTTTGTGCAATATTATTGTCGTAATATCTATTATTGATCATCTACGCATTAAATACTGTATGGTATCTTGGTAAGACCCTGATCAAAGTTTATGTCATCTTGTAAAATAGGCTGTCTTCATTGCAATAACTATTGATGATTTTTCTCTTTTTTTAACCAGTCAAACCAGTACTGGACAAAAGTTCAAGCTTATTAATGGGAAGCTCAAAAGTAACATGCCATGCGATTAAAGGCAATCCTCCTCCAAAGTTCAGCTGGTCCATGCAGTTGTATTGGTTTCCAACAACAAAATCACCTTATAAAAATGGATGGAAACCCATATCAAAATATGGTAACACTGCGACAGTTTCAAGTGATGGAATGACTAGCACAATCCAGGTACCCAGTTTGATTACACGGGCATTCTACAGGTGTGTAGCAGTCAATGATGTTGGACGTGACTCCCATACAATCAAAATGATGAGAGTGTTCTAAGCCAGGTTGTATAAACACGTACCTATGCACTCATTATTTCTAAATTCGTATTTATGTCTGGATCCCTTTTCATGCCAAAGGTGGCTAGAATACACCTTAGTTGTTGTGATGTGCTGTTTTTCTTCTTTAAAGACCATGTGTCATTCTCTAGAGTATCATTTCCTTGTTTAATGGTTGTGCATGAGAAGATGATTATTGATAAAACTCAAATAAAGAATCATTCTCTAGGAATTGATACATGGACTGTAACAGGAAAGCTTTGCACCACAATGAATTCATCATGCTCTGATGGATCCTACTGTAAGCAAGGCGAGTTTTATGTTTCTCATGCTTCCTTATTAAGCAAAAAAACAGCATCATTCGATAAATGCTCATCATATTAGCATAAATTAACTGGAAATAAATAATAGTAAGTGTGGCATGTCATATTTCCAACTTAAATGCATGTACACATTCATGCACATACAAAATACAAATGATTTTTTTAAAATATTACTTTCTTATGATTTACTCGACTTATTCGACTTATAGTCATAGTTAAAGTGCCTATCACCCTTCTGACAATGTTCTCAGTATTGATTCTACGTGGGGTAAGATGTTGAATAACCCGAAAAAATTACATAGTTTGAGTGCGGCTTCTTGAAGTTATGAAGGTTTTTCCATGTCATATGCTAATGCTGTGACGTATGAGGAGGCATTTATGGTTATTTGTTGTTCCTTGTAATTTGAAACACCAGCTTTTATGGGAAAACCAACTTGCAATCATTTCTATAAGAGCAATGGGGAAAACAATGACCTATTTCAAATTTAGTTTATCTGTGACAGTAGTGTTTTGTATATTAAATGATTACTCCTCATACGTCACAGCATTAGCATATGGCATGGAAAAACCTTCATAACTTCAAGAAGCCACACTCAAATTATGTAATTTTTTTAGTGTTATTCAACATCTTACCCCATGTAGAATTAATACTGTGAATATTGTCAGAAGGGTGATAGGCACTTTAAAGGCTGTGGTTAAGGCATGTAACAGTCAAGAAAGTGAATGTGTAGTTTCAGAAAATATCCATACTTCCACTTGGAGGAAATTTGTAAAAGTACCCCCCTACTTCCTGGAACTTGCAATTATCTTCCATTCGAATTCTGTAATTTTGGTTCTTTCTCTGACCCCCCCATCCTCTCCAGAATTTCCAATTTCCTCAATGGGTGGGGTACGGATATTTTCTGGAACTACACAATCGGAATCATTTCATTTTCATTTTTACTCCTTACTGATAATAATAAAGAATGTGACCCTAAAAGCTGTGTTTTTATGGTGTTAACTGACACCCTGCAGTAACTACTGACACCCATATTAGGTTCACATTCTTACTGTAGTTACTTCCATATTATTAAAGCAAACAGGGCCAGGTTGTACAAAGAGTGGATGCTATCCAACTAATACAGTCTCAACAGTCTTATCCAGTTGATAAATTTATTGGATGACAGCATCGACTTATGTGCTGTATAAGTATTTATCCATCAGATAGCACTATTCACCCATCGTACAACCAGACCCAGATGTTTTCCACCCATGAACACAATGTTTCAGTTTGCAAATAGAGTGCTATTCAATAATTAGCATACTGTACAGCATGCAATAATCTCCCTTGAATAGTAAACAAAGCTGTATGGCATTTAGACAAAGTCTGGCAAGCAAGGCTGCGTAGTTAAGACTATCATTTCTGGTATTAAATTTTGAACGATAGGTACCTTATTGTTGCTGTGGGTGGGTTTTAGGTACTGTCTTGCTCTAGTTTTAGGTAGGACAGAGAAACTGGAGCAAGATAGCATCTGGCACCTAAGAGGAACATAAGTGGCCAGCAAGTACATGTAGAGCTAAACACTTTAAGCGTGCAACTTCGATTGTACTGAATAGTGCTAAATTATGCTAATTCTATTGTTTAATTCGTGCTACTTAGTGTTAAATAGTCCAAAGTAGAGTGAAGGCACTAAACCTGTGAACTTTTTTTTTGTGACTATTACATTGTTGACTAACATGTTTTTATTTCACTGGTTTAATGCATTCACTCCATTTACACACTTAGTGTTCATACATTAACATGACTGGCCATGTACTATGTACTATACGTTGTTCACAGTAATATTACTCTGTTACGATAACCCATTATTCAGAATATTAGGTTCATGAGCCCTGGATTTGCAAGGATGGCAGCTCATCCATGGTATACATATAAATCATCATAATAAAAGTTCTCCCAGATTGGGGGATGTCTTAGTATAAGGTAAATTACCTTCTGTTATTATAATGTAAGCTAGTTTCATATTCCTGATCATTAGTTTATTGTAGTTTTATTGATAAAATTGAAGTATTAATAGTGTAATTTTGTTATATAATAAGATTTTAGATTTTCCAGATTGTTCTGTTAAATAAAGATTATTTCAATGGTATATAGTTAAAAGTGGTGGTCATTTAAACAGAAAATAGAAATCGTAGATGTTATTCTTTGAGATGGGTATGTAGCTGATCTGAGAGAAAATGTTAGCCAATCAGAATCAGTGACATTTTGAAAAGCTGAGGTGTCACTTTTTCTCTTGAAATTATGGATTTCCAGGCCAACAAATGAAAAAACTGTTGCTAATAAGAGGTTGATGACAGTAACAAGAGATAACTAGCTAAAAAGTGTGAGCTGCATCGGTGTTTTTAATGAAACAGCAATGATAAAAAGGTAAATTATACACCGTATAATCTTTTAACTTTTCCATCAAACTATTTTTTGAAGGTTTTTAAAAAGTTTCAACTTTGTAAAATACTGACATGAAATACAATATCAAAATAATAGACATCTTCGTTTCCTACCTCTTAATGAAGACATTCAAATAAGGGATATTGGCATTTCATTAAAGTTAATCACCTGAAAAGCTACAAACCCTTAGTTTCTGGATAGAACTATTATTGGTAGCCTCCTAGTATGCAATGTATCAATCCCCATTACTGGATGACCCAAGTGTAAACAACAGAGCTTAAAATAACAGCCAATCAATCACCAATCATGAACACAGGTTTAATGGCTGATTTCTGGTCATTATTTTAAGCCCTGAAATGCTATATCTATGGCTAGAGTACTAGATTTAGCATTAAATGGCATTAATGGAACCATAGACATTGAACTGTTTCGTACTATTATTTATTAATATCTATTATTATTTAGTGCAAAATAAACCTTGTACTATTTCAAAGATTACGAGTGTGAGCACTCCAAGGAAGGATACATAAGAAGCTAGATTTTTGTACAGAGAAGGCAAACGGGAAACTTCAAGAAAGTATTAACCACTCAACAAATATCTTTTTATTAAATTCTTCATTCAGTCTAATATCCATGAAACCTTTGAAAGATCACATTGTTACAAAGAAAATCATAAAGTCACATAAAGACTTAACAATACTATTTCAAATTTTTTTAAAAGTGTTTGACCAGTAAATATAAAATAATTAAACTTATAAGATATTAAACTATCTAGTGCTGTCAGTTATACCTATAGGCTTTATTCTTTAATTGCATGTTAGGTCATTGCGGCCTCTCGGGAGAGTGTTGGTGCCATTTAACAAAAGATTTGTCATTAGCATGCATTGTCAACGGCACCGCAATGGCTGCCATGCTTTTGTCTTTTCACTCTCTTGGGAATGCTTGCAACCCATCAATACCCTGAGCATTCTTGTTTTACTTCTTGTCAGTCAACTGTACCAGTTACTTCCCACTCCCTGGCCATTTAAGATAGGTGACCTTTGGCATCCAAGTTAAGGTATTTTATAAGGCATACAAGGAATGTAGTGTTTTTAACTAAGTGCAAATATTCTAAAGTTTTTGGCAGTTTCTACACATAGATATAATAATAAACACTCGTGATTGTGGCTGCAATGATGGCTGCATGCCTTCATCAGAAATGTTAGCAAATGTTGATACCTACAAGTAGCTATTACTATCTATATATATATTATGAGTGCATGATTCTGTTGACAAACTCCAGGGATTTTCACCATTTCTTGTAGTTTACGAATAACATGCAGTCCTATTGTACAAGCATTAAAGATGTAGAATCGTAGAATAGAGATAAAAGAGAGTTAGATATGGTACTTAAATCTAATACTCTCATAATAAAAGACTGATATGATTTCAATTATATAATGCTATAATTAACGTACAAATATTCTGCCTACTTTATAGACATATAACAAACATACTACAATTTTTATGCTGTTACCTGCTTTTCTGCTTGCTTTAACACAGAACTTTCACGGCTCTATCTCTGAACTGAAACTACAGTAAGAATAGCACATGTATAATTGTAGCTTCAGTATTTGAACATTTCCAACAAACACATTACAAGAAGTGTTGGTCAAAGACTGTACTACGTATCTGTTGTACTTGCTACTGTGCCTAACTGTAGTAATAGCTGATGACAATCCTGTAGGGTGCGTTTGTCTCCCATACGCTCAAGAGAGCTGGCTGCTTCTACAAGCATTCCTTTACGCTGGCCTGGAGCAGAGAGAAAGGGTTCTGGAAGATGGCGACATGCCATCATTAAAGCAGCAGCACGTTCATGCTCACTTGTTACATACTCTCGTTCACCTGAAATATAAGAAAAAATGGATGAAAGCGTTGTCTTAAGTTGATTATAATTAGCGCAGGAAATTTCTACTAT
This sequence comes from Actinia tenebrosa, assembly GCF_029948245.1. Taxonomy (NCBI): domain Eukaryota; kingdom Metazoa; phylum Cnidaria; class Anthozoa; order Actiniaria; family Actiniidae; genus Actinia; species Actinia tenebrosa. The sequence goes on from NW_028292583.1 coordinate 4,033,769, forward strand.
AAGCAAAGCTTTCCACTTAGAAACTCCTATTTACTTACCAGAACTCTTTAAACTTGATGCACCCTTGAATCCTGGAACACCATTGAAGGCAAACCGTTGCCTTAGTGAGCTGCGCTCTAATAACTGATGAGTCTGGGTGGGGTTAGCACCAGCCATCATTCGTGACACCGCTTGATACAAATAAAGCTGTAAAGATAATAAATGCAAAAATAAATAGTCAATTTTTTGAACACTAGAGTCTGCCCCCTGAGCATTCATGAAGTGGTATATAAATTATAGATTTAGATTTGGCATAGATTTATATATAGATTACAACAGATTTTAGAGGGGCACTTGGATGAAAGTAGATGAAAATTGGAAATGACTTGAAATTTGGCTAAACTTATGGCCCCAATAGTAGCCAAGCAACATATTTTCTTCACTGCAAAAAGTGGCAGATAAAAAATATTAATTTTATTCAGCATCTAAATTGTGAGTAAATGTCGTCATTTACTCAACCCTATTGTTCTTTTTGCTTTTAAACCTAAATTTCTCCAACTGCAAGTGGCTCCCAGGCTAAAATTTTCACTATTCTAGTTTTCATAGTCATAATTAAGTCATATTATCTTTGAATACATCAGTTACTCTGACTTTCAAAAGTTGGGGCATTTTCATCCAAGTGTCCCTTTAAGAATCTTACCCTTGGTAGAGCAGCAGGCACATCATGGGTAAGTTTCTGAAGACTCTCCAAGTCATACTGGAATGACGAGAGTATGTCAGGATCCACAGGCCTGGCAGGCTTGTCAGGGCTAGTGCTTCTTTCCCAAATATCTGTCTCTGTGGCTAACAGCCAATCACAACAAAGAAGCTGGGCAAGCTGACGCAGTTTGCTGGCACTTTGGTATGATGACAAGCTGATACTCTCTCTTAGGTGAAGGCCTGATTTCTCTGTTAGTTTATAGCATTCTTCTAGCTTCTCTCTTGTAACATTACTGTTGAAAGCTTCTTTTCTAGCTCTGAAGGCCTCCAGTATTGCTTTGGCTAATGGATCTCTGACAAGAATAATAGAAGAGTAGTTATTAGAGGGTTTGTATTTATATATATTCAATTACATTTTGATGGCCTCTAGAGTTGAACCAAATGCATTAGAAAAAATTATAATTGGTACTGATCATCTACAAACAATGCAGCCTGATAATGTTTGATTGCCCACAACGTATATACTGGTTTCAACAATTCCCAGAGCTGTTCAACTCAAATGATAAGACAGTGAAAGTAAAGTCTCATGAGAGTAAGATCCTATTGTTTTGACCTCTGGATTGGGCTGCATTGGGAATATCCTACCATGGGTCTATTCAAATAACTTACTCTGCATTCCAAACATTCTTCGGAACACTGCCAACTGTGCTGTACAATCTCTCAGCCGCCTCTTCTTCACCTCTTAACCAGTGTACTGCCACCATACCAACTGTAGCCCACCACTTGGCTGCATCATCTCTACTGTGAACAGGTCTCTTATCACTCCCCAAGACACATGAACCACCATCTCTAGGTTCTTCTGTTGCCTCGGCACAGACATTCAATATGTCAAGGTAGTGCAAAGCATCTACCCAGCTGTCTTTCACATTCTGGGTGTCATCTTTTTCAGATGGCTTGTCTTTGGGTAGGACAATAGCAGATAAAGCTTCAAGGAGTAGGCGTTCACGGAATGCCTGACTCACATGGGCCATTGGATCAGCTTTATTGACCGTTGTAAAAGAAATAATATTAGCAACAAAGTTAAATGGCGGGCACCAATTTGATGTCAGCTTTAGTTTGTACCCTGATTTTATTATAGAAATCTTTGGTTTTGCACCGTCACATGCCGGCGCCATAATCCAAATTGGACTGCCTGTGGTTAGATGGCAGAACAATACATTCCCTGTGCTCTCAGGAATTGAATTCTTTCTCATGTAAAACGATTGTATTGTTCCTGCCATCTAACATGGCTGCCGTCACGTGATGATGCAAAACTTCTGTTTGGGAAAATGTTCTTCTATTTCAGAATGACAGATGGTCAGGAAAACATTGTCAAGCACAAACTGTCTAATAGACACCTTGCAGAATGTGGGAAATGCAGCTCAATTTGGAGGACATAACAATAGGTTTCCAATTCTCATGAGATTGAAATTCTTTTGTTTTGTCCTCCAAATGGAGCTGCATTGATGTCTCATGCAAGGAATCTATTAAGTGCCAGCCAGCAAGGACTTGACGTCATAGCTCAGCCTACTAACTTTCAGAATATTGATGGTTATAATAAAGTGTAGAGACGTTTACTAATTTGACCTACCATTATTTGCTATGGTGGCCCATACGGTATCATTCCTCTGACATGACCACTTGGTGCTGACAAAAAATCTGTGTCCCTGCGGCTGAAACAGCCATCGTAATGGTCGTGGAATGGTAGCTCCTGCACAGGTATCTCTAGCACGAGCAAGGAAATAACGCTACAAAAGAGGATAATATTTATTGTTGTTATATAGCTATGAAATGTTCTGATATAACGAACGCTCTCAATGGTTAAAAGATGACCATGTGACACTAACTAAATCTAAATGTTTCCCAACCGGGATATAAGTAACTTATTTCCTGGTCGGGATGGCATGAAATTCTTTGTTTAAATATTAATTTCTAAACTTCACAAAATGAGCAAAGAAACAGAGAAAACGATAAATGATCAAGCATTTCTACATACTGCACCAAAGTTCAATCCATCAGGGAGAGCTGCTCTGATTTGGATGGCTGCTGTCACGTATATCTGGGCCTTTGTCTGCACACTCACAAATTCACCAGCAGTTTCAACAAGATTTATAGCTGATAGTCCAAGTACTGATGATCGCCAGTAGCCTCTGGGAACATGGCCTATTGAAAAGTACCAGCCAAATATAAGACAGATTACAGTATAATTATAAAATATATTAGACAAGTAGAAATTTGAAGATTACGATCTCTCATAATCATTCAAACCAACGTTCTGGTACGGTTAGTTTGTAAGAGCATCAAACAGTGTTACATGTACCAGGTCCTGGTTTCAGCTCCAGGCCAGCCAATGCTCAGGGTCTTAAAATAACTGAGAAGTTACTGCCTTTGTAATTACATCTGCAAATGGTTAGACCTTCAGTCAAGTCAGATAAGGACTTAAAACTGTAGGCCCCCCTGTCTTCACTATGACTGTGTATAAGGTGGATGTAAAAGACCCACTGAAGATGTTAGCAATGACTAACTTCAGTGCATGTGCTTATGATTACTACAGTGCCCACAGTAATAGGCTACAGCTGTTGTGGTGTCCCTGCCCTCTGGGGAAAAGTTAATAAAATATTAAATTAAAAAGATTATGATCGTAAACCATCTAAATCCCTCTGACCTACCAGTAAGACTGAGTTGGTGCAGTTTATGGCAGACAAGTGCAGCATCACGGGCATTTATCTTGTCATACTCTTTGGTAATGTCTTCATTTGCCTTCCTAAACAACACCCCACACCCAGTAGAGGCCAGCCAGGTACCAATGCCAAGCCTATACAAAACATGCCGCAGAACATTCCACACAAAGCTGCAGAACACGTCAAGCTTGGAAGTGGGCATAGGACGACCAAGAACACGCAGACAGATCTCTAAATGTCTGGCAGCTGAAATATTGTCACCCTGAGGATCAAACACAAACTAACATTTGAATAATATTATTAAAGTGTTTTGGCAGCTTGTATAGTTATTATGTGAAATGTCAAGCAAATTTTTCTCAGGTTTAAATCCTGCCAAATATTTTTTCTGATAAATACTTGCATGATGGAACATAATCCACATACTTAATATACATTCATGAGTATTATGACTTAATGGGGCATACAATTGTGGCATAGAAAAATTATCCATTATCTTTTGAAAGATTTTAATTTGCTGTGTTACTAAAGGCCAAATCACCCTTCATTTGGGCAAAGAAAATTACATCTCTGTAATCACGAAAGGAAGGCTTTCATTTCTAAAAGGTTCTTAGAGGGATTTTTTGATCTAGACCTACCCTAGCCAAATCTATATCAGCTTGATTTTTGTGCCTCCAGTAAAGAACAGCTCTCTGTGAGTGTGGTCTGGTTACAGGTTCACCAAACACAAATATACGCACTAAGACACTTATTACGAGGAACATGTTGACAAGCCACTTGAGACAGAACACAATTGCCCAAGTTATGATCATGTATGGGTCAGATGAACTGTTAACAGCATTGAGAGTACGTCCCCCTGTATGAGCTGCTGCATAATCGGCACTGGATGACAGTAGAAAACCTGTAAAGGCACAACATGGGAATTAATGATTATTATCAATATCAAATGATTGTTTAGAGTGATAATGCTACATGGTGAAGTTTTTGTATGACTGTGAAAAGCTCAGTGCCGTAAGCGCGACGTGCAGTGACCGTGATACTTTCTAGAATTTTCATTGGCTGATTTCTTTCATGCTCAATATGATTGGTCTAAAAGTGCTGTGATCTTGGCTTGACCATGTCCGCGCCATGTTTCGGGTATTTGATTGGATGGAGAATAAATTCTCGCGCAATGTTATTTGTCTGGCGTGTCCCTTGCTATGTCACGACCGTGTTCGTGCCATGAACTTTTCACAGTCATACGAAAACTGTACTAATCACCACTGTTAATTACCTGATCCAAGTTGTGGCAGGAGAAAATTCAAAGGGCTGACAAGAAGGAAAGCAAACAAGAATGAACACAATGCAACACGGGTGCGATCAAGCATGCCACAGCTGCTAAAGGGAAGTTTTTCCAATTTGATGTTCTTGGAGTGAGTCTGATTTGTGACTGATGAGTCAGGAGAATGCTGAGGAGAGTTCAACACTGATGACTCGGCATGGAGCTGGTCGACAGTGATAGATTCTGGTTCCTGTGTTTCATTTTGCTTGTTGATTTTAGCTTCTTGTTGTTGTTCTTGTCTTTTCATCATTTCAGAGATGGTATCTGTTGGATGGAATTAAAAAGTTGGACCTTGTCAACTTCACTTGTTATTACATGCTCTAATAACAAGGTTTAGGTGTGGGTACAGTATGCTGTGTCTTATAGAAAAAAGGGTGTGACAGGGGAAAGGAACATAACTTTCATCCCAATAGACCTCTTCGGCTTGGGGTATTAATGTTATCCCATTTCAGACCACCTGTCATTCCCTTGAGAATAAGATTCTTTGTTTGAGCTGTATTCATATTCAAACCTTAAACAAAGAAATGATACTCTAGGGAATGACATGTGGTCTGAAATGGGAAAACATTAACGTCAGAGCCGAAGAGGTCTATTGAGACCTAGCCCCTAGATACTGTTATGAAAACAGTCGTTAATTGTCAAAACAAACTTACTTCTTTGTTGTTGTGCCATCTTTAGTGCCATGTTTTCCTCCTTCAAACGGGAATTTTCCTTCTGGAGGTACCTGATATAGTCCAGCGATTTCTTTAGTATCCCTGCTTTGTTCATCTATCGATTTTCAAAAGATAAGAATATCTTATTAGGTTCGATCCACTAACCAAAGAAAACAAAAACAATCACAACAAGTAAGCATAGCTTTATTTTACCTTTGTATCTACTCCACAAACAAGATCCTTCAGCTCATTTATTTTTCCATTAATACTATTTCGGTATCGCTTCTCAATTGCATTATGGTTTGAGCGGGACATTGGTTTTCCATTCATATCCTGTTTCCCAGTTGGGACCCTACTGATTGGGATTTTGTCTAGTAAAACAGGTATAGTGATGACTGGATTACCACTAGAATTGGTTTGAATCGAAGCCTGGACCATTGTGGAATTACTATTAACTAAATTTGATGGAATTTGAAACACCTGAAAATGAGAAAAACACAGTACACAACTTAGGGGAGAAAATGAAAAAACAAAATAATTCTAATGACTTGATTTCAATATTGCAATGTCCAATTTCAATGAGCATTTCCAATTATTTAGTAAACTATGCATAATTATAATGGATACATACTTGCTGGGAGGATTGTTGCTGAGACTGCACAGTTTGAGATGGTGATGATGGCCCTGTTATTACTTGTTGAGGGGAGCTAGGGTTAGAGGAGATGGTTGATGCTGAACCTGGTGAAGACCCCATTTGAGGTGAATATTGCTGATAATCACTTGTGCCTGGGCTCTGAATAGAAGGAGAGCTTACAGAGCTCTGAGAAGTGATGAGCATTGGAGTGGAGTTTGTAGTCGGATTTATAGGTATGGTATTTGGAGCAGTGACTTGTGGTGTAGATACAGCTGGTACTAACACTTGGTTGAGTAGCTGTTGCAGCTGGTTGGTCTCACTGGCAATGGTTTGACTCTGAAGTTGTTGCTGATGGAGAAGCTGTTGTTTCTGTTGCTGCTGCTGTTGGTATTTCAATAGCAGTTGCAGAAGCTGAACTTGGTTGTTGACCAAAGAAGCTGGCTGCAATAATAAAATCACCCTTTAAGACTTAAATTGTTTTTGTATATTTTTCATATAAATCTTTTTGACTTTTTTGGAAATGTATTTTTCTTACAAGATGGCTAAGCCAGGGGCCACGTTGGCTGGAAAAATAGTGTGGTAGGATGAGTTAACTTGGGTGTAACTTTGAGATTAACATGGCTATTGCATGAAAATAGTTCAGTAAAACTTTTGAACATAAGAAACATGCTAATTGTAAACCAAACAAGCAAGATACCTTGGGTACATTGTTTGCCATTTAACATTGACGTGTTACAACATCTTACCTGTTGGTCTTTTTGAGGGACTGTTGCATTTTGAACACTCGTAGGATTAGTATTTCTCGGCCTTTGTAGTATATCAACCAATGAAACGTCATTAGCAACTGAATTTGCTGGCTGCTGTAGAATACCTTTCTGTTGATTTTGTTGAGAAATCAAAGTCTGTAGCATCTCACTTGCACTGAGATTGCTGTGACTGACATTAGGTTCTGGTGTCTGTGCATTTGCCTGCATTGGTAGTACAGGTTTCTGCTCTACGAGTTCATCTGAAGAACTCAGAGAAAAGCCTGAAGCCAAACTGGTCTCAATATTAGGCATGGGCAAAAACTGATCAAGATCTTCTGACACAGACTCTTCATGAACACCTTCCATCATATCAGGTGGAGTATAAGGAGGGGTAAGGGTAGGTGGCTCTGTCTTGACTGTAGTATATGAACCATTGCCTTGAGGATTTTCATCATCAGGGTAGATGTAGGAAAAGATATCTGAAGTTGAAAATACAAGGCCTTATCAATAATGGGGAACCATTTTGAAAGAACACAAAATATGAAGCTGAGTTTTTATTATTTACGACTGCACATCTGATGTTCACCCCCTCATCCCCACTGACCAACATGCCTTACACATGTCAAGTCATGTGTTAGATCCAAAGGTCATGTTCCAAAGCTGATTTAAAAAAGATACTATGCACACATTTTTAAAGAAATCCAAATTAAACAACATTAAGGATTTGGGAGTATAAATTATAAGTATATTGTACAAACATGCTTTTTAATTAATGTACAATTGAACAAAGAAAGTGATGTAATAATGTAGTCAAGACTGAATGAAGAAACATGAAGAAACCTTTCATTGTTTACAAAACACCTAATTGCATCAATATTGAGCAGTACACTTTCAAATTCAATACGCAGAGTTTACATTCCACGAAAAAGCTAGCAAGCGTTGTCTTAAGGAAGCAACAGTCTTAACTTGGCTGCTTTTTTGTGGCATGATGAAAAATCTAAAGGTGAAACTGTCACTTCATGTTGTTCTTCATAAAGATTAGGCAATACTAATGTTCACCACGTACGATGTTGACAAAATTAGAAACTTATTATACATTAACTACAGCATAAGAGCTCAACATTATGTCTTTCTTGAATCAAACAATGAAAAAAGGCTTCTCATACAGAAAAAATCAACCCAATTGAGGTCAGTATCGGTTATTTTTGTCATTCGTTCAGCTATCACAACTAGAGGAATCAACGGCTTTTATTACGAAAATGCAATGTCATTTGGAAAGAATTTTCGACTTACCATCGAACCCATCCATGTTGTCGCAAATATTCCCATCCCTGTTTAAATTTGGTTCATAATCCGAGCTGGAATTGTTTAAAAACGAAGACCATTCTTCGCTTTTTTGGCCAGCCATCTTGGATGGCCTTCTCGTTGTCTTTCTCACATCACTCCAACCAACCAATAAGAAATCGTCTATCGATCGTATGACATTACGTCATCCGGTTATTTTCGGGGAATCCTCGACGACTTGTGCGCGTCAGTTCTTCCGCGTGTGAGAAGGCATCCTGAGGAGGAGGGTGTGAGGCGGAGGGTTGCAAAGGGTTTAAAAGAGAAAAAATATATATAACAGTAATGTGTCGGAAAAATCCAGAAGAACTATATGAATATAAAAAAAATTATATATTTTCATTTTTATCTTGCAGATAAACTCAACAATAATAATAAATAGCAATAACGACTTATAACTTTATTAATATTATTATTATTAATAATAATAATAATAATAATAATAATAATAATAATATTTAATGAGGATACTCCACTCATAAAAATGATTTTCAGGGAGGTCCTAAAAAAATAAAAATTTAAAATATAAGTGAAAATAATTGACCGAATCGAGAACTCGGCCGCGAGCGCGCCGATATGCCAAGGCGTGGAAAAACGACCCGGCGCGACCTGGCGTGATTCACGAAATAGGAATCACGCCAGATCGCTCCGCCAACAACCCAAGCCCACATTATACTTTATACGAACTACTATATGATACTCTTTGGTAAAATTCATTTTGTCTGTGTTTCATTGGCTCTACTTGAAAATCATAATTATGACTAATTCTTCAAGTTATGGCGATAAAGACATAACCCAGAGTAATTTATCTCCATTTCCGATTGCTCTCCGTGAATTTTCCGACTACATTCCGATTATTGATTTTGTTTGACTCTGGTAACCATGGCACTGACGTCAAAATTCCTTCCCGCTCTCAACAAAAATGGCGACTTGTAATGATAATCATGAAATAACGTAAAATTACACGGTACTTTTGCCACAAAAAGAACTATAGATAACCAGTATTCAAGTCCCCAGGTAACGAATTTCACACTCAGATTGCGTTTCTTTATGAAGAATCGTATTTGGTGACAAAAGTCGAGCTTAATTTTACACTATCTTGTGCTCTTTCCTTCCTTGACGCTGTGATTATTGCTCTTTGTTGTCTTCATGTTGACATTGCTATTTTAGTCTGGTTAACAGATCGAGAGCTAAATTCAAAATCTTTTTTTTGACATCATTTCTTAATAGTTTTCTCAACGCTAATTAAAACAAAATTGTACCCAAGCTACACTTCGTAGTGCTTCAAGCTTAACCAATATCCCCATAAAACTACTTCTACCTCATATGATGATAATTTATATTAGCTTAAATGATTGGATTATATTAAAGTATCTAGAACTTTATCAAAAAAGACTATCTTTGCTAGCAAATAATGAGGTATCATTATTTTTCAGCGTTAGAAAGACAAGTTGTTATAATGACATCAATAACAACTCTCCCAGCCATCAAGGTTGGAGGCCAAGTAACACAGCAAGTAATAAAGCAAGTACCATCTCCGCCATCCAAGGGAGGCTCTATAGGAAGCCCAAGAACCAGGAGCAGGTCATATTTTTCTAGAGGTGGACAGAGCTCTGATACTAAAGCTGGGAGTTATGAGAAGATTGAAACAGCCAGGTAAAAAAATAACACTTTTAACTAACATTGATGGATAACTTGTGTCTGAAAATTGGGTCAATAGTTAAGGGTTTAGTCATTACCCAGCCCCTTGTCAAGCCGAAAGACACTTAAGGCTGTCACACTATGTGCCCAACCAGCTCTACCCTGCACCACCAATAGCATTAGCAGCATTCCAGCTCTTCCATCCTGCCTTTTTTTGTTCTTCAACTGTCCTCCTGTAAGTTGTCTGGAGTACGACTTGGAGGATTACAGTTGAGAAAGAAAAAAACAAATAAGCAGGATAGACAAGCTGGAATGCTGCTAAAGTTAGTGGTAGTACAAAGCAAAGTGGTTTGGGCAAATATAGTGCCGGGGGGGGGGTACTCCCCTATATTTGCTATAAGGGTACGTGCCGCCAAACAGGGTATGGTTTTTAGCGATTCTACTCTGAAACAGGGTATGTAAAATCGTGCTCGCTCTGGGACAGGGTTTATAAAATCACGCTTTATCCTCTCTGGAACAGGGTATCTATTTTCGCACTACCGGAAAAGGTTACAGATTTTTCAGCGATCTTGCTATGGAACAGGGTCAGGGTTCAGAGGGCTCAGCGGCACATCCCTACCCTAAACGGGGAAGAGTACCCCCCTAGGATATAGTGTGACAGCCTTATGTGCTCCTGGTCTTCCTATCGCCCAAAGAACCTCTGGCAACCTTCCCAATGTTAATAATTTAATAATAATAATAATTATTTACTTGCTATAGCACCTTTTAACATTGAAATAATCATAAGTGCAATTTTGCCCTACGGTCGTTCTTGCCATCTCTCATAAGTGCATGTCTTATTCCATTCCGTCTCTTATTTCTTATTTCACAGTCTAAGCTTAATCGAACGCATTTATCATCTGAATTCAATCAACTTGACAGGTATCGTAACACTTATGAGCATAACCTATGTCTGGATATGTTAAAAGATGGATACCATCAGTCATTCTCTGAACTATTCAACCTCATGGAACAACAGAAGCAAGAAAGAGAGAAACTTGGCCCAGATTCTGGACTTTCTGACCTTCCGCTATTAGAAGATGAACCTGATAAGCTAGATCAGCTAAAACTGCATTTGACTACTGCCGAGGCTTCTAAGAGAAGAGGTAATAATATTAAGACAAGCCATAATTTAATCAACTTACTCATTGGAATATATATATATGTCAAAACCCATAGAACATTTTGTTGCAACAGATTAGGTTTAAATGTGGATGTCAGTCAAAAAGGTGTTTCTGTGAGACTGCCAAATTTGTTTCAAAAACTTGTGCATATGAAACGTCATGGATATACTGTACAGTACCTCCACCAAAACCTACTTATAAAATCTTTCCTGACTTCAATCAATTTTATCAAGTGCAGAATGAGAGCAATGTTATGTTTCATTTTTAATTATGTCTTGTGATCTTTTTAAGGTAAAATGGATATTGTGTACCACAGTCTCCTATCTCTCGCAAAATACTTTGAAGAATCAGGTGACCTGTGGTTATCAAATCATTTCTATAAAAGCTGCCTGACCACAAGCTTGAAGATACGAGGCGATGGTAGAAAGAAAGAGTCTGAAGCTAACTGTAATATGGGTCTTGCCTTAGAAAAGAATGGTATGATGATTGAACAGATTTTGTAGTATTGTGAATGAAGAAATAGAAAACACACATGCATGCTGTGTGGAGTTATAAAGCACGCAGGGATTGGCAGAACACAAGAGAAGTGTTAGGATAAGCATGACGCATAGCGGAGTGCTTCTGGACACTTCTTGAGTGTTCTGCCAATCCCCAAGTGCTTTATAACGCCATACAGCACAGCAAGCAAGTTTTTTATTTCTTTTATAAAATGCAAAGGGCGTGTGTGTGCTGTGTGCTCTCATAAAGCACACACTCCCAACCAATCAGAATGTGAGATTCATATTATATTTTATAATCATGAATGGATGAATCCAGAGAAAGCTTCTTGTAGCGCATTGTTTATCATCAGCACTTTGTGATTGGTAGAAATGAGCCTCCACAACCAAGGTCTCTTTGAACAAAACCTGCAAGTTCTTGCCTATTGGTTTGATGATATAATGCATTAATAGAAATTATACATAGCTCTTTTTCTAGATTATTTTGTAACTTTAAATGCTGCTTTTTTGAAGGGGATTTACTGAAGTCTGTTGAATACTTTGAGGCATTTTATAACCTGACAAAAGGAAGGCTTTGGCAGAATGATGATGGTGAAAATTTACATTCTTTATCCTGTGAGAACCTAAAGAGAGTGCATACAGCAATTGCAGATGGGGTAAGATTATTCACTTTCTGTTTTTCCCCTCTAATTCATGAATTCATAGATGCACTGCTTAATGATATCGCTATACCATGGAAGATTTGTCCTAGTTGGTGTTTAAAGAAATAAAGTTTTGATGTTAATTTGCCAACCATTATAATGAATAGACCTAGTTGCTTTGCTTCATCAGCTAATTGGTCTCTGGTTAGCATAGTAATGACAATAGCTTACATCACAGCAGCTAGCCCTACAGTCATACGAAACTTAATGATGTTTTCCTTTGCAACAGTTAAAAGAAGAAGATATGATGGCATCAATAAGCTATTTGCTTAAAGCATATGAAATGGCAAAAGAAAGTAAGTAAAGTTAGTTGATTATATAGTATACATTGCTTTATTACATTTAGCACTTGAAGTCGATTTTCTAACTAACTATTGTTGGCTTTCAGGTGGTAATGCCCAACAAGAGGGTCTTGCTGGATACAGACTTGGAAAAGCCTATGAAGAAGTAGCAGATCCTGAGACTGCAATACTGGTAAATTACACTACCCTAGAAGTAGATTTTGTATGACTGTGAAATGTCAAGGCATGGAATTGACAACATCTATGGAACCAATCACAGGCAGCAAGATCACTAGTTATGTTTTGACTTAGCACTGTCTATTTAACAGCATGGAACATCTACACCATGCATTTTTATAGTCATATAAAAAACCTGCTCTTGACTAACTTATACTTACTAACTTAACAAATACTTTTAATGCTAAATTTAAATTTGATTCATAAATGATGATTAATTTGAATGGGATGGGCATCTTTTTTTGTACTTATATGTTTGTTGTCTATTACCAGTATCACAATGGATACCTTGAAAAGTGTCAACAGTTGTCTGATGGTGTTGGAATGGGAAGAGCTTGTCAAGCCCTAGCAAGAGCATATGAAATGTAAGCAAAACACATTTAGGTCCATAAGGGATAAGATCTTTCTTTCCTCCCTCCACAAAACTCAGTATGCCAAATTTCAATTTACTCTATAAGTGAGCCATGCTCTTACTTATACCAGAGATTGTTTCAGGGTTCAATCTCTAATATTGAGCAGTGCCACGACTTGGATCAGGCCAGAGGTTGTTTTGAGTGTTTGATTTGTTTCAGGGTTCAATCTCTAGTTGAGCAGTGCCATGACTTGTATCAGGCCATGGAGGTTGTTTCAGTTTTTGATGCATAAGTGTTCAAGAAGCCATACCTCTCTCATAATCCAGCTACAAATATTTCCTTTTTTGATATTCCAGGCAAGGTGATATTGAGAGTGCAATGAAGTACCTGGAAATGTTTGTGGAACTGGCCGACAGAGCCCAGCAGCTTCCTGAACAACAGAGTGCATGCTGTTCATTAGGAGAAATGTATAATTCCATGGTATGTCCTTGCAATAATAATAATAATAATAATAAGTAATAATAATTCGCATGTGAATATGATGAAATGCGCCTTTTCCTGTGGTCCATATCTATCATTCATCCATATAATCATTTACCATATACCCAACCTTGGACCTTTCGTTTCTCTTTATACCCTCAGTCACATCTCAGAATATATCCACTTTCATATTTTATGCCAAACTGTAAGTCATCAGAACATTCTTGTTAATACAGGGCAAATATCTAGAAGGTGTCAGGATGTTCAAGAGAGCTTATGAGATTGCTCAAGACCTTGGCAACCCAGTAGTAATTGAAAATGCCCGTATACAACTAGGAATTACAAATGGCCATCTAATGCTAAGTGGTTTCTCAACCACTATGAATAATGTGTGTAAGAGCAACATTCAGAAGATCCTAGACTTCAAGAGCTCAAGGTCAGACTCATTCAGTGATGGAGAGCAGCGTCATGACAATCAATCAAGAGCTGAAGTTCATATTGACTCTGAAAGCCAGGATAGTGCACAAGAGTCTGGTGTACAGGAGACAAATGAAGCAGAAACAGAGGAATCTACTCAAAAACAACTGAGTGAGGAAGAGAACAGTGGGATAGATGCAAAGGAAAATGTGGGAAGTGATTCTGGGATTACAAGTGAGCAAGAAGGAGAGAAAACAGAAAGTTCGTAATGTCCATAATTGACAAGTCTGTTTGGGTGCTAAACAATCTCATATCATATCCCACGTGTTTGGAATTTCTTAACAATTTGTATACCATCCCGAGTTTGTTATGAACATTATCTGGTCGTGTGTGGCAGAAAAATGCACAGAAAAGTCTTCTTACTTTTAGAGAAATACATAAATATATATGTAAATAGTGGAAATGGTTTCATTTTGGTGTAAATTGTGCAGTGGTTGATCTGAAAAAATGTTAATAAAGCATTTTAATTCCAACATAAATCTGACATGAAACATTTGGATTCAGTAAATAGTTTCAATGAGACTATTTATCAGTTAGACGACATAAAAGCGCGCGCCCATGGCGATATAGATGCACGAGAGAAAATATAAAGAACGATTCACAAGCGAAAGAGTGGCACGAGGCGAAGCCGAGTGACACTCTAGTTTGTTAAGAGTTCTTTATATTTTCTCAAGTGCGTCTATATCGCCATGGGCGAGCGCTTTTTTGTCGTCTGATTTATAATATGACCAAAAATCTACCGTGCGACCCATGGGCAAATAGTTCATAGGCATTTCAGTCAATCAGAGCGTGCGTTATATCACCCATCTCGCTCGTGCGCGCGCTATTGACGCCATCGGGTTTGAAAATTTAGAGAAAAAAGGCGAGCGTCTGTTGAGATCAGCGTGCACGAGCGTGCAGCCCATGGGGAAATAGTTCATTGGTTTTTGCCCAATCAGAGTGCGCATAATAATCTAGTTATATTATAAATACCTGTAGCTCCATAAGCTAATTTAATTTTTATTTGTTCATTCATTCTGACAAAAAGAGAGGACTACAGTACAATCTTGCAATATTAATTTAAATATAGTGTTACAATAATGAGTAAATTAAACTTAAACCTTAGTAATAATATTAAATAATGATTTTTGGAAGATGTTTTTTTTTTAAATTTTTGAATTTTTCTTGCCAACTTAAGGCATGGCTAAATCACTGAAATCATTTAGTGTTGCACTTGGGAAATTCTGCATCAAACACACACACACACAATGAGGTCCCACATGAAAAACACCCACATGTATCACAGTGGCTGGCTAAATATATGTTTCATTTCATTTGAAAATTAAACATTTTTTAATATTGCGACAAAACTGTTGGAAAAACTAAATGCTGTTTGCTTTTCAATAGCATTTTTACTTTTTGCCCTCAAACTGAATAGCATCAAGCACTTTGCCAATGTCGTATTCTTTGGCTACAATAAGCTGCGACAGCCATCCACGGTCATCTTCAAAGCCCATGTCTCTCATTTTAGCGATGGCTTCTTCAAGGGGATCTGCTTCATTAGGTCCCAAGGGTGTATCTGTGGCTGCTTCCATCTCTTCAGTAGTGCTTCCTGTGTCTTCAATGTGTTTGTCCTTGTCGACCAAAACATAATCCCCTGTAGCTGAAGTGGTGTCCTATGAGGAGAGAGAAGTGCACAAATCAGTATTTTCTAGCAATGGAATTCTGGCTGATATTTGCAGATAAATAATTAGCTTCAAATTATTTCTTTAGCTGATCAAATCCAGCAACATGGCCTTTGAAACCAATATTTTATGTAAAACATTTCAGATTATTCTGTTATATAACAATTTCTTGCATTAAGTAGGTGTAATTTATAGATATCATTTTAAAATTGAAATTCCTACCGTTGTGCCACAAGAAGGGGGGCATTGGTCTTGATCTGTTGCAGGTGTTTCATTATCCTTTGGTGATGACTCGGCAGAAGTGCCCTCTGTTCCTTTATCATCAGTTTTGCAGGTACAGTTTCCCAGGCAGCAACCTATTAAAACAGAAGTAATTATAAAAACAATGTGAATTAGGTATATTTTAAATATTATTTCAACTATTTTTTATTTTTGGGTTTGGAGTCCAGTCATTCTAAAATTTCATCTTATTTCAGTTCTATGCTTTAAAGCAAATCTAAATATATTGAGAATGACCTCAAAATATTATATTTTATTATATTTTTTCTATCCTACCTTGCTCATTATCAGCATATGTGTGGACTTCAACTCCCATAGGTCCTAGGAATGATGCCAGTTGTTCTCCCAGATTGTGGAGGAAGGGTGGCCCAACGGGCACTTCTTGACCATCTTGTGCTGTCTCTGAATGTCTGTCACATTTGGAGTCAGTAGTTGCACCACAACGCCCTTTTGGGCCACCACATCGACCCCTACCACATCTTGGACCCCAAAAACGACCATTACGGCCTCGCAGCCATGGACCAAATCCATGGTGTGGGCCATGGTGTGGGCCATGGTGTGGGCCATGATGTGGACCATGATGTGGGCCATGTGGTGATGGAGGGAAGGAGAAAGGACCTGGGAACCATGGACATGCTCTTGGGGTACAAATCCTCAGCATTTCATGCTCTTTGTGCAGTCCTTTAGCTTCACATTTCATACAGAGGTCATAGTCTGGACAAACAACACATTTGTATCGTGTTCCAACAATGACGACATCACAGCCATCACAAATGACACCTTCATGGATAGTTTGATCAGGTGATGTGCTGTCGCTACCATCTGGGGATAAAAGAGCCAAACATTATTACAATATGTTACAAATGTTTAGAATAATCACTCAATTTGTACATCAAAACATATATAAGAAACATATATAAGCTTATATATATGCAAGATCATGCTAAAAAATGCTGAGTCACTAGTCTTTAAAATTTGAATTTATTCATTTACCGACAACAACAAAAATTCAGTGTTATTTTACATAGTAATAGTAATTCTGGCAGCGTACCTTGTTTACTTGATTCTTCTTGGCCATCAAGAACCTTGATAAAAACTCGGAAAACGTCGCCTTTCATGCTGCCAAGGGCCTCGACAAGTTCTTCATGGCTGGAAAAAATGACCAGCTCTTCGTCGTCATCTGGAGAAAAAAATGAATCAAATATATTATGATTTTGTTTTAGTCTATCGTTCTTTCTGAGAAATATTACAATGTATAAATATTTTTGATGTGGAGTGAAAATAAAAAGTGTCATTCAAGTCCATTTGCGCTAACTAAATGTAAGAAACATGAAAAATATTCGCGTTTTCAACACAAAAACCATTTCAGCGCTACTCTTAAACATCCATATGAAACAAAGATACAAAGATATGAAAGTTTCCAAAAATGTCAAAACTTTATACGAGTTTAAAAAAACAAGAGGAGTACAAGTGTAATAGCTTATGCATGACGACTTTTTACCTTTCCAAAACAAACGCAAGGGTTTATTTCTGATGCCTGGGAAGACCGTGCGAATTTTCGTCAGCAAGTAGTCGTAGTTAGAAGAAGCACCTTCATCGATGGTAAATCGTCGAATTTCTTGCTCTCCTAGGTGTAAATGGAGATAGGCTTTGACAGAGAGAGCCATTATCTTGATCGCTTGCAGTTGGTTTGATGTAAATCAGAAGTCTTCACCGAGAAACGTTTTAAAATGATTTTGGCAAATTTAAGCGATCACTTTATATAAGATGCTAAAAACCTTCCAGAAAACTCTCGAATCTTCTTAAGAAAGAGCTCTGTCAGTCTGACAAATCACAAATTTTGCAATTCTGCTGTTTTTTGGCGATTATCTCACATAATAAACAAATATAAACCTTTGTTTTGAAGAATATATCTGCAAGGAAGATCTATTTTTAGACGGAGTATAACGTCATAGGTACATTGGGGGTCAAGATTACTCAGGCACATTTTAGGCACCATATTTGGGCAAAAGTGCTTGTTTCGTGCTTGATATAGCGCTCCTGCCTAAGAGCTCCTACAGATTACAGCCTTACGTTCCATGGATCCGTGCTTTACTAAATGTTTCGGCAGTTTTAGAATATTCCATCTTTATTCTGATTACAGTTTATCACAACTTCTGTATAAATTTTAAATACATAAATTTTATCTGAACATCACGGTTGTCCTGTTTTTTTCCGACTAAACTTGTGGACCCAAATACATAATGGACAACGCAGTAACACCAGGATATGTGCCCTCGATTGCTATCGTGAGTATGACCGTGCATAGATTTTGCTTCATGTCTATTATAACATACTTAACAATATTTATCGATATTTATTCATTTTTGGACAAACAATTTTTAAAGCGTTTGTTATCTTTCATGCAGGATTTTTATCCAAGCGAATATATATTTAACCCGAAAACAGCTGTTAGGATATTAGCATTATTCGTGAGACAGTTTTTGGAAAATATATTATATCATTGTTGGCAATAAAAAATTCGAAATACAGTATTATTTAGATAAAATTTGTTGAACTACTTCCGGTGTGCAATTTATATTTTGGGTAGGGTACGGAGGGCTGGGTGATCTTTAGTCCATCACGTGACTCTTGTATGTACAGCAAGAACATGGCGTAGGTTGGCGGGATGCCCTACTAAAAATAAAACTTTGGAAGAACTCTAAAACAGTAAAACATTTAAAAAACTGCAGCTGCAATCGATAGATCGTACTTTATTGCATCAATCAGTAACTTTGAAGAAAAGTTGGCAGTTTTTATACCGTTCTGACGGGTGGTCATCGACTAGGATCAGAGCTCAATCTATAACAGCTCAAAATTGTGAATACAAGATATGAGCTAATTTATATTCTGGGAGGCTGATTCTGCATTGAATACACACCTGATTACTGTCCAATACTGTTGATAAAGATCTTGGAATATTTTAAGCAATGGAGCCAAAGGTATGCGTGGCCATTTACGTGAAATATATTGCATCCTATAATGTCGTCATATGCATGTTTTATGAATATTAGTCATAGTTGAGTAAAAACATTAAGTATTACTAAATTGATGGCATGCTTTTCAATCCTATTTTTTAAATGCATTCCATATCTGTAATAATAATAATAATAATCTTTATTTCCATTTCCATATTTTGAAATATTTACATACATATATATATATATATAAGAAATCTGTGAATCAATTTTCCGTAAAATAGTGCTCAATACATCGATAGAAGTAGAGCAGAATATTTGTTTGAGAAGAAAAAGTCAAGACAACATTTTTCCCCGACAAGCCTGTTTCGTGAATTGCATCACTCTTCATTAAATCCCCTGAAGAGTGAAGCAATTCACGAAACAGGCTTGTCGGGAAAAATGTTGTCTTGACTTTTTCTTCTCAAACAAATATATATATATATATATATATATATATATATAACAAAGTATGTAATGTGGTCTATACTGTTGAAACAGTGCTCGATGCGTAGGGATGCAGAGCAATAGATATATAGTAAAGATTGGATTAAAGAGGAGACATGTTCACTGTGAACATGTCTCGTCTTTAATCCAATCTTTACTATATATATATATACATTAGTGCATTTTTTTCTTTCTGATTTAGTTTTATTTTACATTATATATCTCATGATATCTCTGTATTGTGCTGGTTGATGAAAAAAATTCTTTTTTTTTAAATAGAAGATACTCAGATACTTTATCATTTCTTATTCCATGATCATCTTTAAGCTTAACGACTATTTTCTTATTCCATCATTTCATCAACCATCACTTTTACTAGGACATAGCCAACTCACATCAATCGAAGTTATAACCTTCAATCAAGGTATTGATAGATAATAATAACTTGACGATATCGAAATGTAATGATCAATAAAAAGCAATTTTAGTATGATATCATAAATTATGAAGACTGAAACATGGGTACAACTATAGATTTACCCAGCAAGGAAAAGTATTATAGTGGGCTGCCTACGTGCCTACGGAGTGAAGAAGTAAGGCATTGTATTTAATGGCTTTGATTTATATATTTACGCTTTGGGGTTAGGGTTAGGATTGGGGAAAGGCTTTGTAGGAATAAACAATTGAGTACCTTGGGGTTAGGTTTAGGGTTAGGATTGGGGAAGGCTTTGTAGGAATAGACAAAGGGTTCGTAGGCGCGTAAGTGCATAGGCTGCATAGGCTGAGTAGGTGCGTAGGCTGAGTAGGCATGTAGGCTGAGTAGGTGCGTAGGCTGAGTAGGCATGTAGGCTGAGTAGGCAGAAAGACGCGATGAAAAATACACTGAAAATTCATATGAAGAATTAATCACCAAGTAGGCCACGCACATTCCTTAGAAATGGCTTTCATTTGGCGGAGTATTCTATAGTTATTCAGAAACATGTTATATGTATCTGCTAAAAGATATACTGTATATTTGTAATAATATTACTGATTTGGCAGTTAGATTGGCTTTGCCAATTGAACCATATCTAACATTATTATTTGACAGTTGCCAAAATGTATATAATTTTTAATGAAACAGTAATGATAAAAAGGTAAATTATACACTGTGAAAAGATGAAAAACCTACTGACGTTTTGGATGCTAGTCCTTCGTCGGATTAAAAGAGGAATGTGTGTAAGTAGAGTTGTTTGTTAGTCCCTAAATTTCTTCTGTTCTCTTAAGATTATTCTCTGGGTTCACCGGTTTCCTCCCTCCATAAATATCAATTTCTAAATTCCAATTATAATCCAATGGAGAAGGAAGAGCCACTCTATGTAACCACTGTTAACTCCCATATATATTTATTATTTGTTTTAACTTCCTCGTAATAGCTATCTGGTTTTGAAGAAATGATTCAAATAACATCAAGTGAGATTCTTACCAAAAATATGAAAGTTAAACTGACTTAAATGTGTTATATCAAGAAAAAATGTGTTATATGAAGAAATAAATTCAATGCGTTATGTCAAGATTTTTTAATTACCTTATTTGGAGTTCTTGATTATTGTTAGTTAAGTAAAATGCCACCTATAGTTTTCTTCTTGCCAAAGGTCATGCTTTTAACTTCCTTTATTGCTTCTGGAGTACTGGTTCCAGGATTGGTGACCTTTTGAAATTCATAATTTGCTTTGGGAGTATAAGTTTTCTTTTTTCAGACATTGTGTCATTCTCTAGAGTATCATTTTTTGTTTAATGGTTGTGTATGAGAAGACACATAAATATGGATACAAGTCAAACGAAAAATATTATTTTTAAGAGAATGACGCCTGGTCTGAAATATTGGAAAACATTATACTCAAGTTAAATGAAGAAGTCTATAATGTGAAAATGAGGATAGAAAACAGTTAACATTACAGCAGTCTACACCCATACTAACTGTAAATTAATTATCCACTCCACATCAATGGAAACAAACACACAAACAAACACCCATACAGACAATTGCATCATAGTTCATAGTAATAGTTGTTATAGACCCTTACAACCAGTCAGAATGCAGCTTAGTTTTGAGTTTGAAGACAATAGGTTGCCAATTCTCATGAGATTGAAATTCTTTTGTTTTGTCCTCCAAATTGAGTTGCTTTGATGGATCATGCAAGCGGTCCATTTGCTGTTTCTCTGTCATTTCCCTCTTGGTCATTGGCTCTGCTGAAAATAGAAGATGAATAACATTGAAACATATTGGTCCTCTTTATACTAAAGACGAAAAATGTGTCAAGAAGCATATTGCATCCATTGCGTCTAATGTAAAGATGGGCAAAATATAAGATTGGCTGTCAGTCTGTGAGTTAGCGTGGCCTTTAGTTTGTGTGATTATCTCAAACAGACAGGTTTTCCTTCCCCCACAAAAAAAAAACCAACAACACAATTAATACCAAATCAATTCATGACCTAGCTTTGCCCTGACTGTCATCATCTAAAATTTTGTTTCAGGGATAGTTTCAAATTAATGAAGATATCTTTATTAAGTATAAATAGCAAAATAGAGAAGTATAAATAGTTTTGCTTCCTGTTATTGTATTTTTTGTTTAAATTACCATTTAATTTACAAAATTCTATAAATATGTTTTCAATCCAAAAAAAAGTTCAATATTAGTGAGCTACACCATTATGGTATTTACAGCACCAAATTGTGAAAATTAGTTCCTAAGCAGTTTTTCCTAACACTAAAAAATTGTTTTCCTTACCTCAAAAACATGAATTCAATTGTTATTGATAATTTTGTTAATTTTTTCATAAAAATGTTTTATAAAGTCTCAGTGATGTCACATCACATCACTTCAAGCAAAATTCAGATTTAAGAATTAATATAAACTTAAGATATTTAATAATGTCATGATAAATCAGAATCAAAAATGATTTTTGTATAAGACAAATTACAAATGCTGAGATACAGTACCTTCTGAGTATTTACCTGTCTTTACTCCAGCTTTGCCATTACACTGAAAAACCTTGTAGAATTTGATTCTGGTGGTTTAAAAACAGTTTTGTTACTTTTGTTTGAGCAATGAAACAAAGAAAGCCTCCTTGACAAGAAAGAAAATGCTGTACAAATATTTATTTCTGCTCCTGGTACCATGAGATAGCTCAGGTGTTAGGAACTGTCCATTGTAAGATATCACCATAGCTACCACATCAGACCTATTATGCTTTGTACCATAGTAACAAGCATTCTTTACATGATATTGATCGCTCTCTTTGTCTTCCTGTGATGTCATGAGTGGGCTAAAGATCCTTTTCCCCCCTCATTAAGTCAATGAAAATCCATTCATATACTGTGCTGTATTGCTCTTTCAACTTCTAGAAAAGCAAAAGGGTAAATAGATTTTCTCGTAAAACTACCATCACTGATATAAGAAAAATATTTCACAGCCATAACTGTTTCTAAAGGTAACTTTACTCTTACTGCCCTTATCTTTTTTCAAAATTTTATCTACATGTAAACATTTGCTATTTTAATGAAATATTTAAAGGTTTTCTGTCCAAACAGGAAAACCTTTCTGGATCTTAGTAAAAAACTTTTTTTGTTCAATCAACCTTCAGACTATAATTTTCTCTTTAGTTGCCTTTATATTATTATGTTATTATTATTATTATTTTTTTTGTGATAAATATTGTAGTAATATTTTTGGTTATTCACTAAAACAGCTGGTAGACAGGAATAAAAATGAATATTACATTTGATAAATTTACATAAACAACACCAAGTTTACAACAGATTTTTCGCAAAAAGAAATAATTAAGAACCAATTTTACTATAGAATATATGAGGAATAGTTTTTTTTTTAAATGTGTATTTTTGTATTTTTTTGTACAATCATTTTAACATTGTTATGACTTCATAATAATTTGCAAAATATTTCTGCTTGAATTTTTTTCTCTCATATTTCCATAACATTTATGTACTGTTTAATAAACGAGCAGGAGTGTTTTATCGGGTATAAAACACGAGGCGCAGCCGAGTGGTTTTAGACCCGATAAACCACGATCTGTGAGATTATTGAACGGCTTAGAAAACTTATGATGTTTGTTCTCATTGTGTACCAATTTTTTTACGAAATGAACCAAGTTTGATAGAGAAAATCCAAGTTAAAGTTTATGCAAATGAAGACGAATCTTTATCAGATATAAAATCACCTTCATGGTCATGATTTCTATTGTGTTTTCTTCATGAATTATTAATGAGTTTTCTAAATTAAATATAATATTTATTATGTTTCAGTATGATATTTGACACTTTTTTATTGAATATATTTTTGAATTGCTATGAAAAAGTTTTTAAATGTGTTTTTGATTTTAAGAAATGATGTGAAGCATGAAGAATCTTTATAACTTATGTCTCTATTCGTTCTATGAACAAGAAATTTGTATTGCAGTTGAGTGTCATGAACGGCCATAATTATATAATTGTAACTTGGGCCCTTTTTATAATTAATTTTCTATTGACGTTGGTATCCATTGTCTCCATAGGTTGTTGTTAAAGATAAAGCTGGGGTTACCCAAGTACAAGATGGAGATGACATCAGTAAACTAGCCATTAGTGACTACACACACATCGCTTACATTGCCGTCAATGGCATGACATGTAATTCTTGTGTCAAGACTATTGAGAAAACCATATCACAAATGAATGGTGTCAATGAAATTAATGTCTCCCTTGAGGAGAAAGAAGCACAAATCAAGTTTAACGGCAAAGCAACCAATGGTGAACTGCTTACACAAGCTATAGAGGATGTCGGTTTTGAAGCTACACTTCAAAGAGTTGTAGACATTCTTACAAAAGAAAATGCATATCAGAAAGAAAAGGAAACCTCTGAAGGTATAAGTGAAATAGATCTTAAAGTCCTTGGTATGACCTGCCAGTCATGTGTGAAGTCTATCCAGAAGGCGCTATCTCATACATCAGGCGTGAAAAACTCAAACATATCTCTCCAAGAAGAAAAAGCAACTATTAAATATGATGCTTCAATCACAACTCCCGAGAAACTACAGGAAGTGATTGAAGATATTGGTTTTGAAGCTATTCTCCCTAAAGAAAATCCTGGGCTTCGAAATGTCATGATAAATGTAGAAGGAATGACATGTAATTCTTGTGTCAATACAATAGAAGCAAAGATTGGACAGAAAAATGGAGTTCAATCTATATCTGTTTCTCTTGAAAAGAAGCAAGTGCAGATCTCGTACACAGCTGAAAAGATGACTCCAGAACAGCTGGTAGAAGCCATTGAGAACATGGGCTTTGAAGCTCATCTTCTGAATGATGGGGTCAACGATGATGACAAAGACATCAGAATGGCTGTCATTGCTATAGCGGGAATGACATGCATGTCATGTGTGAAAACCGTTGAGGGAAAGATGTCTACTGTTCCGGGAGTTATAAATATTAAGGTATCTCTAGACCTTAGAAAGGCTGATATCAAGTATGATCCTGAGGTAACTACGCCTCAAGACTTGTGCAGTGTTATTGATGACATGGGATTTGATGCTTCTCTTCCTTCTAAAGGTAAATGTTTTTTTTTGCCAATTCTTTGACTGAGGTGCACACCCAGCGTTGCATATGCATGTATGTAGCTTGACATCTGTCAGTCAAATTTATAAACATCTGCGGCTTCTAAAGTTTTGATTGACAGTCAAGACTTGCAGACATTTGGGAGTAGTCGAGTAGGGTTTTGAAATACTTCAAAATTTAAAACATTTTTAGCATGGATTTTAAGAAAGAAGGGAGGGGGTGGGGTGGGGTAGTGTGGGGTATAATAATGATATTTATTTCTATGACCCAGTAGTATCAGTAAAGGAAATCCAAAATTTGAAAAATGTATAATTTGCTGGTAGTTACCCAAAATTCCTTTTAG
This sequence comes from Actinia tenebrosa, assembly GCF_029948245.1. NCBI lineage: Eukaryota > Metazoa > Cnidaria > Anthozoa > Actiniaria > Actiniidae > Actinia > Actinia tenebrosa. The sequence continues at coordinate 4,059,011 of NW_028292583.1, forward strand.
AAAAATTATTTTGTGAAATTTAAACTTTTTATTAGACATTTAAAAAAATAATTATAATAGTGTTAATACCCAGAGAGGCGAAGGTCAACGATAATGCAACAGGTAAATGGCAATTCTCAAGTACCTGACACCATCTTAGTTTTAATCCAATTTTTAACCTCAACCTAACCATCAAATGTTGTCCTTGATAAACTGACACCCTGCCGCGATCCTTGTGACTAAACTGACACTGGAAAGACAGAAATGTATTGCTAGAATATCATGGCATTAACATTACATTGAAGTAGATATTTTCACTAAAAAAGTAACACAAATAATGAGGATCGACATGGTACTGCACAAATTATTTTATATTCTTTTTTTTTTTCTTCCTTTTTTTCCTTAATGCTGGTTAATATCTTAAAAATCAAATTTAAATATTTTAAAGATGTTATTAAGATATTATCATAATGATTATAGTCAACATATATAATTTTGCAAAAAAAATATATTTAGCTGTTATTAAATAAAGGCTGATATTAAGTATTCGTTTGATTGTGTTCTACGTTTGAGCAAGATATCAGCCACAATATAGATTGAATTATGATAAATTCTGTGATATTTTAGAAACTGCAGACTAAAAAAATTACTTTAATACTACAAATACTATTAAAGGATATAATATAGATCTAATAAATGCATAACTCCTCCTGCTATGAATTGGCAAGGTTGCAACAGTGTAATATTTGAGGTAGTGCTTCCAGTTACTTGTGATAAAAACTTTAGTATACTCTTTGTGATTTATTGGTAATGGTTAAGTTTGTGTGTGTGTGTGTTTTGTTATTTGTTCTCCCCCTCCCCTCCCCCTCCCTCCCCTCCCCCACAGCCCAAATCAAGTCTATAATATCAAGTTTTGTACTAATCTATCATGTTAGGCATCATCTAGTGGGTCATTACTGTTCATGCACATCAACCATTCTTCTTACATAACAATCTATAGAATATTAATATTCTACTGCCCAGCCTGTGCAAATATTACAAGTTCTTGTATAACTGAGTCAAAGTCGTTGAACCTTTAGATACAGATAGTGCTTCAAAGGACTCTTTTGTGGCAATGGCGACGCAGGAAGGTGAAGGAAATTGGGGCATAAGGTTTAGTAGTGCTACAAACCTAGCACCACGGTCAAAGATGGAAGATATAGAAAAGATTTACCTCCATATTGAGGGGATGACTTGTGCTTCTTGCGTGGCTAGTATTGAGAGGGCATTAATGAAGAAAAAAGGTATGCTAAGTTATCTCTGTTGTTTACTACATATATATGTCTTTGTTTTCTATTTTCTATTTTTCTTTTTCTTTCTTTTTTTTCTTTTTCACTTGAATTTTTATTTCATTTTGTAACCCAACAAATTAGTGTATGGATGTATAACCATGTATTTCTGAACCATGTGTATTGAAACATTTTTATTTTACATTGGTATTACAAAAGCCATTGATATATGTTGAACCCATTGTAAAGTTCCTTCTTCTTTTCTAAAAAAAGCCAATATATTCAAACCATTGTCAAGCAAAAATAGGCTATTTACAATAAAATTTATGTACAATACATCCAAGTTGTATAATATACAGTTGAAACTTCATGTATGTCTTCTTTATGTCCTATTGAAAATATGAAGATATCTAAAAATACCAAATGGAAAAAGTGAAGATATTATTTTGGGGAGGGGGAATATACTTCTATTACTTATATATTTTTACTACTAGTTCTCATAATTAAAATAATAATAATATGAACAAATGATACATGATTTCCATACCTGATTACCCCATTTTAAGTCATTTATCATTCTTCAATTTTATTGCAAGGAAATTTATTTATTGGTGTCGAATCTGTGTCACATAAATTATGTTTTATTGAACGAATTTTGGATTTTGAATGTTGAAAAAGTTTAAACCCAAGAACCTGTTTAAGTCATTTGGATACAAGAGAAACATTATGTATTCTTTCAAAAGCTCTTTTGTTGTTGCATTCAACATCTGCGTCAACATTAGTTTTTTGTTTCAAAACTTCGTCATGGCAATAACGTCAGGCTCGTCAGAGGTTTTTAACACTATGATTATTATTTTCACAGAACGTTTTTGAAAATTCATTTCAAATTTTTGAAAGTATTTTTGTCTAAGTGTTAATTATTACTTTTAGACCCGTCGTCTTATTTCTATTTTTCACACCATTATAATCCTTTGTTTCTTTTCTTCTTATCTTAAAAGTCTTCAATCGATCAAACTTCCATGTGTGTATATTTTAAAAAATATTTAAAGATATAAATTTAAGAAACATTCTCATAATTCTATGCCCTTCGGCAAAAAAATAATTCGCAATTCCTTTATCAATATCAAAATGTTCTTTAAGTTAATCACGCTTTAGTGGTTTCCTTCAAGTACCTCTGTAGAATATCTTATAAGCATCTTCATAGCCGTCTAGGATTTAAACCTCAAACAAAAAGGTAATGACTGCTTATCTTTATTAACGTATTTTCGCTGGAACTTTGTCTTTTTGATTTAGGTTTTAGGTAAGAGAGTGTAAACATTTTCAAACGAATGAAAACTTTTAGATATTGGAGGAAATTTTCTTAGCAGTAAGAATATTTTGGACAAGCTTGATGACTTTAAAGTACTCGAACGAAGTTAAAAGACTATTACTTAGTGGTATTTTTTAAACCTTCATAGTGGATATTATTTTTTATTATTTTACTAAGCACAATACATCATTAAGTAAAATTGGTTAAATACCTTCAAAGTATAGAAACGTTATATATAAAAACTTGCAGTCCAGTTATTTAAAAAAAAATCTGTTTTTGCGTCATTTGTTATGCAGAGCGGAAAAATCCAAAAGTTCCGCATACTTTCTCGTAGCTAATGTACTATGTCTGCTTATATGTCAAGAAAGATAAATTTTGCTGCTATAGAAATACCCTACAACCATTTTTTTCAACGGTTTCCCTAACCCGTTCAGGACAGGACGATACGTTTTTCCATCTGCGGTATTCTTTTTCAATTTCACTTATCATTTTTAAATATTATTATTCGGTAAAGTAGGTCGTACTAATTTTAGAAAGATATTGAGGGGTTTTGTAATTCTGTGCTTGTCAAGAACTTTCCTTCGCTCGTGCTGCACGGCTCTTGAAACGCTATTCGAAATCTCTAATGAGGTTATAATGTCTCTTTACTGAAGATTTATCATTCACTAACTCTAGATTTTTCTAAACCTCAGGCGTAAAGTCAGTACTGGTTGGGTTGCTGGCACAAAAAGCAGAAGTGAAGTTCGCTAAAGGGGCCATTTCTCCAGACGTAATAGTCTGTCATGTCAATGAAATGGGGTTCGTATGTGAACTCATGGATAAGAAAGGACAAGGCGAGAATACTGTGAATATATTGGTAAGTAGGTCGTCTTGAACTAGAACTTGTTTTCTAGTGTGCCATGCACGTACTACATCTCTAGTGTGCCATATACGTACAGGGGCGGATAGGAGGGGGGATCCTTCAGTAGGAAAAAAACTGAAGAATTAGATGCATTTTTTATTGTTTTCCGTTGTGTTGACGGAAGAAACTCAATTATTCCTCCCCCCACCCCTAAACTTTTGGCTGGATCCGCCCTTACTGTACTACATCTAATAGCAAATATTCCATTTTATTAGATAACTGGAATGACATGCTCATCATGCGTCCATCTTATCGAGTCCACGTTGATCAAACGACCTGGTATCCTCAATGCTTCGGTTGCCCTGGCAACGAGTAGTGGCCGGTTTGTGTACGACACGGAAATGACGGGTCCCCGAGACATCATCGAGGCTATAGAGGGTCTGGGATTCTCGGCTTCGTTGTCGTCAGGTGACAAGAACAAAGACAAGATTGACCACAGTGCCTCTATTAAAAAGTAATCAAATATTCAACCTTTTTTTTTTTTTGCACGATATCGTATTATATTGTTTGTTACGATATCAGTCGTAGCCATGTTGGCTATACTATCCAATCAGGATGCTTAGATACATGGTCCGTCCTGGTCATGGTACTTACGTCGCAACGTTACGTCATACATGTTAGTGATGCCACCAATTGGACACCAAGTCTTGCACATGTTGGACTGAAAATAATGTAGAGTATTGGTGTGTTTTGACGTACTGTAACGGTACCGTGCCAGACGTTCGTGACAGAGGCCCGTTACTTTCACGAGGGGATGTGTCGCAACTGCACTTATAATACATGTTAGTATCGTCACCAAATTGGACACCAAGTTATAGTATGTAGGAGAGGAAAAACATGGCGTGCTGTGCCGTGACTAGTTGTAATTGGATTAACCAGTGATCGATTCCCTTCCATGACTGTGCTGTGTGCTAATTATGCGTACACATCACGACAAAACTGCTCTAATGAGTAGTTATCATCGTAGCGCCTTTGCATAGCTCCTGCTCTTGCGCAACGATTGAGGCAAATACTAGGCTTTATTGATAGCAGCTAAAAATCGTTATCGTTTAACAACCTTACTTTGTTTTTTCTTACGTTTCTCGACAGATGGAGGAGATCGTTCCTGTTTTCTCTCATCTTTGGGTTTCCTGTGTTTTGTATCTTCATTACTTACGTCATACTAGACGAGCTAGGCAAGAGGCCGCGCAACAATGTCTTACCGGGATTATCTCTAGAAAACCTGCTTATGTTTATTCTATGCACACCTGTACAGGTAATCATTACTTATAGGGGTGAGGTGGGGGTGAATTAGTGCAAAATTAACCTATTTAAAGAGCAGGTGTAGCTCAGTTGGTTTGCGCGCGGCCTTCAAAGCTCAGATCTTCACGATTCAATCCTCAAGATCTCCACTTCTGTTTCGACTTCTCTCTGTTCTATGTAGCTTTAGCTCTATACACCCTTTAATAAGGAGCACTGGGAGTCTGAAGGGGGGGGGGGGGGGGGGGAGTGCGCACCTTTGATGGCTTTATACATGAACCCCTGGCTTCGGGAAAATTGGGTAACTACCTCCACGTCATCGAAGTAAAAAATATTACCTCTTTCTTTTATTCCCGCCATTAATGTGGTGCATGGCTTTTGCGGACTGACCTCTCCACTCCCCTCGACTTCACAACCCCGTTTTTCACGTTTCTTTCATATTTTTTGCATAATTTTATATGGTGACATAGTGGGTCTCTTTCTTTCGTAGTTCCTTGGTGGTAGGCATTTTTACGTCACTGCTTTCAAGGCTCTTAAACACGGTACAACGAACATGGATGTACTTATCATGTTGGCTACTACAATAGCTTACGTCTACTCGGTGAGTCTTTAGTCTGCAGGTCTTAAGGATTCGAAATAAGTGGCTTCCGTATCCAAGCACTTCCGTATCCAAGCACTTCCGTATCCAAGCACTTCCGTATCCAAGCACTGGGATTGGCTTGTGCGCAAGCATTCTAGTGCTTGATTGTTTGTTTGGTAAAAAAAACATTTGACAGTCGAGGTGCCGACTCTTTGTTCACTCATAAGAAATGGCGCGTCATTATTTAATGACACAGGGAAACCCCCAGAAAACCAATGCAGAAGACACGATAAATATTTTTTTAGAAGAAATATGGAATTTTAAACCACTCAGGATGCGCCAAAAAAATCTTAGTAAGAAATTGACCATTGAATTTTCTTTCCAGTATTGGCATATGTACTGAAACAGCTTTCCACTTTGCAGATAATAGTCGTAGCTGTAGCTATGTCGGAGCAAAGTGTTAACAGTCCTATGACTTTCTTCGACACGCCTCCAATGTTGTTGGTCTTCATCTCGATGGGACGTTGGATGGAGTATGTAGCCAAAGGCAAGACATCTGAAGCACTGGCTAAGTTACTGTCCTTACAGCCAGCTGATGCTGTGATGGTTAAGCTCGCCCCGGGAACATTGAATGTCATTGAGGAGAAGGTTATCACTGTCGATCTGGTTCAAAGAGGCGATATTTTAAAGGTAAGTTTGGCTTTCTCGATTATTGGATTGAAGAGCGCACTTCTTCACGACAACAATAGCTGCAGCAACAGTAACACAACCACTAACAACAACAACAGCAGCAGCAACAATAATTTAATGCTAATATAGCCCAAATATGTATAAAAATACTGAAATGCTCAACGGCAACACAGCAACAAGAGCAGCAACAATTGCAGCAACAACAACATAAACGTTGACTGGATTTAAATGTAGCCCGCAATTTACAAGCGCGACGACATGAGGTCTTGAAAATAATCATGATTCACCACCGCCATTATCCTTCTATTCTCGCTATGGGAAAAATATAAACAGGGCACTTCGAGAAAACGCTGTCACGCTGTGAAAATTTTACTCCAAACTGAATGCGCGTAACGGCATTAGGTCAAAGAACATATCTTACTATTAATCCTGATTTTTATACACCCTGTTGTCAGCTTTGTTTTGTCTATTTTCTAGGTCGTACCCGGTGCTAAAATACCCGTAGATGGCCGAGTAATCCAAGGGACATCAATGGCAGACGAGTCTTTAATCACAGGCGAATCAATGCCGGTACCCAAGAAGATCGGAGACTCGGTGATAGGTGGAACAATCAACCAGAATGGGTCGATACTAGTAGAAGCAACCCACGTAGGGCAAGACACTACTTTATCACAGATCTGCAAGCTTGTTCAGGAAGCACAGACTTCCAAGGTAACCGACGCTCTTAATATAAAGTCACATCACGCTTAAGTATCGTATCTGCACCTCTCAGTAAATAGACAAGAGGTTTAAATATAATGTCTATAAAATGCTATCTGGAAAATAAAAAAAACTTGAAACCTTGAAAAATTTCATGTTTCTTGTCCTTATGATGGTATTGCATGGTTGCTTTATAGGCTCCTATACAAAAGTTTGCGGACAAGCTATCTGGATATTTTGTGCCGGTGGTAGTTCTCATCTCCGTTTTAACTCTAATCGTATGGCTCGTCATGGGATACGTCAATATCAAGCTGTTACATAAGAAATTCGATGTAAGTATTGTTGACGTAGTGGATCATTGACCAGTGACCTAATAGCAGTTTTGTATGATTAGGAAAATGCGTGCAGTGAAAAACCTCTATTCTGATGAAAAAAGATTCTTTTTTTCCAGCCGAAGGCAGACAACAAAGACGAGTTCATTATAGGATTCGCCTTCCAGATTAGTATAACAGTACTGGCTATAGCTTGTCCCTGCGCCCTCGGTCTTGCCACCCCGACAGCTGTGATGGTCGGTACAGGGATTGGAGCCCAGAATGGTATTCTTATTAAAGGTGGAGAACCACTGGAGACTGCACACAAGGTCAGTTGTTTACGCAGTGGCGGATCCAGGGGAGGGGTGCAAGGGGTGCGCACCCCTCCCTGGTTCGACTTTGTGCCCCTACTTCAAAGATTTAACCAATACATAATTATGTTTTTTTCCCTTTGATTCTAAGGGGTGCACCCCTCTCTGGGTTAACCAAGTGTGCTGCACCCCCTCCATGAACACATTCCTGGATCCGCCTCTGTTACGTATTTTATTTGGGTAAACTAGGAAACATTTCTTAGAGGTGTTGAATGACGAGTTTCATCTTCTCCCACATTTATTTAGTAAGAGTCTACCATGAGGAATTTGCTTTTTGGTTGCCCCATAGTAAAGCACCTTTTATTACGTTAGATTTTGTTGAATGTATGCACCTTACCCGATTTCGCTTGAGTGACCACGAAATTGTCTTTTAAACCAATAATGAAACTTGTTGCAAAAGGCGCCGCTCATTTTTGCACTTTATTGTTGTGCTTCCCGATGGCGCTTCGCATCCATCGATATTTCATTCTAATCGTCATATCTCACAACAAGAAGAGTATCAGCCCGTCAGGGTAAATTTTGTTCGTAGCTCACCCTTCCCTATCTATTTCGCCTTTCTAACGTCAACAATGTCGGATTGTCTTGTCTCTTAGGTGACTGCAGTAGTATTCGATAAGACAGGTACAATAACTCACGGGACACCCGAAGTGATTAAAACAGCACTGTTCGTTAATCCCGATGTATGTAGCTTACCTCTATTGCTGGCTGTAGCAGGGACGGCTGAGAACAATAGTGAACACCCGCTTGGAGTAGCGGTCACTAAGTATGCTAAAAAGGTAACTAGTGTAGAATTAGTTCTTTTCTTCCTCCCTCCCTCCCTTCCTCCCTCCCTCCCTTCCTCCCTTCCTCCCTCCCTTCCTTCCTTCCTCCCTCCCTTCCTCCCTTCCTTCCTTCCTTCCTTCCTTCCTTCCTTTTTGTTTATTCTTTTTTCTTTCTAAATTGGCGGAAGGGGAGGGGACAGTAAACAATAATAGTGACAATATAAAAAAATTCAAATGAAACTGATGCTTCCATACTCTGTTGGTGTAAGCCATCCTAACATTGTTTTTTTAACCTCCAAGGAGCTTAATACTGAGACTCTTGGTCAGTGTACTGGTTTCGAGGCGGTACCTGGTTATGGTCTCTCTTGTACCGTTACCGATGTGGACGGACTGCTTAACGTGAGAGTTAAAAACGAACAGAATATCGATGTTATAATAGACGGTAAAGTGACTGATACATTGCGGGACGTCTCTCTTAACGAAGAGGGTAAGAATCCTAACAAGCAATTAAAATGACATAGGAATATTTGGGAATTTTGGGAAGTCAATGAAATTAGAAAATAGTGGGATTATTATGCATTACTTTAAAGAGATGGGGTAGCAAAAGTTGTTTGACTGTCGGGGTCCTGAAGGGATTCTTTTTTAAATAAAAGTTTGGCATTGATTCATAATAACCATGTGAACGTTCAGGTCGAGGATGGCGATGGGTTAGTTTTGATGATAATAATTTTTGAGTTAATATTACAATTATATTTTATGTTGTCTGAAACACCGATTCCCATTGATCATTACCCTATGTTCCTTTCTATCCAGACAGTCCACCCAACCTTGACAGTGCAAGCACCAGTAACTATAAAGTGTTGATTGGTAATCGTGACTGGATGCAAATGAATGGCTTAGTGGTAACAGACGAAATAGAAGAGGCCATGCAAACACACGAACTGAAAGGACAAACGGCCGTACTCATAGCTATCGATGGTAATATCATATTTTGAATCAATCTTCATTGACAATTACCCATCAGCTTTTCTTTCTCGACAAAGATTTAAAAAGCTTAAGATGTATATTGTTTTCCCAAGAATCCCCGTGATTCATTGTGTTTTAACACGATGATATTTAAAGGTGGTTGTGAGGTGAATACCTCTTGCCTCATTGCTTTTTGAAGCAAAAGTTGGGACTCCCTCAGCTCTTTTCACTGCCTCTGCGCCGCCATTCTCTACAATAGTTTATTCTTCTCCGCTACGCATTAAAGTGTCTTTATTTGAGTATCATAAACAGAGATTGTAATTAAGAATTTGTGTATTTGGTTGTTCGTACTTCAGGTAAACTGGTAGCAATGATGGCAGTAGCGGACACAGTCAAGAGCGAGGCACAAGCCACTGTAGCAACACTAAAGAGGATGGGCATTCGTGTCGTACTGCTCACTGGTGACAATAAGAAAACTGCCATGGCCATAGCTAGTCAGGTCAGTAAGCTGTTATGTCTATACCAGTGGAGTACTGAGGGGGGAGGGGTAGGGAAGGTAATTCACACATATTTATTTGATGTATTATTTTTTGATATAAAAAGTCGAGGTGTTTAAGACGTATTTGGAGATAACAGGAAAGGCCTGTGTGACGAAGTGGTTATCTCCATGGTTTAGGCTATAGAGTTCCCGTAGATTTGGCGGGAACGATTGCTCGAAAACGCGCGCGCGCTCATCTTACATCCCACTCTTGGCCTCTTGGCTACTTGGCCTCTTGGACTCTCCTTTTGCTTCTAGTCTCTTACCGGGGGAAGAGAGGACAACCTTATTCCATGATTTCTATTTCATGGTTAATTTTGCAATTTTTTTGTTTGACTTTTCTCTTCCTCCGCCTTGTAATCACAGTTTCTAACGTAGTTATAACAGTACCTCGATCTATCTTCACATCCCAGGTCTTACCCTCTTCATCTGAAACAATAATGCAGTATTTCTCTTATTCATATCGTAATATCTTTCAGGTCGGTATTCAACAAGTATTCGCCGAAGTTCTCCCATCACATAAAGTAGCTAAGATCAAATCCCTCCAAGAACGTGGCTTCATCACGGCTATGGTTGGTGACGGCATCAACGATTCTCCTGCCTTAGCCCAGGCACACGTAGGAATTGCTATAGGAACTGGTACTGATGTAGCTGTAGAAGCAGCTGATATTGTTCTTATCAAGGTACGTGATGGTAAATAATTGATCCAGAAACCGCTTTCCGTTTGGTTTATTTGGTTGAGTACGATTCTGTGTGCAGGCGGTCATGGAATTAATCCCTGAGGAGGGTACTTCCTTAGAAATCAGTTACATCTAATTCTATCGTTGTACTCAGGACCCTTCCATTTTAACTAGGAAAGATTATGTTGTTAAACTTTCCTGAGTTAAAATTGACTTGTATTAGTTGTGCTTTGATGTCCAAGCGTCCGTAGGGCAATCAGTCATTCATTCATTTGATTTATTCCATTGATATATTCATTCACTTATTCCATTCATTCATCCATCCATTCATCCATCCATCCACTCGTCCGTTCGTCCCTCCATTTATGCCCACTCATTTACCCAACCTATTTTGACCCTTTCATTCATTCTCATGCATCTTTTCCCATCCAATCATAGAATGACCTGATGGACGTAGCTGCTGCAATCGACCTATCACGTGTGACAGTACGCCGTATTCGTATCAACTTCCTGTTCGCACTATTGTACAATATGATTGGTATTCCACTTGCCGCTGGTGTCTTTGAACCGGTTGGTGTAGTACTCAAGCCCTGGATGGCTAGTGCAGCTATGGCTCTCTCTTCTGTCTCTGTTGTTGGTTCTTCATTATTTCTGAAACTGTAAGTAGTTTACTCCCATTTTTTTTTAACTTTATTTAACGTGGTCAAAAATACACTTAGCTCAATATATAGGATATTTTACTAATTTGCAGGTACTGCCACAAAATAAAATATAATAAATTAAGAAAATAAATTAAGTTAAAATTATGATAGAATATGAATAGGATAAAATATATCTATATATAAATATGCAATATAGTACTAATTTAAAATATAAAATGCAATTTATTTACAATGTCTTAAAATAAAGTATTAGTAATTATGTCTGTAAGTTATACTAGGTTTCTAGTTCCAATGTTCTTAATTCTTTGTTCACTTCTTCTTCTAGTGTCCTTGTGATTCTTGTAGCTAGTATTCTGTCCGTCTGTCCGTTCTTCTGTCTGTTTGTCCTTGCCTGTCTGTGCTGTGTCTGTCTGTCTGTCTGTCTGTCTATGTTTCTGTCTGTCTGGCTGGCTGTCTTTCTGTCTGTCTATCTATCTGTCTGTCCGTCTTTATATTTGTCTGTCCATACAGTAGTTCGTCTCTATTTAGTCTGTCGTTATCAACTAACTACTGACAGCGGTTGATATTTTCCCCTGTAGATATAAAAAGCCAGAGCCTGAAGAAGGAAAACCCGGGTTTAGCCTTCCATTCTCATCAGGGTACAAAGCCATCAGTACAAGTGACTCTGGCGAGATACCTAATACTGGTATTGAAGGCAAATATATTCCAAGACAAGAAATGAATAATGAGTTCATCTCTGACGACCCGTAAACGAGCACCATCAGGAAAAAAACAATTATAGATAATTAAATTATAGAAAGTCATTATTCGACTATATATTTTCATGCGTGATTTTATTGTAGATGTGAATGACATACAAAATCTCATTCATCAAAACAACCGCAAAGTTAAAAAAGTTTTATACTAGGTACCCAATAGTTATCAAACTCAATAATCAAGGGAATACATAGAGTACTAGGGGGTTTCTGTGGGTTGTATCAGTATTCCTTTAAATCTCTCATTAAAAAAGCGCATTGCATAATTGAGGGCAGAATCGAAAACTGAGCACACGATACATGCATGTGTGCAAAAATTTAAAGGGTTTTTAATAATTATTTTGTCATACTAAACTATTTTGTTAATATTTCAGATAAGTTAATCCTATAATAACCATTCTAATTGGTTCATTAGGACGTAGATGTTGATTGGTTTACCAGAGCGTAATCCATTTTAGTGTCAAACAACACCATGCTAGCAAGCATGAAGATTAGTTGCCTTGTTTTCAACTCGGCCTTTGATTGGTCTGTCGATACTATGCGTTTATCTTGAATTCCCATTTCCACAGTAATATCCCCATTCTTTTCCGCCATGCATTTTTTTTTTAGGTTTTTTTTCTCCTGTTTTTTTTTTTTTTTTTTTTTTTTTGTCTTTTCCAACAATTCCAAAAGCGCAGATCTCTTCTTTTCTTTTGCTATGACTATTCCAGAGCAAAGATCAATGCAGTTGCGCATCTTGAACTCTGTTTCAGTTGCCTTGTCTAAGTGAACAGGAATTACTGTGGAAATTTGACGCTTTTTCTATAGGTGCCTCCTATAAAAACCGGCAGACATGATACTGAATAAGCCTGAAGCGAGATGACGTTTTACCCCCGTCTCCAGACCATAAACCTTTTCACAGTGCTTTTGTTCTTTAATTATGACTATTGTTCCTGTATTCTCTAAGGAATCAAAAATTTTAATATGAAAGAATTTTAAAAACTATTATGGTATAGAGTCGGGGGGTAAAACGTCATCTCGCTTCAGGCTTATTATTAATTAAAACTCGTTATCAACGACAAAATATCTAATACATATATATTATATTCTAGCCCAATGGTAAAACGCCCAGGCATCAGTCAAAATAGGGTTAAAAAATGCATTAACAATTTAAAAGCTACTGAGCTAATAAGTAACAAAATTGATTTTATTTCTAATAAACTATTTCATATATTAACTGGCGTTATTTGTTGTTGTCGTTTTTTGTGTGAACCTGCATAATTTATGGTCTGAGGGGCTTGGTCTCAGTAAAGGAATATAAACCTGATGTTTTTGGTACCACCCCTCCCCCCTATCACCCGAAGCCCAACAGTTCCCATCGGTCCGCCTTGTAATTCCGTGAGTGGTTGCATGGAAGGCGTAATAGTACTCGCTTTCCATCCCAGTGTGCCTTTCGTTCCCATAAGAGTTTGATCGATATATCAACAATTATTCGTTAGATACTAAATAGAGGTTACATATCGATCTTATATGTCGTATTGGCTAGTATTTTTCGGCCATAACTGAATATTTACATCGTACTATCCGTGTCACTGACTGTAGCACCGTCGCTTCGTTAGCAAGTGTGTAGTGATGGAAACGACAACAACTGTCAGATACGAGTGAATGGGAATTATTAATATAAAGAATGAAAAGGCGTTACGATAATAGGATAAAAATATCATGCTGAGATCATAAAACGTGGTCTCAAAACGAAGACGTTTTCGTTCATAATTAGATCTCAAAAATGTTCTTTAGTTTTTTTCTTATTATGAAGGGATGAAGCGACGGTAAAACTACGACCTTTTGGCCTAGAAAATAGAGAGTTTAAGATTTTCGTTTACGGCAAACGTGAAACGTCAGTTGACCATCAAAAAATTCTTTACAATTAGTGAAAAGAAATCGCAAAAATCTCCAAGTAGTAGATAAACAAAAGAATACTTGTCTTTGTCGAGAAGGTTTGCTAAAGGTAAAGTGAAATGTAGGGAAACGATGAAAACGTGGTCACGTTTGCCGTTTGCGGGAAGGAAAAAAAGTACTGCAGTGGATTTTGCCGCGCAATAGATAGTTTGAAGGAGAAGAGCCTGGATCGACCAAGTCTGCACCTGCGCACTAGTCTAATCCACAACACAAAACAAGCAACGAATAAAATGGCGGCCGATACGATCAACTAGTCTGTCTTTCCCTCCATGTTTCACCTTGTTTTATTCATTCTAAACCCTCAGATGATCTAGTTATGAATCCTTCTGCTCCTGGTGGTGGATTTCGACAAGTAAAACCCACGTTATGTCGGTATTTTAGCAACAATGGTTACTGTTTTTATGGCGATCAGTGCCAGTTTATGCACGCGAAACCTGCGAACGAGAACAGGCAAGGTATGTTATAAACACTCATCATAACTCTTATTAATATAACATTTAGGCTATTAATCTCTATTATTTATTATCCAACAAAGTTTTAATTGAGGTTTGGTGGCGATCGGTAGTCGCAAATTGAGTTCAGTAGATTACCAGTCAAAATGTGTTTTTCTTCAGTTCTCCACGAATTAAGCATATATTCTTCTTAAAAATTTTTAACCACACTTATATAGTTCCACAATTTGGTGAACACCTGAGTTTCTATTAAGACAATCACCTCTGATTCCGAAACTTAGGTTGTAAAACCTTTTTCCTATGACTGTTTTGTGTTTCATTGTCATCGAGATAGGAAATGTGGCGATTTTCTTAGTGTGCTTTTCGGCGCGCAGGGTTTTGAGCTCCAAGTCGTTATGAACCAGTTACCCGAGGCAGCATATATTAAGCTTACAGTGTTTACCAGATCAAAGTAACTCGTCTATATAAAACAAATAAGATTAACACAGAGTACCATACGTTTCGATGAGCTTGACTTTTTTTAGTTTTTGAGATTTTTAATGAATCTTAACCAAACTTCCCAAAGTAAGGATTTCTTATCATATTTCTTATTACGAACACACACAAAAACAATTTTGCATCTTAATAGAATCTTGTTATTACCCTCACTGACCATTATTTCATGAAATGCTTATCCAAAATTTCAATTTTTTGGGTTTAATTTTAAGGCATTATGTAGGCTATAGGCTGTATTTTTTTCTATTCAAGATCAATTTTTACCCCAGATTAACCTAAGGCCTAAAAAAAGAAGTTGAAACATAAACAAAAATACAGATCATATTTGAGAATAAATTTAACGAGTGCTTTCAAAACTTCAACATGATTGTGCAAGTTGTAATGTTACAATGGCAGCTTCAAAAGACTTTAATACAAGCATGCAATTACTATTTCGTCAGCTGCAAGCTACATGATGAAATTTTTGGACCTTTCATATTTTTGACTGACAGCAGCGAAAAACCAAAGTTCAGCATGCAGATTGCAGCTACAGAGTTTGAATGTTTATGAAGATAGCAGTAATCCTTAGCTCAGCCCAGAATTTGTTTCAGGGTTTGAACTTATATATATATATGAGCTAGACATGCCCTGAAATTGATCAGTCCAGAGGTCGTTTCAGGGTATCCATGAAATTTGAAGAGTTTTGAAGGTTTTACACTTAAAGACTAAAATTTCCATCCCAAATTAAGAGCCATATTTGCCATCAGCCAATAAGAATTCAGTAACCATAACCTGATGTTAGGAGGACAAAAACATGGATCAAAAATGTTTGAGAATATACACAAATCAAGAGCCAAAAGAGCTCCACACTGAACTGTAGGACTCAAAATAACTGCTGGTCAGTGGCCAGTCATGACTGGCCAAATTTGTTTGAGTTTGGTAATACCTCATTTCTAGCTCCAAATAACCAGCTTACCATTACTAGGCAAAATGACCAGAAAAACAAAGATTTGACCAGACAAGTTCCAATTCTGGGCAAACAATTTCCAATGACTAACCATCATTTTAAGCCCAGTCCTATGTGACCAAGTGGATGTTGAACGGCAAAGATGATGAAACTCATTGCAGGTCTTTTCCAAGATAGATCGCAGGAAAATAAGTGAAACTAAAACTAAAACTTGGACTAAACAAAAACACAACTAAACAGCACAAAATCTGGAGCAGAACTGATTTATTCTTAAAATTACTAATACTGTTGCGTGATCACTTACATCCGGGATTCCAAATATGGCTAGTACAAACGTAACGCAACAAACTCGAATAAATCTTCAACCAGTATGTTATCAACCAGTTTTCAACTTGGTTACACCTAGTTTAATAGTCAGAATATTTCAACAGTTTAGAAATAATATGATATCATCATTTTCAGGTAATGCAAGCTCGTTCCATCGAAGTTCCTCAACTCCTATCTTTCAAGCCAGTAATGGTCCTGTTGGACCCGCAGGACACAGGGGCTTCAAGGGTAACAATACAATGAACCAAGCACCTAACACAAACCAAGATAATATGTTACAGAATTTTGCTAGCCTTTCTTTTAACTCAAAGGTAATGTCAAAGATATTATTATTGCAAGGCAAAGTATCAACTGATGAGTAGAAGTATATTTGTCTAATATGAAGTAAAGCTCGTGAATTATGTGAACAGTTATCTAGTATCACTACTTTTACTCCAGAAAACTAAGTATTTTTTTTGTTAAATAATATAGAGTGGTTTACTGTCAGACATGTTGGAGAGCAGTAATGTTCAATGCAATATTTTTGTGTGACAAGAGATTTCAAATTCCCATAAAGAAAATCTCTATTGCTGGTTTTCAATCATTTCCAGAGGATTGAAATAACAAAAGACTCAGCTGGCATGCTGGATGAAATAACAAAAAAACTAATTGACAAGTCTTTTGTTAAATTCACCCAAGATGGTGGCTATGACGTCATGTGCCAACAAAGAATTGTTTTGCCCTACAGCATGGCTATCGTGAAACCACTATATATTGATTATTTTAATGTTATTGTTTTAAGGTTAAGATACCTATGGATAGATATACTAAGCTTGTGACTTGTTTGTTAGTCTCAGGTACCTCAAGGTCCAATGGGAACAGGACCCATGCACAACAGCCATACATCACCTCTATCACCATCAAAAAAGTCTTTTGGTTCATCACTTGCTCCAGGTGGCCCTATATCACCCCTACATTCCCCTAAACCAATGTCTGTAAATGCAAACAAACCAAAGACTCAGCCGGGACAAGTGTCAACAGCAGCATTTGAATTTTTACCAAACACCACGGTATGATGTGATAATTTGATTATGATAAGATATTTCAAGAAGAAGGCCTTGAAATTTGATCAGTACCCTGAAACAGCCTCTGTGCTGATAAAGTCAGGGCACAGCTAACTCACGGATCCACCTGGAAGTTAGTTTGTTAGGCTTTTCTGAGGGAGTAAAACTGGAGAACCCAGAGATAATCCCTCAAATCCAGGGAGAGACCTAACAAACTCTACTCACATTTGATTCTGAGTCCAGGAATCGAACCTGAGACTGAAGAGGTGAGAGGGATACATAGACTACCACAACACCACCCTTGTTTCCTTATGTCCAGTGATGAAAAATGACTGCACATATTTATTCATAGATGATTTGTGAAGTCATAAAAGTTAGTGTTAGAGCACTTATAATCTATTATTCATTTCTCTTAGAATCATCCAAATGCTCAACAACAACAACAGCAGCAACAGTTCAATCCAGAGTCAATAGATGGGACGATGTACTTCTATCCACATCAAAACCCAAATCAACCATCTCTGGTAAGAGTATTATTGTTATAGTATTCATCCTGGCTGTTTTTATGTACTAGCGTAAAGATTGTCTTTCTGTGTAAGAGACAACCAAACATAATGGTAAATTGATTGAGAAAGTAAGAAAGTGAATGAAGGGTGTCAAACTTGCTTCGAATATCAGCAAATAATGTATTTTGACCATTAATTGTTATCATTGCAGATGTTGCAGTCATATCATGCTGTAGTTAGTGAACCTTCTCATCTTGCGCACCTTCAAAACAACCAAACTAGAAATAACGCATTTTCCATGTCAGCACAGCTAAGACAGGTAAATACGAATAAAATGACTCCCAGTTAACTGATAAAAATATTAAAATGTCAGCAAGTTTTGCAAAACAAGCCAATTCTGTCTTCTCAAAGTTCCAGCCCATGTTATATAATTATATGAGTCTAAATTTAGGAAAGTGTTAAAGTATTCAGAAGACATTTAGACTTACAAGTTCAAACTTTTTTTACACACAGTTTAAATTTCCTTCTTATCGTTGTTGTATTCATTGCACATTTCCTCATTTCCAACAAGTAACCACTTGTCATTGTCAGTTTTGAGTGAGGATATTAATTTGATTTAAAAAGGATGTTCCATTCGTTTTTGTATTCATTGCACATATTCTCATTTCCAACAAGTAACCACTAGTCATTTTCAGTTTTGAGTGAGGATATTAATTTGATTTAAAAAGGATGTTCCATTCCCTGAATGGTCTGTATTGGTTATGAGTATTTGAGTTGTTAATATCACAAGGAGTAAGAAAGAAAAGACTTCCTATCAAGTATCAATGTTTTGAGTCAAGAGTCAATGCTTTTTCATCTTGTTTTTAGGAGCTCATGAACCAACATGCTCTGAGCATGGCTCAGTTAGACCCTGATGATCCTAGTAAGTATTCTTTATGCTATTTACAGTACAATTCTGTATATTCATTAATGCCTTTTTTTATTATAATTCCAAATCAATAGTTCAAAGAGCTTTTTTAGAGGCCTGGTCCTGGTTGTGCTAAGTGGGTATAGTACTATCCAACGGATAAATCTTATCTGGTGGTCAAATTTATTGGATAACAGCATTGACTTATCCGCAGGATAGGGATTTATCTGTCAAATAGTGCTATCCACACTTCGCACAACCAGTCCCAGACAATTATTTATTTTGACTGGACATTGTCTGATGACTTGGCCATTATTTGAGCCCTGATAATGGCTCAGCTTTAAGTAAACTGGGAAGGAATGTTTTCTGGTTAAATGTAAGAAACGTTGAAGAAATGTTGAAGAAGTCCACCCCCCTCTTCCATGATTTCCACTTGAATCTCTATACACATCTCAGTGTCAGTTTAAATCATTCAGGTGTACCCAAAGAAGTGGATAACTATCATTCGTTATGTCCATTGGAGCCTCTTGACACTCCTGCTGATCAGGTAACAAGCTACAATAGCCTCTCTTAATTTGCATATTTATATTGCCCCAATATTGTCACATCCCAGTATTGACATTTTTATGCATTATTTTGATCTTTTCTGGGTGAAAATGCACAACACCTTTACAAAATATATTGCCAGCATACTCAGAGAATCTTTTCTCTTTTAACCTTTGAAAAACTCCCGGGCTTTGAAACCAATTTATTTAAATGACTCTTCCTTGTGTTATGAAAGTAGCACTTAATTGCCAGTGGCTAAAAAACCTGTGGCCCTCGTTCCTAATCCAATTGAGATTTAGTAGTAGAAGTTGATTTGGGTAGGAAGGAAAACCAGAGAACCAGAAGATATACCCTCAAAGCACAGGAGAGAGTCAACTAGTATCTACTCCCATATAACACCTACTGGAATCCAACCTGCAGGGTTGCATTGATGAAAGGCAAGCACTATCACCACTACACCACCCACTGATGGTTAGATACTATTCGGGCACTGTGATTTACTTTCTTTTTTCTTAATCTTTTAGGGACAAAGAACATTTGGTTACATGACAACATGTTACAAGGCTATGAACAGCAAAGATGGACTACTGTACATGCTGAGAAGGGTTCACGGTACGTAAATACTTACATTAGAGCTCTATCATCAATGAATCTATTTGTCAGGATATTAATTTTCGTTTTTGCTTTTTTCATTAGGTTTTCGACTTGTTAATGCCAAATCAATGGTACTGGTAGACCAATGGAAAAAGATAACTCATTCGAACATTGTCAGCTTACGTGAAGTTTTTACTACTAAAGCATTTGGAGATAGCTGTAAGTTAAGA
The DNA here is from genome assembly GCF_029948245.1 of Actinia tenebrosa. Lineage (NCBI taxonomy): Eukaryota > Metazoa > Cnidaria > Anthozoa > Actiniaria > Actiniidae > Actinia > Actinia tenebrosa. The sequence continues at coordinate 4,078,704 of NW_028292583.1, forward strand.
AAGGGAAACAAAGAGTAATATTTGAATTCAATTTATTTTCATACAATAATTTACGATTATTGGATATTTACAAAATGAATTATTATTACAAACTCATTATTATTATTTTACGATACTTTTAAATTATGCCTAGAGCCTAAATAGATGAGGAGTTTTCTAGTTAGGCTCTAAACTGTATTCCCTGAAGAAAACTCATATGGCATCTCAGATCTAACCTTGACTCATTCTTTTATCATTCTTTTAGCACTTGTCTTCGTCTATGATTATCATGCGGGTGCCGAGACTTTATTAAGCAGACACTTCTCAGGTCCCGACTCCACCCTTCCTGTCAATCCTGACGGCTCGTTAGCTTTCCCTAGAGGTGGAATGCAAGGAACGGGTGGACGGTCAAGACATGGTGGTCTGATGCCAGAGAAGCTTATCTGGAGTTACATCATTCAGCTGTCATCAGCACTAAGGGCTGTTCATGCGGCTGGATTGGCATGTCGAATGATCGATCCTTCTAAAATTCTTTTAATAGGAAACTCAAGGTATGGTACATTTCATTATCAGTTCATTCTACAGTCAACTCTCGCCTTGCGGACACCCCAATATTACCGGACAACTCACTATTACGGACTGGAGAAAAATCCCTGGCAAAAATATTGACGAAGAAATGACCGTAGTTAATTCTTGCTATTGCAGACGCTCGCTATTACGGACATGAAGTGACGGTCCGGAGGGTGTCCGCTGTAACGAGTGTTGACTGTATTGTAGTTTGTGTCATGCATCACCCAACACTTCTCTCGTGTTCTGCAAGTACCCACACTCTTTATATATAATGCATCTAGACATCCTTACCTTGAGCATAATGTTTTCCCATTTCAGACCATGGGACATTCCCTCAAGGTTGAGTCATATCCATATTCATGCATCTTCTCATGCTTAACCATTAAACAAAGACATGATACTCAAGAGAATGACACCTCTAAAATAGGGAAACATGCATAAGTAAAGGTGTATATATATTTTTTCATTTCAGATTAAGAATAAATGGCTGTGGCATTTTTGATATACTTAGTTTTGATCCCAGCAACAGCCCAAGTGCAATGACGCCACACTTTCAAGTAAGATTTTTTTCTATACATCTTTGTAGTATCTTGTTAAGTGCCACTTCTTTACTTGGTATGTATTTTTGTTTTCCATGAATAATCAGTTCATAAATTAATTTCTCCAAGTAGCAATGTAACAGCATTAACTGTTTTTGACTTTTGAACTGTAGCAAGAAGATTTGACTTCCCTTGGTAAGCTGGTTCTTGCCTTAGCAAGCTGTTATTCTCTGCAGTCCATACAGAGAGAGCACATCCAACAATCCCTAGAATATGTGGCTATGAACTATTCTTCTGATCTAAAGAACCTCATCATGTGAGTACTGTTAATCCATGCAGATAGTATTTAATGTGGGTATGTGAAAGACAAGTACAATGACATGACAGAAAAGTGGGTAAAGATTTAGGTGCAACATCTCTATCATAAAATGGTGTGAATGTGGGTTGGGAAAATGTCTTAGATCCGAGGCACCATTTTTACCCAGCCCTTCCATCCTTTGGTTCATGCACTTTGTACTCCTGGGCCCACAGACTTGCATACTGCCAGTGTATTCCAGCACTACAATGCCCACAAAAACATGCACATAACTTGTGCGTAAAAGCACAAGTGCATTACCTTAAAAGTATAAAGTACTTTTATGTTAATATTCCACTTATTTGGCCGCAGCTACCTGTTGGGAAGCCCTCCACCCACCATGATGAAGAGTGTCAACGATATCATGCCGATGATAGGAGCTAGGTTCTACACACAACTAGAGGCAGCACAAGTCAAGTGTGATGTACTAGAAGGAGAGCTTGCTAAGGTAAACCCCAAGACAAACTTGGAAGTTCAGTTTTTCTTTTATATTCATCCATGGTACTTAAATCATTTTTGTGATAGGAAATGGAGAATGGAAGACTGCTAAGGATACTGGCGAAACTCGGTATCATAAACGAGAGACCAGAGTAAGTGTAAAAACTATTATTAAACGTAAGAAAATAGAATTAATTAAAATAAATAATAAGTTCATAAAAACACATCTGGTTATTAAACTTAAGCCAGCTTTTGAAATTGGCAAATGCAATAGGTTTTCCATTTTTTTCTTCATTTCTTTTGCCATTTACTAAAAAGTTAGTTAAATAGACACTGGCTACAAACAATGGCTGGTCTATCATTCATCCCTCATGATGGCTGGCCAAAACAGTTTAAGCTCAGTCATAACTCATTACTTGGTTAAAATGACCAGCAAGGCAAAGATTTGACCAGACAAGTTCCAATTCTGACCAGATATTGTCCAGTGGCTTATAATTTTATCCATTCTAGTACCCTATTATTTCGATGGCCATCCCCCACACCTTGTTGATTTTTGACAGCCCCTCTGCAGTCTACTGTTTCAACATTGTTGTTTTCTTATTTTAATCACCAATGATTTGTTTTAGGCTAGGGATGGATCACGACTGGTCAGAGACTGGTGACAGATATCTACTGAAGTTGTTTAGAGATTACTTGTTCCACAGTGTGACAGAAGATCTTGTCCCAGTAGTTGATTTGTCACATATTGTGACTTGTCTGAACAAGGTAAGAAATTTCAAGTTTATTTAGTTTGACGAGCACTGGGAGTGATTGCTCAATTTCCAGGGAGGAAAACCAGAGAACCCACAGATAAAACATTAAAGCACAGAAGAGAACCAACAAGCAACTTGACTCACATGAGACACCAAACCTTGGTTTTCTTGGTGAAAGGTGGCATGCAAGGAATGCTGATGCTGCAGTACCATACACCATTCCAAATTTGCATGAATGACCACGAAACAATGGTTCCAAGTTAAGGTTGAACTTAATCAATACTAATAAATAAATTGATAAATGTGTGAACACAAGTCCAACCTTGGCTTGAAAGCATCGTTTTTTTCGTGGTCACTCAATAATGCAAGTGAGTTCAGGAAATGTCTGTGTTTATCCTTCTCTCTGACCTCCCTATTTGCTCCAACATTTAAGATATTGCTTAACTTAACTTCAAAAAAACTTACCTTTTCAGTTGGACTCTGGTTCACCGGAAAAAGTCTGCCTTACGTCTAGAGATGAACAGACAGTCCTAGTAGTATCCTATCGAGATCTCCGTACATGCTTTGAAGGGGCTTTTAATGAAGTATTATCCAATTCACTTTCATAGTAGATCATACAGCTGAGTATAACCATCTGTACATAAGTACATAAAACATACTGTTAATTAATAATTATAGTGGAAGAGGGATGGTTCTTTTCCTGTAGTTAAACTGCTTGCACCAGTAATCCAGATGGGTTTTCTACACTGTAAAGTTTGACAAACTATGTGTATTCTTTTAGTGAAGTTTATTGATTTGCTAAGAGAGTTTTTAATTTACTTTTATTTGTTTTTGCATTGGATATTATCACTACATCTTAAATCTATCATCAATTTCTTAAAGAGATGACGCTAAAAATAGGTGTAGTTTGTTCATAATTAAGCTTTACCTCAACCTCAACACATTCATGAAGCTGTTCACTTCATACTTGTTAACTATTTTTCTTTTAGCTTTACTTCTAATCAAATGCAGCAGTTTATTTCAGGAATGAAACAAGTCTTATAGACCTTTCATGAATTTGCTCGAGTGAACACACAACAATAGCTCCAAGTTGAGGTAGAACTTGATGTGTTCATACATTTACTGTATTTTATCAAGACCTACCTATTCTTTGAACCATTGGTTGATGGTCACTCTAGAAAATTCGGGAAAGGTGTATTTTAAGATTGACAACAGAATACCTTGGTGCTATGAAAGAGTAGGATTAGTTTATTATGTCATAGAACTTTATTCTTAAGATGGTGTTATTTTAACATATTGTAGTTATTCAATAAGAGGTTAATGCTATAAGCTTTGAATATTTTCTGTCAGATTAGAATATAAACATGTGCAGATATAAATAGAATAATTATATACATACACTTGAGATTTTTCTAGAAAATTTTTACTACTCTGGCCCTCAATTGTCATTGCAACAATGCCTTGAAAAGTTTTAATGCTAGAAATTGATGTTTTATAACCAGAATTTACAAAATCTCTAGAAAGAAAAATGACCTTGCGGATATAGGAACTGATATTTCATTCATTTTATTAAGGTTGCTTATAAGGATAATGATAATCATTTCAAAACTCTAATGCAGATTTCAACTTGATGTCTTGTGTTCTTCAGCCGAAACAGTCCTTCTAGGAATCGAAACTCCACATATTTTTTGTTGTTTTGCTTGACCAACCATAGCTCTACTTCATGACATTTGGAGTTCTTTTCCATGAAGGTAGGGTGTCTCTAGTAGAGGAACGAGTCCTTTGTTTTTCTTCCCAAGTGGATACCCACAAAGAGCTAGCTCTAGAAGTAGGGTCACCTTACCTCCATGTAAATGTGGTATAATATAGTTCTAACCAGTTATTTCCAGTACACAGTAGGATATAATTTCCTAAGCCTGAGACAACATCTTCTGCATGTTACCAAGAGATGTCCTCTTGTGCTCCCTGTTCCATTGCTCAATTCCTTAACTTGCCTCTCATTTGGCTATTTATATAAAAAATTATATCATAAAATGGATAGAAGATTTCTTATTTCAAACTAATTCTGCCTAGCATCCTAGCTAACTTATTCCTTTGTCCATTATAATTATTAATTATTGATGCCCTGCAAATTTTTAGATGCTGAAATTTTACATTTAAAGGGTATAAATATCACTCAATTGTACAAAAATGTTCCAGTAGGTCCAGCTTTTATAATATTGTATTGCAACTACTTGCAAGAATGGTGACTCACTGGTAACATTTTCTTGTCTTTTACCATCTTCCTTCTCTTCCACAGTACTTGTACAGAGATGAGTCAATATCTTATCTGTAAACAGCAAAGTTTTCAGGTTATATTTTCAGTATTTATAGTAAAGAAATGTTACAATGTAGTTACCCATTTTTAAGGAATTATTTTCAAAATATAACAACAGGAAGTATAAACAAAACAGGTTTAAACAGAAAGAAAGCTGAAAAATAAATGTGTGAAAAAGATTGATATTTACAAGTTACTCAGAATAATCACTGAAATATCTATAAAGCTATCCATAGTATTAAAGGCTAAATTTCCCTTTTTTAATTTCTGAAATATTCAAAGAAATAAAGTGAAATGATACTTGATGTTGTGTACGGTGGTTTTTATGCAGTAAACAGCATCTGTAATAATTCTACAATCTAAAAAGGTAAATAGTTATTGTTAAGATTTGTTTATTTTTTTATAACAACTATTCACCAAAGGCGAAGTGATTATCAGGGAATATTTTTAGAGCCACAAGTCTTCAAGCATCAAGATAAATATTCCTCATAATCACTGAAGCTGAGGTTAGTAATAATTGCCTAATAATAGACTTGAATATCAGAGAAAAGACAAAATTCAGGATTATTCAATATTACTTTTGGAGAGCTTTCTCAGTGCCGTTGCTCAAACAATGCTGTTGAGTACATACTCATCTAGGAATTGAACCCAGTCCTCTATCCTTTAACAGGTATGTGTGCACCAATACACCAATGAGCCAAATATGGTATTGCCGAGCAACATGCATAATAGAGCTCTCAAATATGAACATTTGTATATTAGATAATTAAACTTGGTGTCTGGGACTTACAGGAATTTACAATCAAAGTATACATACCTTCTATAACGGTGCATGTTCTATTGCCAGGAATTTCTATTAAGGAAGCAATAGTAGCTAGATGTACCTGGACCAACACCCTCGTCCTATTCAATTGATCCTCTTATGAATTCCAGTCTGGCCAGTACACAAAAAAATATAAAGCTGTGAACCTTATAACCCTACTAAGAGAAGATTATTGGCCAGAGAACATACCTCACTCCCTTTCCCAGACGTCAGGCACCACCCGTCCCCCCCATCCTAATTCAAACTCATTTTATTTGTGCACCCATGAACAGAAAATTGTATCAGTGATCAGAGACCCTCATCCAAGATTCACTCAATGCCAAAAAATGAGCTCCCCCCCCACCCCACTTTCTACCCCCACCCCAAACAGAAAGTGGATCACCAAATAGGGCCCCACCCCCCTCCTGATTGATTTTAGTGAAACATGAAGCCAAAGGACTACAAAATTAAATATGGCTAAACTAAAGTGCCATGATGTCACAAACTCGAAAGTAGCAAGTTGCCCAATTGGATTTCAGTTTTTCACTGTCGCCAGTCATCATGAATGCAAAAAGTAAATAATAAATTTCTATTGAAGGCAGTGAAAAACCAAAATGTAAGTGTGCAGCTTGCAGCTATTAGCTCTCGTAATTTTGAAAAATGTTATAAAGCAAATATGAATAAAACAAATTATACTGAACAAAATGAGTTCCATAAAGTTCAATATTTAATATATTTTTATTCTTTTTTTTTTCTTTCTTAATTTTTGGATAACATGAAGCCAATCCGTTAGCAGAGTTTTACTATCTAATCTCTGTATTCTTATCAAACTATTTAAGACTGAACTACACTAAATATGTTTTCTTTTAGATTCATGATTGCCAATATGGTGCAGGTTGTTATCTCCGTCTACTCTTACACTAGTTCTAAAAGCATCTTGTTTTCATGTTCATGATGCCAATTTAAGATGTTGTTCATTTGTTTTTATTTGTTCTATTGTTTTTTCATATCCATTCATGTTTTTTTTTTCTTGTTTTTTTTCTTTTTCTTGTGCCATCCTTTTTTTTTTCTTGTTCATTTTTTTTTCTTTTTCTTGTGCCATCCTTTTTTTCTTGTTCAATTGTTTTTTTTCATCTATTCTTGTTTTTTTGTTTTTTTCTTTTCTTTTTCTCATTTTTTTGTTCTACTTTTTTCTCCATACTTTTCATGTGTTGGATATCTTATTTTCCCATACTCACATAACAAGAGGCATCATAGTCTTCCTTGAAGTTAGGCCACCACTTTTTCTCTTGGACTGGCCATGCATCCTCTTGCAAACATCATACTGGCTCCTCGGCCACCCATCATACCTCCACGGCCACCCATCATACCTCTACGGCCACCCATCATACCTCTACGGCCACCCATCATACCTCCATGGCCACTCACCATACCTCCACAGCCACCCATCATACCTCCACGGCCACTCATTATGCCTCCATGGCCACCCGTCACACCTCCTTGACCACCCATCATACATTCTCTTGGACTCATCATTCCTCTTGGACCAAAAATTCCCCCATGGCCACTAATGATACCTTCATGACCCATACCTCCTCTTGTGACCCTTATTCCTCCATGGCCACCCATAATACCTCCTCTTGGTCCCATAATGCCTCCTCTTGGTCCCATCATGCCTCCCTGGCCACCCACACATCCTCTATGGCCCATCATTCTTCCACGGCCACACATACCTCCACAGCCACCCATCATACCTCCACGGCCACCCATCATACATCCTCTTGTACCCATCACACCTTGGTGGAAATGGCAAACTTTGCGATGACGGCCACAGAAATAGGGCTTCTTGCTTGGCTCCATCCTTTGTTCTCTATGGACCTCATTCTGCTTACACTCTGAGCACAGCTTTTCGTTGTCACAAGGAGGACACTCAAACACGGCTTCATCAGAACGGGATTCTTGGCAGGCTTCTTGTTTCGCTCGTACATCATTCTCCATTACAGTATTCACCAGGATATGCAGTACGTCTTTAGCTGCTGTAACTCGAACTGCTTCGAGCAGCTCTTCGTCATTCGAGAGAATCGCTTGATCTAGTTCATCATCGATCCAAAAAATTTCGAATTCTTTTCCTTGTAAGTCAGGAAAAAGACCTTTGATCTTGTCAATAAGGGCTGCAAAGCTTGTAACTTCTTCATTGTCGATAGAAAATCGACGAATTTCAGGTTCCATCATTTTTTCATCGAAGGCTTGTACCTTGACTTGAACGACGACCATCTTGGCTTTCTGGATAAATACGAGATATTATTTTCTCTGCTTTCTTGCTTTTGAAGTAGAAATATACAAGTATAAAGCAACGGCTTACTATCCAGTTTATATATTCACTTTAAAGACGTAATGTTCTATTTTTAGCAGCATATTTTTAGCCAATTCCATCAATGGCTAAAGTGCTTAGTCACCGTGACCAATCATATTTCCAAAGAACAGGCAGGAGGGGCTGCAGAACTCAGTCTTACCCACACAATATAGCCCTCAGGGATCCATAAGCCTTATAGGACTCTCAATCCAGTCAAACTTTTGGTTTTATCCTGGCTTCCCCCGGTGATTTTGCTAAAAATCTCCTCTAAACTTATCGTGACATTCAAGTAACGCAATATTGCTTAGTCACGGATAAGTAATACCACAGGTAGACCAAGCGGTAATTTCAATATGTATGCAGCTAAATTTGGTTAGTGACATATTCAAATTTCGAACCTTTTTAAGCAGAGTCATCAATGATCATCAAAAATCAGAGAAATTTGAAACGATATATATGAAACTTGGTCTGCATTTGTTAACAATAGTATAATTTATTTTTGGCTACCTATTGCTATCAATCTTTTGTCTATAAAATGTTAAGATCTATCCACACTTTTTTATCAAGCTTATTAACACTACTTATTTCTTTACATAAAAAATAGATTATGCATTGTAATCAGGCAGTGTGGCATTTGTAAGCATTAATGTTACAGAATGACGGGTTTATTTTTGTCTCAGATTAATATTTGATTAAATCATAATATTTTTCCATGATAATTGATATTTTGCTGATTTCCAGTAAAGTTGAAGTTATACTTTGGAGTATGTACTTTCCTGGGACCATTAAAAATGGCAATCTTATAAATTCACCCTAATAGAGTGCACGCACTAAATCCGTGAACATTAATTAGTACTAATTAGTACTATTTCATACAGAATCCTTTGTTTTCTATTGTTTATTTATCACTATTTAGCACTAAAAGTTGGTATTTGTTTCACGGGTTTAGTGCGTGCACTCTAACAAAACAGAATTAACTATACAAAAAGGGCAAAATAGTCTTGAAGCCAATATCAGCCTATGAAGAACAACCAGATTAATTCACCTTACTACAAAGGAAACCTAATTCTATGACTGAAAGCTATTACTGCAAAAATCATCGAACTGTGGAATAGACCTGAGTTTTCCTATCATAAAAGTCACACCCACTTTTGTATGATTGGCCGACCAATTTTCATTGATAATTTCAAACATTGCACATGTAGTCTTTATATTATCCTATATTTTAGCTCCATTTTAACCCATTAATGAAAATGGGGGGGGCAATTATACAAAAGGTGTGATTGACGTAAGAAAACTTTAGCTTGTTCCACATTTTGTCAATTTTCATAGTAAGTATCTATACACTGTAAACTTTATTTTGATTCTGGTACTCTAGCATTATATAACATCTAGTTTTTTTCTTTCAGTTAGTAGCATTCAATATTTCTAACAACCTTGAAATCCTTTTGTCAACCAAGTTCAAGAACTAGAGCTGAAATTATGTTTGATAACAGTAACTCTTTACATTGCAACAGTTCGTCTTGCTTTAGGAGCTCTTGATCTTGGAGCGGGAACAGGTCTTGGCATCCACTGTTCAATATTTTCAGTCTGTGATGAAACAGGGATCTCCATGGTCATGCCATCTGAACCTCGACCAAAGCAGACTTTCAGCACGATGAACAAAATAGGTGTGGCTAACAAAGCTGAATGATAAACCACATAAGTGATGAAAGGACTAGAGAAACTTGTCCAGTACACTATGAGACTAACCAGTGGCAGGACTGACAGCTTAGCAACAAGATAGCAATGAGATTTAGGTGACATTCTGGGACTTGCTTCTGATGTTAAATGTGATGGCCCTAACAAAAGTGCAACCACAAAAACTAAGAACTGTGCAATGCTAGCACCGAATATAACTACTGAGCTAAATTGTACAGCTAGAATTTCATCCTGGTCTTGGTTTCGTCTAAACTTGTTTATAACAACAGACAATAAGGGTGATAGTCCCATGAAAGCTAGCGAGATGTTGTTGCAGACTAGCATGACTTGGTTCATCTTTTTGATGCAGTGGAATAAGGAATGATGCACAAACCAGAGCAGTGCTACCACAAAGAAAGTGCCAACAAAGGTTATGAACTCCCTCCATAAACTCAACAGGGACTTTTGAATTCCTTTCTCAATGATTTCTTCCTTAGTTGGGAAATCTTCTGCAGTAAGATCCAAAACAAGAAGAGTAGCCACAATGGCAAAGGCTCCATCACTAAAACACTCAACACGTTCAGTATCAATCAGGTTGCCAAACATACGATCAAAGTCTGCTCTCCCCATGTGAATGTTCATCACAATTCGAAAGAGGAAGCCAAGGAAACGATAAAGACATGGAGAAATGATGACTAACCCAAGAAGAACCCAAGAAACATCTTTGTTAACCATGCTCAAGCTAGCAGCCAGGATGTATAGCAAAGGCTTAACTATCTTCTTCAATAACATGTAGTTTCTCTGCTCTCTTCTTTGATCAAATGGAAGATCTAGAATTTCATTGGTGAGGAGTGCATCGTTGCTAAAACTGTAGAGAATGATAATTACCTCTAATAACTCAAGGATCAAAAGGTCAACACATATCAAAATGGTTGGAGTGTACTTCTCGTAAAATGTTGCTTCAAGATTGCAAGTAAAAGGCAAAAAGCACACAAACAGAAGAGAGGTCAGATTCAACCACACCAATATATCATCTGTGTGTGAAAGAATACGGAAACGATTGACGTGGGATTCCCAAATGGAGCAAATAACCAAGAATGCCACAAAATACACAGCCACCTTCACCCATCTCTCCTCCATGAGCTTCTCCAAACTGGAATCACTGTCCACTTCAAGCTTTCGAATTGGAAGTATAAGGATTGTAGCAACGATAGGAAAGACTGCATCATTGAAGCCTTTAAGGCGATTTAGGTGGAAGAAATCCCTTTCGTCCGCCATGATTACTTTCACATTTGAAAAGACGCGGAAGTGATTTGGAAGTGATGATCATGTGATCATGTGAGATTCACGCGAAGAAGCTCGGGGAGGAAAGGCTATGGTCGGACGAATCTCGGAAAAATACGGAACTATCTCGGGAATGTCTCGAAAATACTCGGTTACCAAACGGAAAGTAAAATTGGTTACCGAAACGACCGAAACTCTAACGAAAGCCTACGAATAGATTACGACATGCAACTGGATGCAGATTTATCCTAGATTTATTCGGAAAATTACTTTTTTATCCTTCTTGGTGTTTGCTATAAAGTGGTGTAGATAAATTAACTTCACAAATAACAAAGAAATGCTGGAAGCTTATATCACTGGTAATCACGAGTAAGCACTGTATGTAATGTTTATCAGTTGGGGCTCCTGTGTTCCTCAATGAATACAAAATGGCGGGCGAACAGTGTTGTTCTGATTCTTCTAACACAAATACTAGTCAGTCCTCCAAAGAACCAACCATATTTGAAGCAGCACAAGTTGGGTAAGACTATCGTCTTTTAAATCATATATTTCAGTGTTACAGAACTTTTTCTATTGTTTTGCAGTTTATTCTCCTTTTTTCAAACGAACAAGTGACAATGAATTAGCTTACGTATCATTTGTTAAATTTATGCATTCACAGCTGTTTCAAATAAATAGTGAAAATAAAAAACCCCAGAGGCTAAGCCAACTTTGTAACACTTCTAAAAAGCTAGTATAAATCTTAGTTTTTCTCTTAGCCTCAGTGCAAGAAGTTGGTTATCGTTCCAAAGAGCTGCAAGTCAACAGGATCTTAAATCAGTTCTCATTCAACAATATTTTTATTCTAGACGTATTTTATCAAATATTCAGTATCTTAATCATTTCCTACAAATTTTAAGGGTTTTTAAAGTGGTTGTGGCATTTAGTTTTAATCATCAACAAAAATGGTTTGACCTGTCATTTAACATTCATCAAGATATCTCATGTGGCACAGTTTTTAAATATATGATTTTACCTGTCTTTGAATTTATATACTGTGGTATTCATTTAGATGTTGAAAGCATAATTTCAACAATATCTTGATACCTGAAACATGAATATCCCATACAAAATCAAAGCTAACCCTTATAGCAACTGAGGAGTGCATGATGGAAACAGGAGTTAAATTGGAAAAGGGCGGGATGCATATTGACAGCTGGAAATGACAGTTATAATTCAGAATATTTATTTTCGGTTCATCAACTGAATTTTGTAGCTCATAACCAGTTGGTACCTTCAAAAATGATCAGTCTGCATGCCCACCTTAAAAAGACTTGAGTATGTTTTAGGGGTCATTTTCAAAGATCCCCACTCTTCTGTCTATAGGATTGATCCTCCCCCACCCCCCCCCCCCCCCCCCCACCTCACCTCACCGAGGAGGCTGGAGTATTGTTATTTTAATTCATATATCCAATCCATGTTTCTAGGAACATCCAAGCATGCAGAAATCTTATCAGTGAACAAGGTGTCAAAATCTTGAATGAACATGATGAAAAAGGTCACACTCCACTACACTGGGCAGCACTCGGGGGCCATACTGAAGTTCTTAAATTTTTCATTAACTGTGGTGGTGATGTCAATTGGCAAAGTAAAGCGGAATATGGACCTTACCCTATTCACTGGGCTTGTGTCAGCGGTCACATAATGGCCGTGGATTTGCTCTTGCAAAATGGAGCCAATATAGACTGTGCCGATAACAAGGGGTGTACACCATTGATAATTAGTTCACAGTATGGCAAGACAATGCAAGCAGGATATTTGATAGGTAAAGGTGCCAAGGTGTATCTGACAGACACTGAAGGAGATAATGCTCTTCACTGGGCAGCTTTCAAAGGTTAGTTGCCATCCTATGAAATTGTGTAGAATAGACCTCTTTAGTTTAGGAGTAATGTTTTCCCATTTCAGAACTGTGTCATTCCCTAGAGTACCATTTTTTATGGCGGCACACAAGAAGACAGATCAATATGGATGCAACTCAACAACATGTGATGTAAAACTATATCTAATATTATTTTTAAATGCATATTTCCTCTCTTTCGCAGGTCACAGTGAAACAGTACAACTTCTTTTGTATTCTGGGTTTGACCCTAAACAAAAAGATAAATTTGGTCAGGTAGGAAATACTTCAAAAACTAACGACTTTATCATGAGACTTACGATAACTGCCAGCTGTTTTTAAACTTTTTCATTTTTTTACATCATAGACTCCTCTACATTTAGCTTGCTTAAGTGGAGACTTGCTTACAGTGGAGCACATTGTCGATATGGTAAGCATATTGCAATATGCACCTTGCCTTTACAAAATTTGTTTTTATGAGCAATTATTTGATTATCATTGCAAAATATATATACCTTTTCAAAAGACATTGTTGGTCGGAGATCTGAAATCTGAGACGGAGTAACACACTACAAAATGTAACATAATAAATGCCGAACAATGTAGTTTCCTTTTTGATTGGAATATTATTTTGAAGTTTTTTTGAAATACTGTGGGTGTAAAGTTGAACTGCAAAACAAACATGAACCTAATAAATTATAAGTTTTAATGCATATTCATTATACTATATATATATATTTAGATGGCACCTCCTATTAACTTGTACAACAAGAGTGGGTATGAGCTGAATATTGTCAGTAAATCTGTAAGTTAGTTGGTAATCTATCAGCAAAAGAGTTGTTTTTGGGTGTATCTAACAGTTTTGTGGGGACTTTGTCTGTAGAATCATTTTCACTTTCACCAACTTAAAATGAATAATTGAATATATGAATATATGCATAATAAGGCCCTGGCTAAACGAGGAAACGTGTTTCCCTAAATGTTTCCTGAAGTGGCAAAACTGTCAGGAAACCATCGGGAAACAATGTTTCCATGCGTCTTGGAAACATGAAATGTTTCTGCCGCACAGCAAAAACATTTTTTGCCTCTTGGAAGCAAAATTTGTTGCATGCAGCAATGTTTCACGTGAACTAAACTGGGAAACATCAAGATAACATTCGTGCGGTAAACATGATTCTGGAAACATGTTTCCTCTTTTAGCCAGGGCCTAATGAAGATAAAAGTTTTTATTCCAAATCAAACTGTAACTAACGGCATACACATTTTGTCAACAGGTTTTTTTAGCATTTAATCTCATCAGCCTTTATTGGATTTTTTAATCTAGTTTTTCTTTCCATTTACTTTAGGATGTAGATATAAATGTAAAAGATGCAAATGGCAAGACACCTTTAATGTTAGCTATGGGCCGAGATCACCAAGATGTGATCCATTTCATGCAAGGCAAACTCAATAGATTTGTGAAGTGTAGTTTAAGGTGGGTTTTATCTTACAAAGCATCTTACAGTCTAGTGTCATCATCTTACAATCTAATGAATATTAGGATAGTTATACAGGATGTACTCTGTTATCGATGATGCTTGATACCTGTGCTGCTCGCAATTAAAGAATGTAAACTGCAATTCAGACAGTGCACAAAGACGTTTTTGCTAGAGTGCCACTTTAAATATTTCATATTCTATTTTTAGAGATATCATTTTTGGTCCTCCTGGTCGTTCAAGAGGTGCCTTGTTGTTCTATTTCGCTAATCTGTTCCTTTGGGGTTATCCTGTTTATTTTTATGATGTAAGTAGTTGTGTTTAGAAACTGGTATCCATCCACCCATCCATCCATGCGTTCATCCATCCATCCGTCCATCTGTCCGTCCAACCCAACCACCCACCCACCCACCCACCCACCCTTCCTTCCTTCCTTCCTTCCTTCTTCCTTCCTTATTTCCTTATTAATCCATCCATCCCATCCATCCATCCATCCATCCATCCATCCATCCATCCATCCATCCATCCATCCATCCATCCATCCCATCCATCCATCCCATCCATCCATCCATCCATCCCATCCATCCATCCATCCATCCCATCCATCCATCCATCCATCCAACTTTTTTTTTTGACATCATGTTCATTTTCTCTCCTTTCCAGGTACTTCCCATGTCATGGGAGTTCACCAGAGGAGTTCATGTAGTGTTTCTGATTTTCAATGTTCTTATGTGGGTTTGTCTGTACTTTGCAAATACAAGACAGCCTGGCTTTCTGACGTGCAATACATCAGACTATGACATGGCTTTAAAACAGGTATGATGGATATATAACAACCAACTCCCCTACCCCTACCCCCTTCTCCCTTCCCCCACGTCCCCACCACTGGTTATTTGTTAATGCTCCGGCACTTACTGACCCTATGGTATCTCCATAATAGAGTAGTTTTTGCATGTCTGTGAAAAGCTCAGTGCTGTAAGCGTGCCGTGCCATGACCAAAGGTTTTCTAGGATTTTAATTGGTGGATTTTTTTCTCGCTCAATCCGATTGGTCTGACAAATCTACGGCCTTAGCGAGACCGTGTCCAAACTGTGTTAATGCCGTGTTCTGAGTATTTTATTAGTTGGAGGTTGAATTTTCAAGTAATGTGATTGGTCTGACAGCGCTGTGACCTTGGCGTGGCCGTGTTCGTGTCGTGAGCTTTTCACAGTCATACCAAAACTGCTCGCTCAATAACATACGACATCTTACCGTTATATCACTGAGTACATAGCTAACTGCCATTATTTTGTGTCTATTCAAGGTACCATTTTTTGATGAATGGCAAGCTAAGACTGGTCAGAATCCACTAGAGAGTCTGTGTCATACATGTCGACTGGTTCGTCCTCTGCGCGCCAAACACTGTAGAATATGTAATCGATGTGTGGAACATTTTGATCACCATTGTCCGTATATTAACAATTGTGTAGGCTTACGTAATAGGTAGGTTCTTCGCACTGCCTTCACGTGTTAATCGTCCAATAGTGCACAGTAGACTCCGATGAGGATCTAGGGGAACTTCCCTGCGTCCTTTAGCACGTTCTCCATGTCCCCTGACCAGAAATGCTAAAGGAAGGCGTGAAATACCTTTTCTTCTAAGGTAAAATTTTGCCAATTTGAATTCTTAGATCTGCGCATGAGGCTTCAATGCTTGTTTAGATGTTGTACATAGGCATGGCTTCCGTACTAAATTAACAAAAACTAAAACGAAATGTTTAAACCGGTTAGGGACAATCTAACCAAACTTCAGCATTTTTTATATTAATGTATTTTCTTCTTCGTTCCGTTTCAGGGTGCCTTTCTTCTTATTCACTGTTTGTGTCAATATTTGTAGTTTAATCACTCTTTACTTTGCCGTAATAATGCTAAGGATCTATGGCGTTAGCTTCTTGTACATCATTGGATTTCTGCAGTTCGTTATTGTCTCTGTTCTCATGATTGCACTAGTTTTATTTCAGGTAAGGATTGCGCAAATTACTCCATGAAGTCACGTGATTATTTCCCGTCATTTTGGGACAGCAACTGCCGTCATTTTGACTGCGCACGCTCGAGCATGCGCAAAAAGCATCACAGTGTTTCCCGAAAGGGATTCATGGGTCAATATTATTTTTGGTTAGCATTTTCCTAGCAGAAGCTGAGTACAATGGTGATTTCCCGTGTTGAATGAACTGGAATTCCAAATGAGATCAACTAGTAGCATTTACGATAAATTTATAGAATTTTTAAAAAAATCATATTTCATGGATTCTCTTGGCAGAATCATGGGAAATGCTAATCAAAATACAATGTTGAATCCTGATTGGTTGACCTTGAGTTTGTTCTGAAGGTCAACTCAGCTGGTGTCTTGTCTTTTCCAGGCTAACCAGATCAAGGTTAACCTGACCACTAACGAAAGAATAAACCGGAAACGGTACAAATACCTGTCTGGTGCATCAGGACTCTTCACGAATCCCTTCGACCGTGGGACGATAAAGAACTGTATGGAGTACTTCCACTGGATCGACGTGCCGAGTACTAAACAAAACCTCATGTATAACATATAGATGCAATAAAATGGGACCGGGAATGGGAAAAAGAATGGGATAAGTAAATGAGAAAGAAATACTTCTAGGACACTAAATAATTCTCCGCGCCGATATAGAATTTAAAGCTACAATTTGGGCTTCCTATGAATAACACGAAAGGCGTCAAAATCGATAGAAAATGTGTAGTTTCGATCGTATGAGGAATCTGGAAAAATTTTCTGGTACCGGGCGTTTTATAGTAGGGTTTTGTGTAGCGCTGCTAGAAGATGCTTTGCATTTAAGATCTGAAAGCTCTTTCCTCACCTAAGGCGTGTGTTTCTTTCAATCAACAAGAAACGTGGCCGATTCGTGGGTTTTTATCACTCAAAATTTCGAATACGACTGAAACGATCAGTTTAGGTCTGCCTACGATAAAATATTTAAAATAAATGGTAGTTAACGTATTTTCAACAAATAGCACCTAGTCGACATATTTTGGAAAAATATCTTGTAATGAGGACAATCGAGGACAATATCGTAGATATATATATATATCATATAGTTCAAATCGTCTTTGTAGTCTGTGTTACACAATGGAAGCTTTTGGTTTCTTTGAACGTATTGATTGGTTTGATCAAAATAAGTTCTACGCACATGGTCGTTAACTTCGGAAACCGTTCGGCTGCAGGACTGAAATGATCAGAAAGCGCCGCAATATCGTGGTCCCACTTTGGACCATACCCCTGTCATTCTTAATGCGCATGCTCAATAAAATGTTATTTTGTTGAGCATGCGCAGTTTGGGGTCCATAGTGACCATGTTCCGAGACAAAATTCACTCCCATAATACACCAGTAGGTCGTTACGTTCTTTTTTTTTTTTAATTGCGAAAAGGCGAATCCCAATTAACTCCGATGACTCCCAGTATATAATTGTCTTTTTTTTTCTGCCAGGGCGGCTAATTATTTTGACATGAATCTTGATGTTTTTAATAGTAATATGTACGGTTGTCACGCATTAGAGCACAAAGAACACTATCTAACCAGCCATGACCAGGTGGCATGTGGCTGTACACTTGTTTGTAGAGGGAAGTCTTGGTAACCCTAGAACCGTAGCTAAAATCGCCAACCGTTCATTCGCAATCATCTGAGATATTCCTTCAATATTTGGCTTTAAAAATGCTTGAATGCTCAATAAAGTCATAAAAATATGGTTTATTGAGTGACATTTTAGTGGCTTTCGCAAGTGAAGGAATTTGGAGTTCGCGTTTTTTGTTTATTGTTATTTTTGGGTTTTTTTTTAACGCGGACGGGACCTGCTTGACCGCCGGAGAATCTCATATGGGTGAATGATTACAGCGTATGAATGTCACACTGAAAAGCGAACTAGAAACCGTAAAAAATGAAACCGTAAACTGAAACGCAACTTATAAGAAGATTGTTTCGTCTAGGCAAGAAATGCGAAAAATTTTACTGTAAATTTACAGGACAAAAATGAAAAAGAAACTTCGTAAGATTTGCGATTAAATCAATTGAAAGTCCCTTGATTTCAGAAGATGTTGGATCCGTCATATCGATATCAAAAGTCGACATTATGGCTTGCTTGGTGGGAGATGTTAACATTTTTATTATCAACGAAAGCCATGTCTGGGGAACAGCAATCCTTGGTATTTTACCAAAGTGTAAGTATTTAACTCAGTATAATTTATATATACACTTAAAATAAGAGTTTAATTCTGCTGAATAGGACAATTTATCAGCATCTGGAAGTCAAAGAAAAATTCGAAAAATTGTTCACTTGATATCAATATTGTAAGTCAACAATTTTATACTTTTGTTTTTATTAAAAGGTGGCTAAAACATCTTTTATAAAACAACGTTTTCACACCTAGAACAACACAGGAAATATTATTATACTTTGAATTGTTAAAATCTGGGGAAATTCAGACGTGAAGATCTAGATCGAAAACAACGTGAGCATTCGCTCGGGCATTCCGATTTCTTTGCCACGCTATTTAGTGGAAAGCTAGGTTTCGATTAATTAAATAAAAATACCATTGTACGTCGAGTTATTTTGCGGGAAATTTTCATAATTTTTTTGCGGGATATTGCGTCTCGGTCAACGGCTGAAGGAAAAAGATAGAGAGAATGTACAAACAGCTTTGACTGAAGATGTGAAAATTGTAAAAAAAAATTTGTTTCATTTATTTATTTATTTATTTTGTTTCGCTTTTCTCCCGCTCTATAATCGCGCCAATTTTGATACTTAGCTTAACTTTCGCTTTGAATGCCCTTTGAATGACAGTTGGATTGAAACTATACGATCAAACGTTCAGTGTGTCATATTTTCGTCGCCTGTTTTTCAGTCGTACCAAGTCTTCCATACCGTCCACCCATGCGGTGCAGTATTTAGATATCTTTCTGGTTGTGTTTACATGACCGACGGAATTTCAACTTGAAAATCAACCGAGTCATGTCAAACTTGTTGCGCTTCATCCATTTGGCCATAAGGAAAAATGCAGTCGTGGCAATGTCAATACTTTTGTAACAGATCAAGTTAAAAAACAAGTGAGCGTCGGAATATTCCAAAAAAGATTGTGGCCACTTGAAAATAAATTGCCCCATTTCATGAGGGCGTTATTGATGTTTACGGATGTCTTTTTTTGCAACGTTCAAAATTTGCCGTGAAGCGAGTGCCTTTTAGAGTGCGTGTTTCTGAACACAAACTATTGGTTAGGTTCGTCCAACTTTAGAATTGGACTCGTCTTCTGTGTATTTCTGTTTTAGTCACATGTTTTGTTGGTATGTGTTTCAGGGCAGCGGCAGTGGTGACCATAGCAACGCCTTCGCCAACCGCGATTCACTAATCATCAAGTTTTTTCAAAATCCTGAAGAACGAACCAAAAAAGTAAAGCAAAGCAAACCTTTTCTGGACTTTCTCTCTTATTATAAAAGAAAAGTCTACCCAGACAAGCTAGACGAAGGACTTGTAGAAGCAATCGAACACCATATCGAAGAAATTGAGCCGCAGTTTCGGTCAGCGTCATTTGCGCAGTTGTGGCATGCGCTGAGAATACCGCTGACCGAATTCTTCCGTCCTAAAAGTTCGGATTTTTTACTCGAAGAGCTTGTGAGTTGTCTCTATGGCAACAAGACAAATATGAGCCCGCAGTCCAAGTTACCAGAGTTCATCGAGGAAGTGAGAAGAGATCTCATCATTTGTAAGATCGGTGATATTTTAGACGCTAACAAGGCACAGAGCAGTAAGCTGTCTGCCAGACCGGTTTTTCATCAGTTGTGGAAGGTACTGAGGGGTCCAATGACCCCACTTCTTGTAGCAGATTTAAGAACGATGGTGCGGGAACTTGCGCAGTATACATCGAGGTTTGAAATGGCAGGAATCCAATATCAGTTACCGGGGAAGATGTCGGAGATTAGACGCGATGTGGTGATATGTAAAGTGGATGATGTGTTCAATGTCCTCTACGATACCAATGTCAATGAACTCGAGAGGGAATTATAAGAGATAATTGGACTGGTTCAAGCTATAGGTCAGCCTGTAATGGAAATATGCATGGACTCATTCAAGTGGATGTCCATGTTAGCATTGGATATACCCATGTTTGTTCACGACACACAGATAGGTTTGTTAAATAAATATCCGCATAAACTGCAAGCCTTCGATCGATATATGCTATTCAAGACTTTATTCACACCCATGATGGTAAATCAAAAAATCGTTGGAAAAAAAGTCGTTAATTAGGTCCGGCACCCTTCAAAAAAATTTGTAGCGTCGTGAACCCTTCACAAGAACAACCGCCGGGAGTGAACTGGCTTGTCGAAGCAAACAAAAAGGAAGAAAGATCTACACTTAAAAACCTAGAGCTAGCACTTTACGCCCTTACATTGACGTACACAACACTGCATGACAGAAAAACTATATATAATGATATGATAATGTTTGGAAAAAATATGTAAAACTGAAATAACAAGCTAAAAAACATAAGAATGAATGGAATGTTTTTCATCTCACTATTAAAAAATTAAAAAATAATATCGAGCAAGTGCTATAAATAATATATTTGAACAATATCCTATTCTTGTTTTGACAACATGTCCCAGGTGATTCCGAATACAATATTAAATGATCTACTGAGGTAGATCACTACCTGGAAAATCGTTTACTGGGTTTCGAGTTTTTCTAGTCATAATATCGAAAGACGCGCTGAAAAACATGTCTATTAGTGCGGTATAGGTTACTAAAATATAGAAGTATTTTCTAGGAAATTAATTTGAAGTACAATATCGGAACGATAAAGAGAACTTTACATAAGCTTAGTTTTAAAAGGATTGCGCTTTTCAGACGCAATAAGATTGCATGTAATGTTCATTTTCAAACATCACATTTTTGAATATAAATTTGAACGGCGTGATAAATGGGTTATCTCGAAGAAAAGCATGCGAGGTTTAGATAATCGAATATCACATTGTCTCTAACTATAGTGAATACTATCAGTGCTCTTCTGGCATTGTCAGTTAAATATATTTGAACGACTTTATTTTGTGCTAGATAATATTTTTGATATCAACACAGCTGCCTGTTCAACGAATTAGAGACCAGAACGTACACTTGAGGATATTTTAAGGAATGACTTGCCTAAGTGAGTCACCATTTTAAATGCTGAATTATCTGAGTCTATTAATCAAGATAAAGACGCTCTTCGTGCGTTTGCCTGAGTGTTGTGTAATTATAACGGTCTTGAACACTTTTGGGAAGACACGTTTAAAGTTTCGAAGCGGAAAAAAAGGATTAGCTTCTCTCGAACAAAATGAGACGAATATATGGCTTCTGAAAAACAAGATTAATAGTTTTGTTTGAATACTTAATAGGTAGTGAGAAAGGGAAAATTAAGTATCTTAGGCGGAGTTGTTTGATATTCAAGGCCCTAATTCTACAGTTTTTAGAGAGACTTTCGTTGTTTTGGTAACCAAACCTGGTAGTGGTTGGAAACACTAGCGCATCCTGTTGCGCGCGTCCAACGACAGAACGGAGATTTAACATTTGGGGCCTCAACAACCATTCCCAAGAGAATTAAATAACAAGACACGGCGGCCATATTGGAGGATATAACAAAAGAATTAATTGACAATTCTTTTGTTAAGTTCCTCCAACATGGCCGCCGTGAAAACCATCAATATGTTGGTTGTTAGGTGGATGGGTAGGTAGGTACCACGTAATATATAGTCTAGAAGCTAAACCCAGAATTTTTCAAGTTGGCTGCACCCCATGGGTGGCCAAGGTTTCTTGGTATCATTTTAAAGCTTGAAGCCTGTAGATTACGAATCTGCTTGTCGCCACTTGAAAAAAGTGTCCAAACAGCTTGGCGACCTGGCCTAAAGTACATACTTTCTATTTCACAATATTTTCGTTATTCTTCATTTTCTTGACGTTTTTCACGTTTCAAACACAAATTTTCGGTAAAAACTGCTTTGATGTGTTTATTATATGCTAAGCTAATGCACACATATGAAAAAACGAGGACATTTTCAGGAAATGTGGAATTATTAGCATATTTGGGCCATTAATCACGATTTTCGATTCATTGAGTGGCAAAAGTTTTTTTTAAATAATTTTAAACGTCGCTAAACACGCATTTTTCTTATAAAGACCTTAGTTTGACCTTATCTGATTAGTTTGCAGAGAGAAATAACAAATATTTTTAATATTAGCTATAGAAAAGACAATTTCCGTACTATTCGTCAAACCGGAAGTTGATAGCTAAACTACTTCCGGTTTACGTTTTTCAAGATTTCTTGAATAAAATCGGAAAATAACTCATTGCAGACTCTGGTAGTCTTTTATTTATAACAAATTAACACTCTCATAGATGTTTACTACTCGTGTGTACTCTTTTCAAGTAATAAATAGGTAAGAATAGAACATATTTATGGAAGGAGAAGTACTAACTGTCTGTGTATAAAGAGGAGCTGAGATTTATAAATTTATGCTTGAAATCAATGTAAATCATTATATATATCTTTAAAATAATGCAAAATTAAAAAAACAAATGGAAAATAAAATCTCAAGTGCTGCAGATGTTGTTTTGATTGGTCTTCCTGTGTCTAAATGAGCCTTCAGTTCCAGCATGGCGTGGATTTAATGCAGTGGCACGCATGCATGAACGAAATCCCACCGAAGAGTGTAGTTGATTACTGTCAGCTCATTGATGCATCGCCCACAGATCTATCAACAGTATATACCTTACTCAAGAAATCCGTCGAAATGGCGGCACAACTTGGACTTCACGATACTGTCGTCGTTGTAGACCAAGCCATATATGCGAAAGCTTTAGAAGTTATATGGAAGCAGAAAGAAGAGTTCCGGAGCGTTGTGTTACGCATGGGAAGTTTTCATATCATTTGCACGTTCCTTGCTGTATTGGGAAAGCGATTTGGAGAGAGTGGCCTGCAGGATCTGCTGATCGAGTCTAGATTGGTAGGCAGTGGCTCTGTGAATGGCGTTCTCCAAGGAAAACATTATAATAGGGCACTGCGAACACATAAGGTAGATGCTTAGTTTTTTCTAGCTGCTTGTTCTCTCTTTGTATATTCACTCGTTACAATTCTTGTTTTCAGATTGTTATGGAAGCTTTGTTGCGTCTGAATTGGCAATCGTTTGTTGACACTATGAAAGATGACCAAGAAGTAAAGTCATTCAAGCAAACTGTGACCACAGCTACGATGAGCGTTCAAAGAGAATTATCAAGCTCCACGATCCAGAGGTGAAAAAACAAATTTAGTAGTTCCACATCCCATGTTTTAGTAATAGCATTTATCGTATTACATTGTATTATATCGTAGGCTGTACGAGACAACGGACCTTGAGAAGCTCCACGCAAAGTTTAAAGATTTCAGCAAATCACCAGCTACTACCAAAATGGCCAAATTCTGGTTTTCATACATCGAAATGGTCAGTCTTCTCTTACGCTTTATCCGCTCAATAAGAGAGGGTGATTGGAAATTGTATCTCACCTGCATCCGTGATATGATACCGTGGATGTTTGCATATGACCGGGTCAACTATTCTCGATATCTATCCGTTTACCTCCTGGATATGCAGTCATTAGAAGAAAATCATCCAGCGGTTCTGAGCGCGTTTCAAGCTGGCGCGTTCGTCGTCCAAAGAAGCAGTGGAAGCCCATTCAGTCAAGTACCTGTGGACCAGACGATCGAACAGACTGTCAATCGAGACACAAAGACCAAGGGCGGTATCATAGGATTCAGTGTCAATAAGGGTGCTGTACAACGATGGCTCCTTACATCCCACAAACGCGCAGCTATCACCCAAGCTTGCCGAGAGATGGCAGGACTACAACAAACTGATGGAGATGCTGCAAAGAAGGAGATGGGTAAGAGCAGAATGACAGCCGACGAGAAAGAAGTTCAGAAAGTACTGGCGACCATCAACAACTGGGTGAACCCATTCGAACCAACAGATGAAGTAGAGCTGTATCACCTGGCATCTGGATGAACAGCGACTACACAGATTGAGAATGACCTGCTAACTGCACATCAACAAGGCGAAGAAGCCATGGAATCCTTCTTTAGGACGAGGTTGCTGACTAATGAAGTACCTTTCCATGGTCCACTAAAGAAGTTGAAGCTTGCCAACTTTTCTTCGTCAAAGTTATCTAAAGTAAAGATCGCTGGCAAGGACACCATGATCAAAGCAGACAGAGATCTTTTTGCTCGGCTTCTGGTAATCGCCCAGAGAAGATCCATGGATCTTTCTGATGTTTTTCAATACTCTCGTGGTCCTCTGCCCTGGTCCCTTGCTTCCGCTGATGGCTCACTCGCCAAAACTGGCAAGTCAAAGCTGCTTGAAATTCTGACTAAGGACATTCAGCCAGTTGAAGACGTCCCACCGACCTCGGCAATGATTATTGACGGGATGGCTATTCTTCAGTCTCTGAAACCCATTCCTGACACATTTGAAGAGCTTGCCCTTAAAGTGTTCCATCTTGCTGTCCCTCATACAAGTCTAGCAAGACGAGTAGATTTTGTAACGGACAGATATCCCGAAGTCTCTATAAAAAACCCCGAAAGAGAAAAGCGAGCAAATGAAGGCATGGTTAAAATTAAGATCTCAGGAAGTGGTCAGAAATGTCCAAAGCAATGGAGAAAATATCTGAGCAGCGGCGAGAACAAAATTGAATTGGTGCAATTCATCTTGAAGGAATGGTCTCAAGACAGGTACAAGCGTTTGATTGGCAACCGCCACCTATTCTTTGCTGTTGAGCTGAAGTGCTTCCGTCTTTCTGTATAGCTGATGATAAAGTTTTGTGTGAGGAAATTCCAACATTATATGCAGCAACCACGAAGAAGCTGACACGAAGCTGCTTCTACATGCCAAAGCATGCTGCAGACAGTGGAGAAAACACCGTCATAATCAAGTCGCAAGATACAGATGTGGCAATCCTTGCTTGTCATTTCAGTAACCAAATCCCTGCACGCCTTCTACTTATGAAAAAAGAGAAGACCAGAGTTGTATATCTCGATGTCTCTGCCATATCAGAAGAAGCTGGCCCTTTGCTTTGCAATGCTCTACCTGGTTTACACGCATTTACCGGCTGTGACTCCGTTAGCTCTTTCTCGGGCAAAGGAAAGAAGGCGCCACTGAAGCAATGCAGAATCAATGAAGCAGACTGTCAAACCATGTCAATGCTTGGGAGATCGTTTGAAGCCGATGATGCTCTTTTTTCTCACTGTGAAAGATTTGTTTGTCACATTTATGGTTACCCAGAACTTTCCAGAGTTAATAGTTGTCGTTACCAAATGTTTGCAAGCAAACAATCACAGTCACATTGTCTACCACCTTGTCAAGATGCGTTGAAGCATCATACGATGCGGGCAAACTACCAAGCTGCTGTTTGGCGACGGGCATTAGTTGCAAATCCCAATGTCCCATCACCTGAGAACCACGGATGGATCATTCAAGAAGAAAGCCTCGCATTAAAATGGATGTCACTTCCTCCTGCACTAGCAGCACTTCTTGATTTGATAATGTGTGGATGCACTGGAAAATGTTCAACTGGCCACTGTACTTGTCAGAGAAATGGCATATCGTGCACAGATGCATGCATGTGTGCTGATCAATGTGAGAATCTCCACAATGCATGGGAAAATCCTGATGAGGATGATGAAGAAGACAACAGCGGCCAAGATGATGATGATGACGACTAACGTTTGTCAATTAAGATGATTTAAAATCAATCATCGTTGAAACAAAACTTTTATTTTTCTCTAATTGAATTGATTCTTACCTGTTTACTACTTGAAAAGAGTACACACAAGTAGTAAACATCTATAAGAGTGTTAATTTGTTATAAATAAAAGACTACCAGAGTCTGCAATGAGTTATTTTCCGATTTTATTCAAGAAATCTTGAAAAACGTAAACCGGAAGTAGTTTAGCTATCAACTTCCGGTTTGACGAATAGTACGGAAATTGTCTTTTCTATAGCTAATATTAAAAATATTTGTCATTTATCTCTGAAAACTAATCAGATAAGGTCAAACTAAGGTCTTTATAAGAAAAATGCGATTTTAACGACGTTTAAGATTATTTTAAAAAAACTTTTGCCACTCAATGAATCGAAAATCGTGATTAATGGCCCAAATATGCTAATAATTCCACATTTCCTGAAAATGTCCTCGTTTTTTCATATGTGTGCATTAGCTTAGCATATAATAAACACATCGAAGCAGTTTTTATCGAAAATTTGTGTGTGAAACGTGAAAAACGTCAAGAAAATGAAGAATAACGAAAATATTGTGAAATAGAAAGTATGTACTTTAGGCCAGGTCGCCAAGCTGTTTGGACACTTTTTTCAAGTGGCGACAAGCAGATTCGTAATCTACAGGCTTCAAGCTTTAAAATGATACCAAGAAACCTTGGCCACCCATGGGGTGCAGCCAACTTGAAAAATAAGCCTCTTTTCAGACTTAGCTTCTAGACTAATACACCTGGTTACATTGTGCGCCGTGAATGAAAAAAAGAAAGCAAGGAATAAGAATGAACAAAAACAAAGAAGAAAGGAAGGCAGGAAAGGAAGGAAGCAGAAAAGAAAGAAAGCGTACCACAACCGCTACTATGACATACACATCAAGGAAAGACACACCCTTGTTCGCGACCAACCATCAGAATAATGCCCGATTGATTAGAACAGAAAAAAAATTAACTGAATTGATTTTCGCCACGAGGCTACAGGATTCGAGCTGACAATCAGGATTATCCAAAAACCAATTTATCTAGTTTTTGAAAACACCCACTTCTAAAACTGCTCTCCCAAAGGCTTTTCGTTTAAAGGCTAACCGAAGTAAATGTCAAAGAATGATAAAGACAGTTCGGAGGAATTGAAACTCTTTAGATGATTGTGGATATGAGTCAGAGACAGATGTTCCTCAATATCCGGCTTTGGGAACAATTTTGTTTGTAGTTTTCGACACTTTTATTAAGATCATTTATCTTAATCCTAAGCCAGGAAATGGCCACAAAAAATACAATTCTCAGTTATTACATGATCTTCGAATTTGGCGTTAGATTATCGGCGGAATTATTTAGAATAAAAATAACTTAAATTCTTAAAACTACAGTTCATTGGGCGATTCTTCCGACCGCGACGCTAAAAATAACATTATACTTAACCGGCTCTATGGCTGGTTATAGAGTTCTGGAAGAATAACTATTTACTACGAATACTTGCAAAATGCTTGCAAGCGCTACTTTCCTGTACCTTTCGTAGTTCGAAAACTAGTCGCAAATGCTTTGGAATTGCGAAACCGCGATTTTGGTCTTCCTTTCCGAACGTTGATTCTTCAAATAAAACTACCGAGAAAGCCCATTTTGAAAATATGTTTTGTCAGCTAGTGATCAAATGGTACTATTCATTAATCGTCGAGATAATACTTTTGAAGACCATATTTGCTCTTCTTACAATGAAGATGTGATTAAAGAACTAGCCGCGACGTCTACCTTTTGTTCTGGACAGTAAACCAAGACTCAAGCGATGTAATTACTATTAAATTGTACACTCCCCCCCCCCCCCCCCCCCCTCCTTATAAATAATGATATAATTATTTCAAAAAAAAACATTTAACGTGGCAAACAAAATGAGCAATGATCAGAAATCCATTCTGCTTTTAGTACGTTGTCGCGCAGAGAAAATGTATGAAAATCGTTCATGTTGATTTTGAGGTTGTTTTTAGCGTGTTTACCATGCTTATTAGTTTTAAAGGAATCATCAACATTGATTAATCCACTGTTGGCTTAACACTATCCATCAAGGACTATAGTTTTCATTCTTTCTATATTTCCTCAGCGCTTGTTTACCATTCAATATTCTCATTAATAACTAATTTCACTAGACCCGCACGTGCGAGAAAAAAAAAATTCAAAAAAATTAAAATAGAGCTGTAATGAATCACCTTTGATATAATATATTATTAACTCTTCGTGCATGAACTGTCAAGCTTCTGTTAGCTACACAATCCATATTGTTTGTGTTTTTTTCCCGCGGGTTTATGTTCCATGGCTTGCGTTGCCAAGGCTCACCTTATATTCCCTTCTCATTCCATTCGAACCAGTTTGTTTATCACAGAACTCGAAGCAGTTCAACTGATTTGAATCAATAATGTCTCTTATCTTAAGACATCGATCCATCCTTATTCTTTTAATTCATTCCATTGATGATTTTAGTGATTTCGGCTCCTGCTTTGATCAGGTAAGCCGCGCAGTCAAAGTGTCCTCCACGAACAGCAAAATCCAAGGGTGAACAACCTTGTGAGTCATGAACATGGATAGATGCTCCATTATCAATCAAAACCTTAAGGCACTCAAGTCCCCCTTCTAGAGCAGCATAGTGTATAGCAGTAAGACCACAAGGGCTAGTGTGGTTAACATTCACGTTGTGTTTGTGAATCAAACTCTCGAGCTCCGAGACATCATTTTCAACCACTGCATTGAACAGAAGAATTTCAGGAGCAAATGACACACTCCTGGTTCTCTTGACCGGTACAAAGTTATTGCTGTTGTTGTCCCTTCCAATTTTACTTGAATTTTTAAACAGAACATCCATTTCCTTGCAGTCTGGTAGCGAGTTAGTCCGTCTAAGAGGTGTTTTGCTATCGCAATTTTTTCTTGACCATCTGCTTGACTCCGCAGTCACTAGAAATGCTTCAGAACATTTGCGCGCCTTGATGTGACCATAGCGTTCGTCCTTGATTCGATCCAACGAAGGAGCTGTGCCTGAAAATGACTTAGATGGCGGCCGTCGAGCTGACAACATGTTTGAAACTAAAGAATAAGCCTGTCTCTTTGTATTATTATTTGATATACCGATCCCTCGTAAGAAGAATGCAGCACGCTTGTTTTTCAATTAAACCACGAAGTCGTTCATCTGTTACGACAGTCACTTAGTCACTCGTAAGTCTAAGGCATTCATTTACGAGATCAATACAATCCTTTCTTCTCACAAATAATCAGCTTCTTGTTTCCGTAGTATTAGATTTCCTTTTTCTACGCTTTCAGTGCTTGTTGATGTTGTCTTACTAGGAGATAAGAGAGGCGACGGATAAACCGACTCACTGACGATCCATGTGCGCTCTGTGTCTTTCAATCAACTCTTGACTTGACACAATGCTGTTTATATAAATAGACCACATGACGTCACTACCCCAAAACACTTTATATTATACTTTTAAATAAACATTAAAGACACTAGCCACCCACGGGTTAGAGCTATTTTAACTTTAAACGCCTGGACGATAAAAGTAACCAAAAAGAAACGATCAGAACGTACCTGAATACTGTTTTTTAGCAAGTCGATGGTCTTAGCCGAACTATACTTTTTGTAAGGTTATTTTTAGATCATCAATACTATTTTTGAATGTTAAGAGATAATAAATAACAGAGGTCTTGTACTCTTGGTAATCTACCAATTTTAGGTATTATGACCTTTATCTAGCAGTGGTTTTCTCAAGAGGTGGTCAACCTAGAGTGCACATTCATCTATCAATCCATTATCATCGTTAACGATATCCCAATCGATCAAAACAGGATCCAAAAACGCCTAGAACGATTCTTATTCTGCTATCATGTTCGATAGCACTGATCGCCCATTTAAAGGAGCATCTATCATCGACTATGATTAATTAACGCGCTAAAAAGAAATTAAAAATACTATGAAAACAATCGGCTTGCGGTTTGAAGGCGTAAAAGCGGTTGTTAATTGTGCGTGCTGTCATATTAAGATGTTTGTATTTCTGTATTAGAAATTCGGTTCTTTTTTAAAAAAAATTCCTTATTGCGTATCTTCTTAAGAATCATTTCTATATCTTCTTTGTAAAAATACTGCTTGTGATTAAAACTGTTTGATAGACCGTAAATAATTAAGAAGATATGGCGAGAGATGTTTAGTCGTACTGTTAAACAAGAAGGCCAAGTATTTCACAAGAAGTTTGAACACAAACATCGAGTGGGGTCGTGTGTAGTGTATTATTTGTAATCCTCTCTTCTTTTTTGTCTGATTGTTTGCGTAAAAGCCAACCTACCTCACGGACCTTCTTTGCATTGTTTGGTGTCTCTATTACGTGGTTTATGTTAAGACATTGCAAGCAGGGAGGGGTGAGAGGGGTGGCTTAGGTTGCTGAGTCGGGTTTTCTTCTTACAGTCAAAACAACAATTAAAGCTTTTTGTATTTTTCTCTCGTGCCACTACCACCAAATGAGTCAGTAGTAAAATGGAGCAACGCTGCACAGTGTCTCTCGCGGAGCCGGTTTTCATTCACAGAATGACTAGCGCCTGGTGTGGGCTCTTAAGTTTGCTTGAAAATACGCAGAAGGTACAATGTGACCTTATGTTGTAATCGTTTTCATGTGAAATTAAAGTAAGCTTTGCTGCCACAGGCATCGACATGACAGAAATACCTTCAGGAATTTACCCGCTTTATTTCCGTTAATAGTTTGACCGAGTTAATACACGTCTTGTCCTGTTTGTGCATATCATATCATGCTCGACCTCAAATAGCTCGCCATTCTTGTACTAGTTCCTGTATTGTCTAGTCTAAACCACCTCGTTAGACTAAACAGTTTGCATAATAATGGGAAGTGATAAAACAAGCATGAGTGCTGTTCCTACCACGCTATCGTGTTTGTCAATTGTTCTTCTTTGTGTCGCTGTTTTAAGATCTGAATATCGACAAAATGATTTAGAGTATTTATATATATATAACAAGTATTCAAATTGGAGGAGAATTGGATCAATGTTCGCCACCAAAATAACAAGAAAAAAGGCAAGTCAATGAAAACATTCTTACGGTGATGAGTGGATGGAAATAGCAGCATGTAAAAGAGTTTTTAACTTGTAGGCTTGGATTTATTTACACTACTCTGTTAGATATTCAACAGTCTGGTTCTCGCTGTAGCTCTTCGAGTCCAACCTCACGTCAACGTCGACAGATTCAAGATCTTAACGACACTTTACCTCAATACTATCTAAAGAAAGAAGTACGTCACGTGATCGGGTCATTACTTAACTTGTTTCGTACCAAAGACCAGAAACTCTGCCTTCGAGGGCAGAAAGGCGAGACGGGAAATCCAGGAATGAGAGGTCCGGATGGAAAACATGGACAGAAAGGAGAGAAGGGAAATGAGGGGAGCAGAGGTCACACAGGAAAGCGAGGACCCAAAGGGAAGAAGGGCAATAAAGGACAACCAGGACAAAGTGGGCTACAAGGACAGAAAGGTATATATGGTATTCTCAAATACTCGACTTATCAACTCTTAACAAAACTAAGGTTCTCAGTTTTATATGTTATTTTTCTCTAATGGATAGGTGGATAAAACCCATGGTTTCGATCGATTTTGTGGACATTTTTGAGATCCAATCAGATTACTTTAGATCAACGCATGCGCACATCAATGGGAAGGGTATGAAAGGAAGGAGCAGACGACAGCTTAGTCTAATGCATTGCTGAATCTTACTTTGTAGGAGATCCTGGTATTTCAGTATCTTCACCGTCTATCTTGGTCGGTCCCAAGTCAGCTACCGTTACTCAACATTCCAACGTTTCCTTCACCTGTAACGCAAGCGGTCTTCCAGTTCCAGATATTAAATGGAGTGGGGAGCCTGGACTTGGTGCAAATCACGTCATTCAAGGCAAGACACTGTGGCTGGTGAACACTTCGTTATCAGATGATGGTGTGTACACGTGTACAGCAAGCAGCGTGTTGGGTAGTGTGCGTAAATCAGCCGTACTGACAGTGCATGGTAAGTGACAACTATTCACAGAATGACAGATCTTTTCATTTAGCATATCGTCAACCTATTAATCTTTACATTACTCAGTTCCAGTCCAATTTGTCACTCGTCCAAAACCAACCGTTATTGAAGAAGGAAGACCGCTCAGCTTGTCTTGCGAAGCCACAGGCAACCCACCGCCGAAAATAACATGGAAGCGGATCAGTGGTTCGTTGGATCCAAGTAGAGTTATAATATCTACTGGTAACCTTACCATCAAATCTACCATCCTAACTGATGCTGATATTTACATGTGCATGGCAAGAAACCTTTTAAATGTTCAGAGTTCTACGGCCAATGTAATTGTCGTCCCTCGTTTGAGGTTCACGTTGACCCCTGCGTCCAAGAATATTAGCTTGAAATATGGAGCTACTTTACGTCTTGATTGCCAGGCCACCAGCGGAGACTTTAAACCTCCTCGTGGAACGAACTTGAATGTTTTAGCCAATGGTACTCTAGTGAAAGATGGGGTTGAGACAGGAGATTCAGGTTTGTATGTCTGTACAGCCAAGAATATAGTGGCACAGATCAGTACAAGAGTATCCGTTGATGTAATCATTCCAAGAACATGTAGCGAACTTAAACGGTTTGGTACTACTTCTTTGAGTGGATTCGCCATGATCGATCCTGATGGTGATGGAGAGGATCCTCCTTTCCAAGTGTACTGTGACATGCAGGATAAACATCAAGTGGGAGTAACTGTCATCAGCCATGACAGTGAACAACGGACTTTAGTACGAGGATATGAAAGCCCGGGAAGTTATTCAAGGTATGACAATCTAGTCAATCTGTCTGGCATGGGTTGTCATTCACTTCATGAATTAACTCTATGTTACAACTTCAGATAATACCCAGCCAAATCATATGTACATAGTAATCCCCTATGATTGCTCTTCTATAATTATATATTAGCGCCGTTTTCAAAAGGACTTGTTTCATACTGAAACAAAGTGCATGACCGGGTATTCTAAGTTGTTCTTTCTTTTTTACAGGAATGTTGTGTACAGCGGTGTAATCACATCTCAACTTGCCAGCCTCACAAGAGTATCAACACGATGCGAGCAGTACATCATATATAAATGTTTTAACTCTGTATTAAGAGGTTTTGGCTGGTGGTCGTCACGTGAAGGGGCAAAAATGGTCAATTGGGGAGGGGTCCCTACAGGAGTCAAAAAGTGCGCATGTGGTCTGACTGATACCTGTGCCAATAAAGGTGGACTATGCAACTGTGATGCTAATGATGATGTGTGGAGAGAGGATGATGGGCTACTAACTGACAAGTCACATCTTCCCGTCTCTCAGCTTCGTTTTGGAGAGACAGGTGACTCGGGAGAAAAAGGTTACCATACCTTAGGGAAATTGAAATGCTTTGGATAATTAATAATCTTACCAAAGGCACGGGGAAACAAATTTAGACTAAAGTGAAAAGTGAAAAAAATTCCGGAAAAGAACGTTTTTTTTGAAATAAAAATTCGACGTCAGTGTCCTCCATAACGCAAAAGAGTAAAAAAGTTACCCCACATTGAAACAAAGTATTTTATTAGAAGATAATTATAGTTATTAACCTAAAGTTTGTAACACATTACGCGTGTGTAAATCTTTCATATTTTGTTAATGTGGATTGTCTTACGTGTGCTTTTGATTTTTCATTATTTTAGTTTACGAGTAAGGGATTCTAACGTTTTTAAAGTTGGAGATTTGCAGCATTATAAATCACTTTCCGTGATTAAAAATGGCAAAAGCATTTGAAATTTATAAAAGTCCTAAAGAAGAAATGCATAGATTAATTTGAAAATTCTATAATTTTAAAAGTTCTTTAACGTTTGTATGGCATCTGTAATATATAAATGACATTGTTTACTTAAAAGTTCTTTTTATATTTTAGTCTATTTAGAATGGATGGGTGACTCCTTTTTATTTTCAGTGATGTGTCTATAATTGGAGGGGTTTCTCTAGGGGGCAGAAGTGTTTCTAATTGGAGGGGTTTCTCTAGGGGCAGAGGTGTGTCTATAATTGGAGGGGTTTCTCTAGGGGCAGAGGTGTGTCTATAATTGGAGGGGTTTCTCTAGGGGCAGAGGTGTGTCTATAATTGGAGGGGTTTCTTTTGGGGCAGAGGTGTGTCTATAATTGGAGGGGTTTCTCTAGGGGCAGAAGTGTTTCTAATTGGAGGGGTTTCTCTAGGGGCAGAGGTGTGTCTATAATTGGAGGGGTTTCTCTAGGGGCAGAGGTGTGTCTATAATTGGAGGGGTTTCTCTAGGGGCAGAGGTGTGTCTAATTGGAGGGGTTTCTTTTGGGGCAGAGGTGTGTCTAATTGGAGGGGTTTCTTTTGGGGCAGAGGTGTGTCTAATTGGAGGGGTTTCTTTTGGGGCAGAGGTGTGTCTATGGTATAACGATCTTTGTATATAAGGAGAGGACCTTGCTTTGATTTTCACCCATCTAAACTAAATAACATATCTCTTATCAATTCTTGTGTGCATGTC
This sequence comes from Actinia tenebrosa, assembly GCF_029948245.1. Lineage (NCBI taxonomy): Eukaryota > Metazoa > Cnidaria > Anthozoa > Actiniaria > Actiniidae > Actinia > Actinia tenebrosa. The sequence goes on from NW_028292583.1 coordinate 4,113,502, forward strand.
TTTCTTTCAGAGGCATTACAAGCGGCAGTTACCTCAGTAATTGTCCTTCTAGAACAACTTGTACTTTTTCTTCAGATCTATTTGCTTCCATCTTGGTTTTGCGTCAAAATCATGTTTCTCCATTCCAAAAATGTTAGCAAACTCCTCGTCTGTCAGATATTTCTATCAAAACAAAACAATAAAAACATAAAATCTTTCAATGGATCCTAGCTCCTCTTAGTTTTCCCATTACAGACCGTTTGACAGTCCCAACGGGATTAATGAACGCTTTACTTTCAACTAACCTTTTCTTTTGTCTTTTGATTGTTTGTTTTTGTTTCCTTGCCTACCTTGCTCTCATTGGTTTCTTTTGTCTCATTCTATCATATATACACTCCTTTCTACCACTTCTTTCTCTTTTACTCCGACAAAGGACTAGCGTCCGAAACGTCAGTAAGTTTTTTCATCTTTTCACGGTGTAAAATTTACTCTTTTATCATTACTGTTTCATTAGAAACACCGGCGCAGCTCGCACTAGTTTTTAGCTAGTTATATCTTCATATTATGAATAGTGATCGCTAAAAGCCAAGGTCGTAATGTTTTTCCATTTCAGACCACATGTCATTCTCTGGAGATAAGATTCTTCGTTTGAGTTGTATCCATATTCATGTGTCTTCTCATGCGCAACCGTTAAACAAAGAAATGATACTCTAGAGAATGACGTGTGGTCTGAAATGGGAAAACATTACGCCCAAGGTAAAGAAGTCTATTGCAGCATTACCTCTTTGATCTTAATATCGATATCCCTTGGCAAGAGACATGTTGGTCGGGTCAGTTCTTCATAGCTGTAGAACTTTTCTGGTACAAACGTATTTGGATTGTAGTTGATAATTTTTTTCGCTTCCTGAGGATCAACATTCATGAGTATTTTAAAATAATGAACATAAAACCGTAAATAATGTACTGGAAATGTACTGGAAGAGAAAGTCGACTGTTATACCGTTTCAGTGATGCGCATGTTTGAGAATTCTGATATCTTTTCTTCGCCCATTTCTTTCTTTATTTCTTCAAACGTCTTTCCTTTCTGTGGGAAAAATAAAGAACAAGAATGCTATTGACCTAATCCCATCTAGACTTAAAATTTTCCACGCGCCATTTCAGACCACGTGTCACTCTATTGAAGATAAGATTGTTTGTTTGAGTTGTATTCATATTCATGTGTCTTGTCATGTGCAACTGTTAAACAAAGAAATTATACTCTAGGAAATTGCACGTGGTCTGAAATGGAGAAACAGCGCGGATTAAGTCTATTTCAAAGTTGTTCATGGCGCGTGGTCTTCAGGAATTGGTACTTCTCTCCCGTCCTCGATAAACTCAGTATACGTTTTGGAATTAAAATACTCACACTCCATTTGTCAAAGTCCCATGCCTGGAAATGACCAGTGAAGTTGAGTGGTTCGTAGCCTTGTTTGACTTGCAGGATAACAGTGTCATCCAGTGTTCTTCCCGATGTGTCTGACTTGATGTAATCCTTCGGCAGTCAATAATGAAGATTATTATTACTATTATCAATTATTAGTAAATGTAAACAGTACATGGTGTACATGGGAGGGGGGAATGTTGGTGGTAGTCAGAGGGGACGCATCTCATTCCTCTACTCATGCACACTACTCTGATATTTCATAAAATCGTTTGACACTGCAATCTTTCGTTCAAAATAATGTCTAAAATTGTGGACTGGAAAAATGATCACCATTTTAACTGTTTCCATTTAGTAACAATATGATGTACTGTATGTCCTTACCATTGCTGTTCTGATGGATTCTCTCTTCTCATCGTCGTTAGCTCCTTCACCTATCCACACAAACACCTGTAAACAAACAAACAAACATGTCTTTTTTCTCATCCTTACAAACAGTGCACGTGTCGTTCGATTGTAATGTACTTGAACATACTTGATAAAGCAACTTAAAATAATCGTTTGCGCAACTCTTTTGATTTACGTGCGCATCGATACCTTGCATTCGTGACAAGGCGCCGCGCTATACCTTCTATACCTTGCGGTCCTTACCTCATCGTACGTATCAAGAAGCATCACATCATCTTCGATAAGGTCCTGCGATACAAACAAACAGTCTCGTTTACTAATATCATGACATCTTGTTCTTTCTTCCCTAATTCGTTTTAGTTTCCAAGGACTTTCTTTTATCGAAAGATTGCTTCTTGGTTCTTACGTTCATAGGAACCAAAAACTATATACAGTAGCTTTGTTGAATCAGAAACTCTCCAACAGAGTGATTTCACGAACAGCCACATTTAAGGACAGAAATTATGCGATATTTTTGCATGACAATAAATATAATTTTCACAATTAGAAGAAAATATTAATTGCTGTTTGCCATGCCACGACATAGTGCCATAGTACATCGTATAGTTGCCGTGAAACCAAGTTCTATTTCAGTTGTCTTACAAATATTATCCACGTACAATAGATTGCGTGGCTTTGCCGTAATCGTGGCAGTACTTTTTCCGAGTATTTGGTTGGATAAAAAGTGATCTCGCGTGCGCATTGATTGGCTCACAGGTTGAGGTGTGGTCAGCCTTATCACGTGAGGGACCTCGTGTACCGTTTACCGTGTCGTGTCTTATCAAAGTCCAGTACGAAGATCACCTACCTCTTGTGTAAACTCCAATATTTCTTCTACTTTGAAAGCCCCAGAAGCGTTGGAAAACTGGAACAGGCGCGGTGGATAGGATGGTTTCTCTTCCTAAAAAGAAAAAATATATAATACAATTACTCTGAATTTGTCATCTTTAAGGCCTAGGAGGAGAAGGAAATGATACACTCCGTCCATTACTATGTTTATCGTTAAATAACAAAGATAAAGCGCACGCTCTTATTGGTCAATGTTCGTGCTCTATAATTCATCAGGGCACGCAGCCTCGTCTTACGTGCTACCTCACATTTCCTTGGTAACGCGGTATTTGCTGATACCAAATCTTAAATACCTCTAATCTCTTTCCTGTAGAGTACGGCTCTCGTCCACCAATGTCATCCCAGAAACTGTCTGGTTCCTGACCCTCACGAATAACTTCGGGCTCCCTGTGGTAATAAAAATCGAGGAATGAAGACACGCGCGGATACGACTCTTTATAATTCACTCACATCCATAGAAATATCAGAGTAACACTCACCGTCCTGGTGTTAAGAAGTCTATGACAAGTCGACCGATACGTCGCTCAGCTGCGCATGCTCCCTGAAGTGAGAAAGATCAACATGCATCCTCGTAGCCAGACCCCCTTGAGTTTTGATGGCTCGAGGAGCTCTGGGTACGAGGTGGGTGCGATACGGGAAGGGAGAACCTACATAGCACTCAGTTGATCTAATGTATTCAGAAAATCTATTGTATTCTACTGTTGTTCTCTCTATCGTATTGGTTGTATTAGGTGCGATTCATTGTATTTTTATGAATATATGCACATTACATCAACGGCTTGCTACATAGGCTCTCCGGGAATCAATCAAGAGTAGTGTATGAGTAATCCACTTGCTTCTCATGCGACCTCTGGGGTCTCAGGTTTGATTCCTAGACTCTCAGCAACACGTGTGAGTAGAGTTTGTTAGGTCTCTCTCCCTTCCTTGATTCAATTAAAGGTTTTTCTTCGAGTACTACTCCGGTTTTTCTTCCAACCGCAAAACCTAATTAACATGCTAATTTAATCTGAGTTATAGTCCTGTGCTGACTCAGCTCAGCCTAGAGGTTTTCCCAGGGTTCGATAAAATTGAGGGTTTTAAACACGCTGCGTGTTCAGTTGAAAGAAGATTGCGTCTTACCGTGCCTCTCCACATGTAAATCTTCTCTGATGTTTCTAGAATAATGACGTCCCCTGAGTTTAGCGAAGCTGCTCTACGTGGAACCTGCGGGAAACGCAAAATGTTTGTGACCCGAATATGACTAATAACGCGCACTGTAATTGGCTTATTGCATGTCAATTGCGTACCGTAACTGTACCATGTGACCTATACCAATCATACGCATTAAATAGATGCTTCAAGGTAGTTTTAAAATATTATTCAAATTTGAACCGTTACAGCATTGGCTAAATGTTTTGTGTTTGACCAGTGAACTAATGTCTGGAAAATGGTGAATTGATGGTTTTCACAGCCGCCATGTTGGATGAATTTAACAAAAGACCTTTCATTATATCATCCAACATGGCCGACGTGTCTTTTGTTTTTTCACTCCTTTGTTAATGATTGCAAACCAGCAATAATTACTCCTAGACTTCATGTTAGTGCACGCATATTCGTGTGAGCAAAGAATGGCTAGAAATACCATGCGGTTTTGTTTTCAAATCTACCTGTATCGCTCTGGCATTCAGGTCTGTGGTTCCCTTGACGTGGAACATCCTTTTTCCTTCTGAATCATACGTGTCTTCTTCACATCCAGCCCGAAAACCGGCTCCTTTTCCACCCTGTCATCCACAATAATCAATTCAATCAGCACTAATCTTTAGGACTTTTGTCAGTACTGGTAGATACAACGGGGAAGGTAAAATGGGACAAAAGATGAAAGCTAAATTGTTAACCTCGAGAGTACGAAAGGGTTAAGTTACTGAACGTTAGGCAACTGATAGTGTTGGAAAATTACAAGTTCTAAGAAAAAATTGATGAACTTAATTCCATGGATATAGATATAGGATAGGGAGTCTTTTGCTGTGGATTAAGAGCTTCCATTCAAGGAAATAAACTGTGCTACTTACTTCCAGGATAATCAACCGTCCTCTGAAGATTCTGAGGAAGTGTTCGGGTTCTTTATTCTGTACTACGCGAACCTATAGAACAGAAAAAAGTTAGATTGCTTTGACTACCGATAATAACTTTGATACAGACATACCTGCATGGCTATGCCACCCATGTCTTTGTCCATTTTGTCCGCCAGCATGGCGGATGTTGCTTTTTCCTCCACACTGCTTTTCACCCCCTTGCAAAACAAGGAAAAATAAACTAGCAATTTGCAATAGATTTATAATATTAAGAAATTAGTCATTCGTATTAATGTATCTCTGGTTGCCGAAGTAAGATTTGAACCCGAAATGTCTCTCAAAATAACGCCCGCAAATGTCTTCATGATCATTGTACTAAGATTCATTAGATTCATTCAGACAACTGATACCAAGGAATTATAGAGCATATACTTACAGAGCATATACAGAGCAACGTTCCTTACCTGCCAGAAGTAGATGATATGGTTTTCTTTCATATTGGTCTTGTAAGTATAAAGCATGATGTAGCAGTCCCCGCTGAAGAAGATCCCGTGTAACTCGCTGCGTACAGGCTCAATATCATGCTCCTCTACGCGCCAAATCTAAATAAAATCACCATTTAATAAACAGAACGTCGGTCTTGGGATGTGAGAAGTAAAAGCGCGCCTGGAGAGAAAGGAATACAAAAGCACAATGCATGTCTAAGACAGTATTTTGGTCATACTATTCTGCAGTAATTCATTCCTTAGATTCTCGATTCAATCTTGTTCAGGGCTTCCCTTCTCGCCCTTTTTTAAGGCGGCGCTCGAAGGGAAGACTCTTCCATTAACACACCTTTTCTGCGCATGTTTTTGTTACCTTAGAAACACCTGTTCCGTCGTCAGGAAGAATTTCTTTCTTGGGGGTAGCTTTATTTCTTTCGTGTAGCATCGACGCGTCGAACTTGTCATAACTTTGACTTGCTATACATAAAATATATTATCTTAGTGTTTATCTACACCAGGTATTTGTATGAATTCTTGTGCAAACTCAGAAATATAACTGTTTTTTTCAAGATACAAAAAATCGTCGTGGTTTGCTGAATCTCGCAATTATAGTTATAACTGCTCTTACAAAATAGTTCATGAAGAAATACTTTTCACGAGAAGACTTACATGGTACACCTTGGCCTTGATAGCCTCAGAAACAATTGCTTACCGACTCCTTTTTTGAAAACTTTTCCCAGCCCAACTTGTGCATTTTGATCTGACCAGTTGGAGAAGAACTGTTTGAAAATTGGCGTCTCTCCTCCTTCGATGACACGTGTTACTTGAGTCCATTTAGGGTAACCTTTCTGTTCTATGAAGTCCTTTTAAAAGATGATATCAAAGCAGTGTATTTTATAATTGTCATTTTTTCTACAGTTTTGGATGAAATACGAAAAGGAATGTAAGAGAATGTAAAAGTTGTGGTTACCATTCCATTCTTCATGGCGCCGTTCTTCTCGTTCTTCGTACATCCTTTACCAACCCATACGAATACTCCACTGCTGCCACAATCAAGTATGAAACAGTCCTGGTGAAAAGAGTACCAAATAATGATTGAGAGGAGGAGGAGGAGGAGAAGGAGAAGGAGAAGGAGAAGGAAAAACTAATTGTGCTTACATTGGTATCCAAATGACTCTTCTTCAATGGCTTGTTGTCAATTAAGGTCATTTCTAGAGTACCAGAAGCGTCAGAAACCCTAAATTCCAATCAGAAAAAATTTGCAGTTCATCACACATCTTTCTTGATCTTGGTCCAAATACTATGTATTAACAAAATACGGCCCCGGCATTTAATTTCAAACTCTACCAGTACCTGTACAGATTGACACTAAGTTGGCTTGATTTTTCAAACTCCATGTCGTCTCCAGAATCGTCTGCAATCTGACACCGCGAACCAAGTACGGTGAAAAATTTCTCTTCAAGACCATGATCCTTCCCTTCATCTGACAAGAGAAAGAAAATAGAGCTTAAGTTGTGGCACGCTTCCTGTCCCATGGTTTTGTTGCCATGAACTAGCTGCTTTCGACCTGTGCTTTCTTTGGTATCAAGAATTTAATTAATTTTTGTGTTTGTAATGGTTTTGTCTGTAGCTTACCGATGATGTGAAGGGCTGCTTTTCCACCACGTTCTTCGTCTTTTATTCTCGTTGCGACTTCTGTTCCCTGAAACCAAGCATCCATACCTCATATTTTATTTCGTCACAAAACCAAGAAGATTTAAGTGTAAGCCGTGATATTACAAAAGTACTTTTCGACAGCGCGCGCGTGCGCGGAATCGTCGTCGTGAAGAAGCATATGTTTTATTGGACGTTACCATGACATCCCATAAGGCACGTGCCGTGTCATGGAAACGCTTTCATTCAAAACCCTATGATGAAAACCCTATTTTTTGCTATCACACACACCTTCATTTTTTCGATTCTGTTGCATTTCGAACCGTTCCAACAGTAGATGTTCAGGCCATCGTCCAAGATGAACACGTCGCCTTTGTTTAGTGATCTTGCATGCAGCTCTACCTACAAGGAAGATTTACAATGCTACATGACTATGTTATACACTATAAATATGTTCGTCTTCAAGTCATATTGATCTTTAATGTTTCATAGGCCAGTCAGGATATTGGGATCAAAAATTAGGGTCATGATGATAGTCGTATATATATACATACATACGAGAAACGTACAGCACTGACTTCACTACATAGACAGTACGTGAGTGCCCAACAAACTGCCAGATATATGTAACATTCAGGCAATCGTATTCGCGCGATGAAAAATAAGACAACAGCAGTGACAAAAATACGTCCGACTACGAATACTTTGAGGAGAAATATAGCGATGTTAAGAGAGAGAGCAAAGGGGGTTTACTCAGATCTCCTGGATCTTTGTTTGCATAAATTATTTCTGTACGTATACCTGGCAAACCCTGACGTTTCGTTTCCCTTTGACATGGAACAATCTCTTCTCGTACACACCACGCTGCACTTTCCTAAAGCCAGACTCTATCCCGCCTTCGAGATATCTGTGAGAATGAATGAAACAGCAATGGCAAAGATCATTACACAACCAATAGGATGACTTCCCCCAGGGAAGCACGGGTGATGTGCGCACGCGCTGCTAATGCGCTCGTCTCTCACCAATGCGACCCGCGTTCAAGTCCCGCCGGGCTCAGTGTCGTATGTCAGTAGAATTGTTTGTTGGTTCTCTCCTGTGCTTCGAGGGTTTTTCTCCAGGTTCTACACGGTTTTTCCTCCCTCCTCAAAAATCAACTTCCAATTTCTAATTCGATCTATCGGTTACCTTGTAATTGGGTCCTAGAACTGGAAGGCTTTCCGTCCACTTCAGAGTGTAAAGTTGGATAAATTTAAATTCAAATTAATGACAAGTAATTGTAATCGTACCTGATTCCATCCTTAAAGTGCGCAAGAAACTTCCTTGATTCGTGTTCTTGTACCTTGAAAGGTTGTATATCAAAAGGAAAATATTACAAGGGCGGATCCAGGGGGAGGGTCGGGGGGGTCGCGACCCCCCCTATCATTCCTGAGGTCAAATGTGGCTTCCTGTGGTAAAAATGCGACCGGGATTCCTTTGCCCACAACATTTTCCCCTGAGACCCCCCTTCAACAAATCCCTGGATCCGCCCTTGTATTATTATGGTGAACCTTCAAATATGACCATGCAACAAAACCCTTCGAAGCCGACCACCAATATTTTAACCGACCATGTCCTAGTTTCAACAACTGACCACGAATACTTGAACCAAAAACAAGTAATAACATCAATCAATTGCTATGATATCTAAATTATCATCTCCGGCGGGTAAGGTACATACTTCACGGTATTGCACAGGTGCTCCTCCCAGATGATCATCCAGCTCGACTGTCTTGTACGCTGCAACTCCTGCTTCGTCCTTTGATGGACAACAAATAAATAAAACATTAGTAAACACGTTTTACGTAACTAGACTGCGCGAAGACCAGAATGGATCTCTTAGATACGTCTCTATACAAGTACGTCTGATGTAAAAAGCTCTACACTTTCATACGCCCTTCTTTTGGGTGGTTCAATTAGCATTTATCCTCAGACGTCAAAATAATAAACAACTCATAGCAAGACGCAAACTCAGTACAAAAATAAATATTACAAACTACAGTATAAACATACTTGCGATGTTTCTTTACCAAGCCAGAAATGGATATCCCATTCAAAATGTGTGTCCACTAATTTCGTCTGAAAATCAAATAGCAAAATTCAAGACTTTGAATATGTTTTCGGTCATTCGTACTTCACGGAGCATTTTTTTGGACACGTTAGATAAAATCCATTTATTTTCATCTCATTTCAATTTAAGAAGTTTCCTTGAAAATACCGTATATCTTGGAAAAACCTTGAAGCTTAATTTTTCGCCGAAAAATAAATTTATTATATGATTGAAAAACACAATAACTTTAAGTTTTCCAGACATGTTTCGGTAGTCCTGCTACCATCATTAGTGTAAAGGTGTTGTCTTCTTCTTGAGAAAATACTTTTTGAATTCCTGCTTCACAAATCTTTTGGCATTGTTGTATAAGATGTTATCCAGTTACGTACCGACAGACATATATAGGAGTCGCCAGAATAAAAGGTGCCGTATGTTTTGGGGTCTTGAGCAACGACTTTCAGTTTCTGAAAATGAGATTTGATGGAAAACATTGTCAGTAAGAATGTATTACTAATGATAAGCAAAGAGAAAGAAAGGAAAAAAGGAAGGAAAGTAGGAAGGAAGGAAGGAAGGAAGGACTGAGGAAGGAAGGACTAAGGAAGGATGGACTGAGGAAGGAAGGAAGAGTCGAAGGATAAAATGACAAACGCAGAAACGATGTTTTTGTTGAAATTTAGGTGCATATTTTTCTTTTTCTATTTTTAGTTTGTTTAATTTAATATCAGGCAGTTAATCTAATTCTATTGCCTTCGCACTGTTTACGAGATTGAATCATTTGTTTATGTTTTGGCGAGGACTTTGACGATAGTGCAGAGTCACAGTTAGTACAAATTCTTTGGCAAAAGTTTTCATACAGTGCGAAATTGAAAAGAAAACTTCGCTCCAAGTGTTTAACTGCTCGAAAGGTCTGGCAGCCTCAAAATATGATCACAACCCTAGTCTAAGAACTCATCAAACTCAGTTTCATTACATTGCACCAATGTGAATGATTTGCCGGAAAAAAGAAGAGGAGAAGCGTTTCTGGATGCAAGCCAGCATTTTTATGTCGCGTTTGTTGGAGATATTAATCTTATTCAAACACAGGTGGCATGAGGTTAATGGATGGGACTGAGTCTTCCTCACTGTTAACCAAAACAAAAACCCTCTGAAGTCTAGAAATGGCTGATACGGATAAAATATTTTGGCTAGTTTCTCTTTAAATATCCGTCCAGGCTTTGCAGAATGGAAAACCGTAACTTTAAATAGTGGGTTAAGTAATATTTCTTCATTTGGATTTTCTTTCTTATTTGCTTATGGATAATGCGTAGAAGATAAATATGGCGAACACTAAGTTGAAATTTTTAATAAATAGTATGTACTTGTTAGAATAATGATTATTGTCACTTAAACTGTATTCTTTTCTTTAATTACTATACTAGTCCAATTTTTATTATTGTGCAGATAGTTCAATTTTTATCGTGTAAAAACTACTTTCCCCTCTAGATATTCAATGAACAGTCATCAATCTTCGGGTACCTAGCATACGTTCAGGACTCACAATAACGCAATCAGACAATCACAAAATCAAGGGCAAACAAGAAAGCGCGCGCTCCAGGCTCAATGCAATCTTCCTTGCATGGTCTTGCATATACACATACAAACAAGACGTAAAGCTTCTGAAAATGGAAAAGAAAAACAGCCAAGATTGTAACCTGCTGAGTGAGAGACGATTTTCAGGATATTTTTGGAATATTTATGTCTTGACGGGTAAATCTTTTAAGCCTATAGCGTTGCCTAGGAGATATCTGTAATAATATAGCCAATTCCCTAAAACACATTCACTAGTTTGCAGAACATCGAATGTATTTACAAATGCTTTTTTGTGGCTGTTTTATTAAGTATCCGCGTAAAGTTTGCTCATGGGACGTGTTAATCCACAAATCTTTCATGCTTCCATATTTAGGCGAGAGTTGCAATGTGCAGACTGATCTGTTATGATAAGATTTGAGGCATAAAGTGAAAATGATCATCCTTAATCAGTAAAGTCAAGATGAATTAATTTAACAGTTCTAACTTGTTCCTTTAAATTTCGGGGGAATTGTATATACACAGGCATATTTCAATATATTATCGTACACAAGCATAAAATGAACACTTTGGATTTCATTATTCGTTTGCCCTTGCTTAAAAAAACATCGAAAGATCCACTTTATATTATATTAAGCATTATTCCAGCTGCATTAAGATAGCAAAAAGTCGCTTGTGTTGGGATATTAACAACAGGTTTGAACACGGAAATGGCTTTTGCACAATGAGAAGTGAGACTAAGGGAGATGGACTCCTTATAAACACGTTAAGTATCACGAATGAATATACAGCTAACTTCGTGCCCACCTCAATTCTCCAAATCTCAAATCCAGGAGTTTTTCCAGCATTTTCAAATGCTTCATCTACGACCATCTTTAAAAGCAGCAGCTTTCAGTTCAGTGGAGAGTTCAATTCCGGTTCACGCTCAAGCGATGCCAAAGTGATACCAAAGTACTGCGTTTGTAGGTCCAGTCAGCAGGTCGCCGAGATTAGAGTCTTTGCTAAACACGAATCCGCTTGCTTCCAGCAGCTAATGTTTAAAGATTATCATTACTTCAATACATAAAAACAATAATTTGAATATGAGACATGTACCAGTCTACGCTGCCAAGCGCTTGGAGAGAATTTCGCTTTAACGGTGACGTCAGCTTTTCGTTTCAAATTCAAATTGGTTTTAAAATATAATAGCAACTTGTTGCTAATCGAAAGTTTGGAATTATAATATTTAAAATCATTTTTATTTAAGGAAATTACTATACTTAACCATTACTAAACTTTTGAAAAGCGCAAGGAGATTTTCTTTTGAATTTTTCAACGGTTGCCACATTTTTATTCGAGAGCACAACTAAAAAAGCTATGTTTTTTATAAAACAAATATTATTAAATATTCATTTTCAATTCGCGTTTTGCGACTAAACGAGAAGGATTTGTTGGCATCGTCATTAACACTCTCTAACTTATTGACACTTTTTTCCAATGAATTTTTAAACAACACTGTTGAAAAAGTATCAATGTCCTTTAAAGTGGCTTTGAATTTCACTTAAAAGTGCGCAGCGTGGGAAAAAAGGCTTTACCGGAACTGCATGCAAGTAGAGAACTATTATTTATCGAGAATTCTGAAAAGGAGTAAAAAATCTTTAATTCGAACCTTGATCAGGTAGTGACATTTATGTAAAAAGGCTTCCAATTGGTTTGTGCCAACTTGTCAATAAAAACAGGTACAAAAATATACGTTCTCGAAAAAGCAGCTTCACAACACTCACCAATCTAGTAATTTATTTATTTATTTATTTATTTATTTATTTATTTATTTATTATCATTAAGCTGAACAAAACTACAGAGGCCAGAAATGCATATAGGTAATTCAGATCGTATGGTTTGGTCTTGCTAGATGATTGTAGGGTGATATTTTTAGTTTGAAAATTACTACTACTTTGCAGCATCCGATTAGTAATCGAGCTGTCTGGAAAAGTCAAAGGGTTAGGGTGTGACGAGCGCCTAGAGTACGAGCATTTCCCTGAATAATACAAGAACTCAATTGCTATTCGGTTGTCGAAAATATAAAATGGCATTCAATTTATATTTGTGTCACTTGGATATTAAATATTTTCCTAGTGTTACGGTATTTATATTTAGAACAATGTATGGGCTTTCTGGAATATATATATAAATGATCAATCTTTCATTAGAACTCTGGAATACTCTATGAGGGATTTGCATTTTATTTTCACTGTTAACGCGCACGCAAGCTTGTTGAATGTATTCAACTTGCGCACTGAAATAACACACATAAATATTAAATACCCCCCAAAATTAAAGACTTTGTTGGTAATTATAAGCCCTATATAAGCCCAATGTTAAAACATTGGACTCTTTGCGCAATGTGTTTAGACTATGCGTGACAGAATTTGAGGCAAAATGTGCAGTGCGCAGGTGCGTGACACTTGACAAATGCATACGCTTCAGTTCTTTTTCTTATGCTTTTATTTTTACTTGCACACGTATTAAGAAACAAGTGAGTTCGAATCCTAAAACTAAAGACAGATGAAGCGCTAACAAATAACGACACTTTTTGACAATGACAAAAATATACTTAAGGGGGTAGGATACATTCACGCCAAGAGAAAAATCCATAAAACTTAAGGAAATATGAGTCGCCATATTAATTTTTTTAGCAGTGGCCTGCAGTTAATGGTGATAATACCTATAATACCGTCAAAACTCTTTGATATTGAATTATAATTAGTACACGTAAATTCTGCTATTTTAGCTGAATGGTCCTGAGGGACTAGTACGTCTCTATGGCAACAGAACCCGTTGATGCTGATTGGATCGCCATTTCTATCATCCTACTTGTCAAACTTCGCTTTGAATTGCGCCTTAATTTACCTTAAATATATTTGTATTTATGGAGAAGCTGCACTCTCAGTGCAATAATATTGTTGCGGAGAAATAAATAATTACAAAAAAAATGAACACAAGTCATGTGATCAAGAAAATAAAAGGAAGTGTCTCGAAATAAAAAAAAAACGTAAAATAGGCCTACTTCCGGCGATGATATCGTACACTGTATGTATGTAATATTTTTCGATACAGCAGTGGATAATGACAAAAAGAGAAAATCTTTAAAAAAAAAAAAAAAAAAAAAAAAAAAAAAAAATCAAGTAAAATTTAATGATTTCCCGTGAGTCTATTCGGTCGTCACTCACTGACGTGGCGTCCGTCACCAGGCTTTCCCGGCTACAAGCGGCTGCAAGACGTCCGCCATCTTTGAATTTTGGAGTTTGTGTTGAAAATCCGTGAAAATCGCGGATACTATCTTCCCATCACGGATTCTTTCTAGGATTTATGATGACTTTAAGACATCTTGGACCTCTTTTGCTTATCATTTTAGCATTCCAATGTATAAAGGCCGACGAACATAACCATATTGTAAGTAGGGTATTTCATTTATTTTTGACTACTGTTATGGAAATCGATCACTTGTGTGTTTTTGTTCGCTCACCTTTTTTGTATTAAATGATAATATTATACTACGATTTTACCCTCATAAATTCAGGATATCTACCTAAAGATTTAAAATATATTTAGAAAATCTTTTTAAATTTTAGGAAGCCCATGTAATGGGAGTTTTTTGGGAGGTTTATAACAACCAAATAGCTCATTATAATTAACCACGAAAATTTCCACGTTGGCAGTTATTGATTTACTATATTGACTTCAAATTTTCCAGCAATACCTCTATTTGGAGGAAGGACTCTTACTTAGCACTCTAGATCTAGTTGACAGGAAAAATTGTAGATTTTCTTGTCTGTTAAATTATATAATTGTACTAATCATAATGTTGTAGGGATTGTTTTGCGATTCCAATCACCGGCAATGATCGTGAAATCACACGATCAAAAATCTATAAAATCCTGTTTTTTCATTAAAATATATACAAAAGATAAACCAATGGTGAAAAATCAACCACCAGATATTTATTTTTTATTTATGTTTAAAAATATTTCCCCACATTGATATTTATTAATTGATAGGAATTTTTTTATCACTCTGATGGTCAATTTTTGCAAGTTTTTGAATAATATTCAAACTACAGTAACGTCAATGCAACATATTTTCATTTATTTTTTTTGCATTTAATAAAAAAAGTACACTTGATAGAATCTGTACCAGACATATCCTTCCCGATAAAAGTTCTCAAACTTCAGCCACTCATAATTATATAGCTTAGTTTTGTAGATCCTTTTTTTGTTATTCTACAGTATTTTAATATTCATGCATAGCATTTCATCTATTTTTCTATCACAAATCAACAAAAACCAAAACTCTATTCATTAGAATTTGTTTTGAATAATTTATATAAATTTTGTTTTATGCCACTTGAATGGTGTAGTCTATCTTTAATTAAGATTTTAAAGATTGTATTTTGTCTAAAAAAATATCCTTGTATGAAAATGCTTTCTTTTAACCAGCTGGAAGTGTATCAACTACTATAATAGGAGCACTTCCCACTGGTTGGTTAATGAAGTAATAATATTACAGTAAATCAGACCAGATAATTGAGAACGAAACCCATCTTCATAATTTGCTATCTAGTTTTTTAATGGATTCCAACCTATTGACGAAAACTGAGTCTACTTGTAGATAGGCTGTAACTATTGCATAGTACTTCATACATCTGTTTTATGCCGTCGAAGTGTAGGACATTGTAGATAAAATAATTGTCATCTCATTTGAGTAGAGTTTATTAGGTGTCTACCTTGATTCAAGGGTTTTTCTCCAGGTTCTTCAGTAGTGTCCCTTTATCCTCAAAATCCAACATGCAAAATTCCAATTTGATCCATGAGTTAGCCATGCCATAATTAACATTGATAAGCCCAGAGGCTGTTTATAACTACTAGGTTCTAGTTGGGACTGTTTGAGTGTGTCAAATACAATGAGTGACTAAGAAGGAAGCTTCAACATTGTGTAAAAAAGTTTGGAACTTTACTGATGTTTTGGACATTTGTTAGAGTAAAAGGAGGTTGTTAAGTTCAGGGTTCAAAAGATTTTCAACATTTTTCAAAATAATTATCTTTTGATATGTGTTAATCAAAGTCATTCTCATAGACTTTTAATATATATTTTTAGTACAAAGATGCAGAAGAAGTGGTCCTATGGATGAACACTGTTGGCCCATACCATAACAGACAAGAGACGTACAATTTCTATTCCTTACCCTTCTGCCGAGGAGAGAAGAAAACCATTAGCCATTACCATGAAACCCTTGGAGAAAACATACAGGGTGTTGAATTAGAATTCAGTGGATTAGATATATCATATAAAGGTAATCATAGCAAAAAAGCTGCAATCGAACCTGTATGGGTCACCTTTCTCAGTCTGCTGACTATAATATAGCTTTTAGTCTCCCATTGGGGTGTTAAATGTATGAAGGTTAAGTTGTGTTATCCTTGCCTTCAGGGGTTTTTGCATCCCGCAGATTTTCTCTTGATTGTTTGAGAGAATGTGAAAGAAATATTCAGATGTACTGCCATGTTATATTTTTTGCAAATTTTTGGATATTTGTTCGTTATCTACAATGGAGTCTCACTCCCATTATCTTGAACTTCCTAAGCATCAGGGAAAAGGTTTACGGGAGTAAAATATTGTAGTGCAAGTCCATGGGATGCATCTTCAAATTCAAGATAATGGGAAGTTTGGGATAACATGGAATGTTTGAGATAACAGGACTTCACTTTATTTCAATCTCACTTGATTCATAATGTAATAGCAGTAGAGCATCTTTGAAAATTTTCATAAGTGCAAGAGATAACAATTGTGGTGGTATATGTGGTATAAATGTCTTGTCTATAATTTCAGTGAATGTTCCCCCAACCAAGTACTGTGAGCTTATACTAACACAAGACAAGTATGAAGCCCTTGTGTATGCTGTTCGCAACCATTATTGGTACCAAATGTACATAGGTAAGAATATACTGTAATATATGAGCTGAGCTAAGGGTATTTCTGGTTTCAGCTTTTCCTACCTTCTCTTAAACCATCCCTAACTAGTTCAAACTGGTTATAGCTGTGCTCCAGGGTCATACATGGACTGTTTAGTGGCTGCCAGAGATGTCTTGTAATTGCTTTCAGTTCAACCCCATTAAGCTGTGCCACTGCTGTATTTGTGGTGGTAATAAGGAATAACCTTAGTTGGATATCATATATATAAATATTTCAAGTACGACAGTGGCAAAGCTTATTTTATATGAGTTGATCTGATAGCATCATCACCTTCAGCACATCAGCCCCTGTTTTCTTATGATTTGAAAAGTTCAAGTTCAATCGGTTGCCATGATTACCATAAAATATAGAAATTTTATTGAAGACTTTTACTGTTCAGAATGATATAATATTTCTGGATGTTTCTGAATGAAAATTTATTTCTGTTTTTCGTTGTTTCAGATGATCTTCCTCTTTGGGGTAAGTACTTGTGTTATTGATGCAGCTGCTTCTGATATATAATGTAAATGTAACTTGACCAACAAGTGCTTACATCCCTTAGTGTTTTGTGTGGATTGATTTGGAAAGATCTCCTAACATACTTGATGTTTATTATTGCCTCTTCAATATGCATCAAAAATATTTTTAGAAAATTAGTATATTTTAAGTATATTATATGTTATAAGTATATTATAAGTATTTTTATTGCTGGATTTTAATTAGTTGATAAAAGTCTTTGAATCTCTTTGACAAACACTGAACACCGTTGAAAACTCGGGATTCAGCCGATGAACATTTTGCATGAGAAGGAAATGGCATCTACATAAATGAATCAAGAAAATGGCCAGTCCCCAGTTATGATGACTGGCCAAATCAGTCTTAACTCAGTCATACCTTGTTTTTAGCCTAACATTACTGGTGAAAGTGACTGGCAGGGCAAAGATTAAACGGAAAAAGCTCCAATTCCGGCCTGACATTGTCTAATGACAAGCTGTCTGTTAAGCCCTGTTTCTGTATGTCAACTGAATATACATACTAATTTGACCATAGAGGGTACAAGGACTGGGCTTTGATTTTTATTTATTTCTGTTCTTTGTTTAAAGGAATTGTGGGTGAGATTGGAGAGAATGGTGAAGAATATTATGTGTGGACACACAAGAAACTGGAGATTGGTCACAATGGAAATAAGATAGTGGATGTCAACTTGACCAGTGAATCAAAAGTCAAATTAACCCCTAATGCCAAGATAGTATTCACCTATGAGGTAAAGTTTACCCATGGAACTTATCTGCTATTTTTCTATTTCAGATTGCATATACTTTCCTCAAGTATTACTTTGCTTATACTAATGCAGGGCTTAAAATAATGGTCAGTAAAACGCAGGTCATGATGACGGGCAAAATTAGTTTTGTGTACCTCTGTGATACCTCCTTTATGGCTCAATGTTACTGGTCAAAATGGCAAAGATTTGACCAGACACATTCCAATTCTGGATGAATATTGCCCAATTGCCAGCCATTATTTTAAGCCCTGTAATGCTGAGACTGATCAATCTTTCCTTTCATTATTGACATATAATAAATTACATAGTGTCTGTTGACATAGTACTTCAACATGTTTTTTTTTTTTCAATCATCCAGGTCAGATGGAAGGAGTCAAACATTGAATTTTCCAAGCGATATGAAAAGTACCTTGATCCCAGCTTCTTCCAACATAGGGTAAGAAACCCTTTGATTTTCCTATATTCTTAATTATGCCAACATTGAAAAATCTACAGAGCCTTGCAATGTAGTTCAGGTGATTCATTTCTCATCAGTCAAATACGTCACATAACCCTTCAGGGTTGTTAGTGACCTGGGAAAATCAGGGAAATCTAGATCAGAAACATTTGATTAAGGAAAAATGGACCAAAAGTCAGGGTATTTTTGAGACTGTGCAAATACAAAAAAACCTTTTCAGGAATTTGAGTTTCTTTCCTGGGGAATTCTGCTAAAGAGGCTGTAGAATGGTATATATCCTTTCCTTTTTTGGCTTGGGGTGCCTTTAAAATCAGTAAGAAATGTGGTTTAACCAGTATTGTATCTTACATAGATCTATTTGCAGTGTATCTTTGACAACTGTAAAATTCAAAGAAAGTTACTTAACATGTATGTATTATTGTATGACTGTTTTTGATAATGTGTATTTGTTATAGATCCATTGGTTTTCCATCTTTAACTCCTTCATGATGGTAATCTTCCTGGTGGGTCTGGTCAGTATGATTCTGATGCGAACCTTGAGGAAGGACTACGCGAGATACAGCAAGGATGATGACCTTGATGATATGGTAAGCAATATAAACAACCATCTGTTCCTAAACTGCATTGACTCCCATCAAAAAACATCCAAAAACAAGGAAAACGTTTGAAAGAAAAATGGTTTCAAGCAAGCCTCTATGCCAGAGCAATTCATCAATCTATGTGTCTGTTCTCTTATTATTCATAGTTGTCAGCCACTCAGATTGCGAGATTACACTTTGTTATGATAAAAAATATGCTATCTCTTTTGTTTTGGTCATATTGTTTTCTGATGGGAATCAAGATTAGAGTTTTCAGTTATCTGAATTAAAAATGGCAACTCTCTCTAACTTATCCTGAGTGCTGTCCATCTTCTTGACTGTGTCCTGTTTGTATTTTCAGGAGAGAGATCTTGGTGATGAATATGGGTGGAAACAAGTCCATGGTGATGTATTCAGGCCTGCATCACATCGTCTTTTATTCTCCAGTCTTATTGGAACTGGCTACCATCTGTGTTGTGTTGCCTTTCTTGTGGTGCTTTTCACCATTATGGGTGACCTCTACACAGGGTGAGCTTATCTCCTTTCATTCTAATTCTAACAATCATGCTTATCAATAAGCAATTGGATTTCTTGTGTTATTTTCATAAAAACATCATAATAGATTGCCATCATTGTTGAACTCTTATTATAACAGTCCTGACTCTGTGTCATGAAAGCTTGCTTCTGATTTCTGGTCTTTGTCTTTCAGAATAAATATTAGTGTGATTACTAATGCATGTATATTTATATAATCTATTTTAGGCGTGGCTCCATCCTCAGTGCAGCCATCTTTGTTTATGCTGCCTGTGCACCTTTAAATGGGTACTTTGGAGCAGGCTTATATTCAAGACAAGGAGGTATTAACCTTATCTGACCCATTTTACATATTGAACTGTTGATAGCTGCTGTTAGAGTGCTTTCCATAGAGCATATGAAATATTTTCCTCAAACTCAAAATATTTTTACTCCAACTTACTTGGCAACATTTTTCTGACTGCTAGGGAGACAGTGGATAAGACAGCTGGTGGTTGGTGCACTGCTGTTCCCTAGTTTAGTGTGCTGCACAGCCTTCGTGATCAACTTTATTGCCATTTACTACCATGCATCAAGAGCTATTCCATTTGGAACAATGGTAAGTACATGTAGGTCACTGAAATTGTCTGCCCTTGGCAAGAGGGTCTCATAGACTTAGATTTATTGTCTGCATGAGTTTGGAACTATATTAACCTATATATTGGACATTAGTCTTTCATCCTTCCTTTATTCTGTTTTTCTTCCCTTTTACTCTGATGAAAGATAAATGTACAACATTTTAGTACAGTTCTGAACCACTTTACAGTGTCCCTACTTATTCACCAACTTGAAGTTGTGGACTAGCACCTTAATTTGCTTTGCTTTGTTAAAGATTTTGCTAAACTAAGCCTATGTTGAGGATTTACCATTTACCATTGCTGTTATTAATTGTGGACATTGTATATTTCTTTAGGTTGCTGTGGCGTGCATTGTAATGTTTGTAATTTTACCATTGAACTTGGTTGGTACTGTCCTGGGCAGAAACTTAGCCGGTGCACCCGATGCTCCATGCCGCGTTAACACTGTCCCTCGGCCTATCCCAGAGAAGAAATGGTGAGTCACTATCCTAGCCTTGCATTAACAAAATGCTACTCAAGGTCTACATGTGTTTCTAAAGGAATTTTTCTGCTCAATCATCTAGATGCATGTTGTTTCCTGCATCACCATCTGTTCTTGTACACTACACACTTATTTCTTCTGTTTGTAATATGTACCATCATAAGGATTCAATGAAGGATATTTTATCATTTCTTTTTTTATTTCTACATCAGGTTTATGGAGCCAGCAATGATTGTATGTTTGGGTGGAGTACTGCCATTTGGCTCCATATTTATTGAAATGTAAGTAGCCCCAAAGAGTTTATTGGTACAAACAGCAGAAGCTTGATGAGCAATCTGTCTTTCCTATTATTTTTTTGACACAAACACTTTCAAATGAGCTATCTCATGAATGTAATCTGATGATTTTGCTTCACAGTGGCCAGCTTTTGTTATTTTCTGACTACCAACAAAAAAAAAAAAAAAAAAAAGAAGAAGGACCAAAAAAGAACCACACATGAAAATGATTCTAATGCCTTTTTTCCTGCCGTTTTTTCCCATCTAGGTATTTCATCTTCACATCCTTTTGGGCCTACAAGATCTACTATGTATTTGGCTTCATGTTCTTAGTATTCCTTATTCTTCTTGCTGTTACTGTTTGTGTCACCATTGTCTGTACCTATTTCTTACTCAATGCTGAAGACTACAGATGGTAAGCAATAATGCTGTTTTGAAGGATTTTAGGGGAATCAAAAATATATGCCATCCCATGTTAATATTGTGAGACCTAATTACTCTTTGGTTGTTATCTAGGCAATGGACTGCATTCCTTTCATCGGCATCCACAGCAGGATATGTCTACATGTATTCATTTTACTATTTCTTTTTTAAGACAAAGTAAGTTTATTTAAACAATAGTAGCTGATATATATTGAACCTTTTACTAAAGTGCTATCTTTTGTATTTTGTAGAATGTATGGACTCTTTCAAACTACCTTCTATTTTGGCTACATGGCTCTCTTCAGCATAGGTCTTGGGATTATGTGTGGTGAGTATCATAATGTAGTGTATGCCTGAGAAATTAATAAAGATATAAAAGAAGTGGGAATTAATAATGGATTCCACAGAGTGGTTATTCTTCCACTGGATTTCAGTTGGAATTTTTAAAAAAAGTTGATTTTTGAGGAGGGAGGAAAACCGGAGAATCTGGAGAAAAACCCCTAAAACACAGGAGAGAACAAACAAACAATTCTACTCACATACTACACAGGAGAGAACCAACAAACAACTCTACTCACATACTACACAGGAGAGAACCAACAAACAACTCTACTCACGTACTACACAGGAGAGAACCAACAAACAACTCTACTCACATACTACACATGAGAGAACCAACAAACAACTCTACATACGACAATTCTGAGAATCATCCCAGTTAGCCTTGATGAGAGGTGAGCACTTTCACCTCTACGTTACCTGTGCTTCTCTCATGGAGTTTACCACAGATTGGCTTGATTGTAACATTGTCTCTATCTCATGCCTGTATAGGATAATTTTGATATCAATCATCATGTCTGGAAATCAAACTATCACTTACTCATTTCTATCCCTATTCCAGGTACCATGGGCTACGCTGGTGCCAGTATTTTTGTCAGGAAAATCTACTCCACCGTCAAAATTGACTAAATACATTCACAATTACCCTGACTGGTGACTTCAGATGCATTGATGATATCCAATAAATATAAGAACTCTGTATAGATATGGTATTACACACACATCTTGCCATGAACTGAGAAGGAAAAATGGATACCAGAACACTGTTTGACATCTCTGGAAAATTTAATCCATATAAATAAAATATTAGTGTAAATTTGATAATCAAAGATATCTATAAAGTCAGTACCATAGTTAAGTCAGGCATCAGCAGTTTGCTAATATGGTATCCACGGGAATGAAGATGAATCCATGTCATGTAATGTAAAAAATCTGGGCCAGAATGTTTTTCTCAATGTCAGTGAATTTATCTCTTAAAAGAAAAATAAAATAAGAAAAATAAGTCACTAGATAGCAGGCGTGTGCATGTATTTAGTTAATTTTAATCTTAATGTTGGAACTGTTTTTTGTCTTATAATGAGGTTCTTTGAAGAAAAATACCTGTAAAGAGGCTAACTGCTTTAATTGTACAGAGAGTTTCCGAGGAAACCAAGTAAATAGTTCTCACTTTATTTAAGGAAGTAGACAATGTATGACTTGACTTCACAAAATGTATTGTGCTAAAGCTTGAGAAGTAGCAAGTTGAAATTCATTTGAAAGTACTTTGTGCCTGTAACACTTCTTAAAGTGGATTTCGTTTGACTGTAAAATAGAACAGTAATGGTAAGAAATCAGCCTTTTCATAGTTTAAGAATCGATTCTACTGCACATGCGATTTTATCCCGAATTTCTCACCTTTTGTCTAAACCTTCTTTTGTTCTTAATTAAACAAAAGGTGCGAAATTCGAGATAAAATGGAATGCACAGTGGAATCGATTCTTAAACTATGAAAAGGCTTATTCGCAACCTCCTTTGTACCATTTAGATAAGTTTCATGAGAATAACTGCTGTATGAGATTATTGCTTATCTTAGCTTAACCAAAATGCTAATCATGGCATAGTGCCTGATTTTCACAGTCACTTCAAGTCTGCTCTGTAGAGGCTTTGCACCATCATGTGATGGCAGCCATGACAGGAGGCAGGAACAACTGAATCTGAGAATTCGAAAAGAATAGACTATTTTTGTGCCTCCTGTCATGGCTGCCACCATCCGATGATAAAAAGCCTCAAAAAATGGTCTTAATTTAATAAACTTAATTTGTGCATACATCTATCTCACATCAACAAAGCAAGACCAATAAGCACATGATTAAAGACACCAAGACTGCACTCTATTTACCATAAATAAAATGTTAGACTTTATTGGTCTTTTTGATATTATTATTGATAATTTTCTTGGATATTGGTTGCTCTTGCTATAGTTCTTACCTAGAAAACCCTGAAATATAGTTGCATTATTAGTGACTACAGTAGAGTGCAAACATTTAATCTGTGAAACACATTACTAAATAGTACAAAATAGTGCTAATTAAACAATGGAAAACAATGGAATTTGCATGTAATTGTGCTATTTAGTATTACCAAAGTTCCACGGTTGTATTGTTTGCACTCTAACAGTCAAAGTACAACAAGAAAATAATGCAATTATTGGTGATTTTTTCACACGAAGGAAAACCATGTTTGCATTTATATGCTTTGATTGAGATAACAGTCACGACAGGGAAATCAGCCAATACACTGTGGCAATCAGAGTAGTTTTTAATTTAATCATGAATGAATAAAGTTGAGAATAAAATTGTGAACTGTCATGTGCAGGTGCTGTTTGATCAAGGTGGAATGAAGGGCGTTACACACCTACCCCTCTTGATATTGCATTAACATTGTTGATCGAACTGAAGACGGGACACACACATCCCTCTCTTGATATTGTATTTACAATGCTGTTTTTCTACAGTACAGGGACTGAAAAGGGGTTGTACATCAGCATTATATTTATAGACACGCTACCCTAAAAAAAAACTTAAGAATGCAATTTGACATTCTCTTGAAAGTGGTACTGTAAGCATTATTGTCATTGCAATCATCAATCATTATCTTGATCTTGAATGTCACTTTTATGTGACATCAATCAAGTTTCCTTAAAAAAGCTGAAATTCAGGCTTAAAAAATCCCCGTATATTTACTGCCACAAGGTAACAGAGCTTGGGCTACCTGTGCACCAGTGGGCTTCCTGTGGTTTTTGTCATTCCCTCCAAGATGGAGGTCTTAGTAGGAACTTATGATCCACTTCTTCTTGGATTTCAACTCGTTCACGACAACGAAAACGAAAAAGTAAGCTATAAATTATAAGGTTTGACCGAAAGGCTTGCAATTCATAAATTTTTATGGCTTTCTGTCCCGTCTTTGGTAGAATTATCGGTTCGAGCCCAAGTTTGTGGACAAGGGCCATGCTGGATGTGTGAAGAGTGTTGCGTGTGGTGGCGGTGGAGATTCTCTACTCGCATCTGGATCCACAGATGAAACTATCAGGTACTTAGAAATATCAATTCATTCAGGCTTACAACACTTTGTGAATGAATCAAGAGAAAATAACTCACACGACTTCGATAATCATTGTAAAATTATGTGTCAATAAACATGTCACATGGCTTCTAATATAATTATAAAATAAGTACACGAACAGTACTTTACCAAACGTAAGTGACTTTTGCTATGTTAGGCTCTTATATATACTTAGAATTAGAAAATGTGGTATACATATGGTTTAATTCATCTATGTAGCTTACATGGACTCTTTCAGTTCAAACATTTATATATATTCTTTCACATTGACATTGACATTCTCTTGTCTTGTCTTCTCTTGTCTTGTCTTGTCTTGTCTTGTCTTCTCTTCTCTTCTCTTCTTATTTATTTGAACAAATAAATTTGTACAATTTTGTTACTTTCCATTTAACCTCTGATATTGTTTTTAGGTTATATAACTTAAAAGACCACAAGGATCTTGGCTCCTTACACCAACACGAAGGTATAATTTTGCTATTAGATAATACTATTCAATTGAGTGCTGTATGTTTTGTGGCATGTCTGTAATGTAGCTGTTAGCTACGTCCATAGACCACAGTACTAAATGAAGATTAATGTATTATTTGTATAATGAAAATGTTGTGTTTATGGATTTCAGGTTCAGTGACTTGTTTAACATTCTGCGGCAGTACTCATATGTTGAGTGCAAGTGAGGATAAAACCATCTGTGTGTGGAACTGTAAGACATGGGAATGTTTAAAAGTGCTGAAAGGACATCAGTAAGTCAGATACATCACAGGAATGATTTATACTAATTACTTATTATATAATAAAATTAAAGCACCTGCTTCACACTTTTTTAATGCTTTAGTGCACTTCCTGCTTGATGTATAAAGGTTGTTTTCTTTGTAACATACTTTTAGACGCCTTCATAGAACTACAGGGTATTTTAAACCCTCAACTATGCTGTATTGGCCAATTAACAGAGCACAGTTTTGTTCCAATATATGCCCAAAGCTGGCTCTGCAAAGAAGTGTACAAAAATAACAATGAACAAATGTATGGTTAGGCCAGGGTTAAGTTATAACTAGGTTTTTCAAGTAGGGAGTAAATCAGTGTGACACGAAGGGGCTGAGAATTGATATGAGAATATGAAATAGAAAATAAATCTCCTTACCCCAGAGCCCTTTCTGGGTTCATCAGTGTTTGTAGCACTATGCATTATCTAGTACTTATTGGCATATTATTGTTCTCTTATAGGGGTCCAGTATACTCCGTATCAGTTCATCCTTCAGGGAGATTAGCTATGTCTGTCTCAAAGGATAAACATCTTAGGTGAGAATATCAAATTAGAGTGTTTTCACTGACATGCACGAGGCAGCCATATTGGTGTAAAAAACAATAATATAAACTTTCTGCACAGTATTTGCATAAAAATAGAGTTAATTTTTTGGAGGATAGAAG